>NC_088841.1:18981540-19581540 GCF_904066995.2 Poecilia reticulata
ATGTATTAAAACATGGACTGGTGAAGGATGACTGATCATCCATACGTCTTATTCTCAATACATTTACTTTAGCATGGTGCTTTAATATTGCACATCCCTAGAAGAGTTCTGATATGCATTATCATCATGGATGAATTGTGTACTAGTGTGACTGCAACCTTTAAAAAAATATCCTTTGGGTCTACTTACTTTTTCATAAGATTACAGATATGGATATCTGATTAAAGTAAACCAAGAGTATTCATCTAAAAAAAATGTGTAAAGCATAAAACCTGGTGCAGTTCTGTTGTAGCAACAAATTACGTTGTTGTATGACTGTTGTGAAAAGCACATTCTCTACATTTTAGAGTATCTTTTGAATTACTAAGACGCTGACTTGGTGTCCTAACAAGAACTTTTGGTTTCAAGGAAAGACAAGTTGGAACATTCCTCTCCTGCCTGAATCAACTTTAGGCCTGAAGATGGAATTTGTTCTGTTCCAGCCTGTGGCGGGTGTCACCTCTTCAACTATGCAACCACATCTGCCTCTGCTAATGATGTTCTGCCAGACAAAGTGAAGAAAAGAAAATAATTAAAAAAAAGATTGTTTTAAGAGCAATGCATGAAATGTTTTGTCTACATTCCACAAACTGTGTAGCTGAATTGTGAAGATGAAACCTCATTTTGTTGTGATCCCGGGGGTTACGGCTGTTCTTTGTTATATTTATTCTGCATGCTCAGCTGCATCAGAAGCCGCTGCACTCAAAGTATCTTATAACACAGGAAATGCTGTGGTAGCCTGTTAAGCTGCAGTTGGAAGATGCAGAGCATAGGTCGTGTGTTTTGGTAGAGCGTCAGATGTGGTGTGTGTTTGGTTCACCATCTCTGGATGCAGTTTGAATGAAAAAGTTTGGAAGCTTCTGAAATGCTGAAATGTTCCAGTAAAAAAAAAAATTTCATTTACAGAGAAAGAGGCAGATGTGGGTGAGAAAAAAAAAACAAACTCTGAACCACAATGGAGATTGGCAACAGATAATGGTTTGGATAATCGATTTGAAATGATAATTGATCTTATTAGAATAATGAAAGCTCTGAATGAATCACCAAACGTCAAAGTGAAAGTGAGGGTGACCAAAAAACAGGATGTCCAACATGTTTCAAAAAAGAAAACTCATATGACCAAAAGCTGCAGTTTGGTGCAGCTGAAAACATGAATCTTCAAAGTCTAAAGAGTAAAACAGACACGAGCACATCCATTCTGGATGAATATGTTCATTGAAACTCCCTAATTATTACTGTAAGCACAATGTGATACATCAGAGTTGACAAACACATTGCAGAGAACAGAAAAAAGGCTGACCAATCGCAGAAAGGTTCACTTAAATCTTAATTTGCTGTTAATGCCACCTGCTGGAATACCCTGAACAAGGCAGTTTGAACATAGATTTGAAACAAAGGAGGATTAAATTGAGGTTTTAATGAAGACATTTTAATGTGTTTTATTAAAATGTGTTGCACTTTTCTGACCCCATCTTGAGGATAACTGTGCGGCCATGCTAATGCTAGCTTGTACATAAACAGGAAGCAGGTAAATGGTTATAGTGTGATTTCTATAGAAATGGCTAATGAGACTAACTTGTCTAACTCTCTATCTTGAGGGTAAAGCTATGCTGCAATGCTTAACAAAGTGGGGATTTTGTTATTTTGCACTTCTCTATAAGAGAGGTACTATTTCTGTCAGCATTTCTACTTTTAAAAATATTCAGTATCGTTTGCTGCACTTTGCTAATGGCTGTTAAGTTACGCATCAGCCATCACCAAGAGGAGTGGCTGCAGCCTTAGTCGACTCCTTCTTCACAGCCTATTTAGTTTTATTGATGTAAGATACACATATTTAATTATAATACATATTTAATGAGCATAAGTGACAACACCTCTACAGAGCATAATCCTGAAAAATAGACATCAGCCAGCAAACCACTGTGTCTGTTATTCCTTGTCGGGGTTGCAGCAGAGAAGGTGCCTATCTCCTCAGGTCAATAAGCTACACTCTGGACAAGGACCACTCAGCAGTCCATCCATCACAGGGACACACAGCAATGCATGCAAACATTGTTCCGAAGGGTGAATTAGAATCCCTGGTTAACCTAACAGGGATGTTTTGACTGTGGGACATTAGAGAAAAACCCTTTCAACCCAAGCAGTTATTCCAACAACAGGGCCAGATAAAAAAGTGTTAGGAAGAGTCAAAAACAATTGCTAGGAAATTATTAAGACATCACTAAATATTATGCAACACTAAACTTCAGGATTAGGCCTACAATAGGCTTCGGTCAATTAATACAATTTAATTATTTTGATATCTCATGTCATAGACTTTTATTGTTCTGATAATCCAGTCAAACGTAGTCTGTCCAGGAAGGTTCTTGCTGGACAGACAAACAAAGCCAGTTGTTGTCAGTTGTGCTTTGGGTGATCATTATGTGAGGACAACAGTTATCAAAAAAAAAAAAAAAAAAGTTTTCTGACATGAAAAGGTGCTGGCTTAAAGACATGGCTTAAGGAGACCTGTGAATGATGATGATGATGATGATGATGATGATGATGATGATGATGATGATGATGATGATGATGATGATGATGATGATGATGATGATGATGATGTGTCACTGTGTTAGAAACCTTGTCGTGTACCCAGTGATGAACACGGACAGAAAGGTATGAATAGAACAGTGGAGCCATGCAAAACCTTAATGTTGACATTACAATAAAAACACAAACACCTTCTATGTGTATTTTTCTATCATCTGTGCTACCAAATACTGGAGATTAAGTAGAAGTGTACGAGAAATGTTGCTCGAAAGAAATAGTGACATTCTAGGGAAAAGAAAAGAGCTGTAAACGGGTATAAATATTCACATTGTAACCAGCAGAGGGCAGCACAACACAGAGAAAACATGGAAAGAAGTATTTGTAGAGATTACGGTTGTTACTGTATTTTCATGTAAGAAATTTGTATATTTAAAAAAAAAAAAAGTCAATAGTTTTACCAAATATAAAAGTCCAAAAATATGGACAAATTAATGTCATACAATCAAAACAACCAAATTTCACAGTTATATTTACGTGAAGACAACATTTCTGCTCGTTTGATTTTGGTTTATTTTAACAATAGAATAACAGCTATGGAAAGGCCTCGTTTATATCAAGAAAATTCTTCCTGCGAGTATTGTATCCCACAATTAACAGTGTTACATCCTTTTACACCAACACTGGTTTCACAGGAAATTGCTCCAGCAGCAAATATTTCAGCCTCTGTTTGCTTCACTTCAGACTGATCGATTGGCTCTACCCGACCTACAGGAGCCCTGCCAGTGATAATAGCAGCCGCGGGCCTTCAGGTGCCGTTTCCGATTAAACGAAAGGCTCCGTGCACCGCCAGAGGTGCCTCGCACATTTAAATAAATTTCCATACCTGTGGTGATCACTATTTAAAGCATACTATCAGAGGCTAATAGGGAGTCAGCTGTTTTATGTCGAATCTTATGAGCAAGGATTTACTGATTTTTGAGTTGCTTCCACTTAGTATTCATTTATACAAGCGCCCCCAAAACCCCATTACCTCAAACAATCTCCTACAACTCAAATGTCGCTCTTTGGTCAGCCGTTCAGAGGACAGCGCTGTTTATTCAGCACCTGCGCCGACTTCAGGGGTCCTGCTTTGATGTGCATTTGCGGGCAGACGGAGAGCTGAATGGGCAACGAGAACGACAGCTGCTCCTCTCCCCAAAGAACGCCACCTCCCAGACTTCGTTAGGGGGGTCTTCCCTTAGAGCCCAAATCTTAACATTGTATCTGCAAGCAGAGAAACAACCAACTGAGCATAACATGGGACTGACACAGGAGCGGGGGTTGGGGGTTGGGGGGAGGGGGGGATTGCTCAGAATACATCCTTGGCTAAAAATATGTAAATGTTGGCCAAGCAAATATAAAACTGCATTAGTTCCAAGCTAAAATCTAGTGGTATTTGTTAAACATTCTCAGACATGACCAGGCTAGCAACAATCATCAACACAAGCCAATAGCAATGGGTTTCCTAGCATTTCTCACTCAAACAAGAAACCTCAAATCCACAAACTTGTTGTCACTGTCAACAAGTCAGTCAGAGGTGATGGATTTTTTTTTTTTCTTCATTCTGCACCAGAGCAGAAAAAACTGCAGAATAAAAGCGAACCGAATCAAATGAAGGAGTGACATTTTTTTCATCATTCCCAAGCCAAGCAAACAGAGTTCCCTGGACTCTCGGGGTTATGGATGTGGTCTGGTCGTTGTCTCAGCATGGTCTGAGTCAGGTCTACTTGGTTTGGAAAGGTTTTCCACTGGTGGCAGCTGTGGTACCAGTCCCTGTTTAAGAACCCGAGTCACCGAGGTTTCAAGAGACCCATGTTTGCCGGAAAACTCAACATTTTAACCTTTTGACTAAAGGTGTTGAGTCACTGATTGCGTCACTATAGCAACTCTCTCCCACTCTGCTGTATTTGCCTCACTGCAGTTTTCTTTTTGGCGCTCTTCTTTGAATTAGACAAAAAGCAAACTGAGCAGACTTTTCAACGTAGCTTCCATACCCCCCATTTTTACTCTGTTGTGTACAGATCATGTCACACTACTTTTCAGACTCTGGGGCCAATGTGCTACCCACTAAGTGATAACTCCACCCACTGCTGTAATGGGTGGAGTTGCTTTTTTTTTTCACATGGTTAAAACCAAAACTAACTGAAGACTTGTATGTCGTTGTTATAGCTTCCTAACAAAAACAAGACTTTTCCAGTTCACTTAAGGGAACCTGTTTTTTTTTTTTTTTACATTTCAAGTTTAATTTCTAAGTGAAGCTTCCAGTCCTCTAAGTGAAGGTTCCAGTCTTCTAATTCTGCTACATAACCTGCTATGCCCATTTCACCTGTAAAGATGATTTAGTTTTCAGTCCCTGTTTCTGTTAGGACTATTTAAAAGAAGGAAAAAGAAACCAAGCATTTGGCATTTTACATTTTCTAAAGCATGACCTGAAAACCAAAGAGTGTACTGAACCGTAATTTAGATTTACCTTTAAGTTCCTTAAAGAAAAGATCCTGGCCATTGCAAGGCTCTCTATGTGCAGTTTCTATGGTTTCAACACAAAAACAAGAAACACTCAAACTGAGTCTATGTAGAAATTTTTTGAATTTCATGGCTCAGTTACTGCATTAAGCATCTTATCAGACATCTAAAATCTATTATCTAAAATTCATTAATTTCTTCACGAATCTAACAAAAAGTGGCCTCTGTGAATTGTTTTAAACCTGTACTGGCTATAGGCCTATTCTCAATCTAATATTCATGACCAACTACGCTAGCTAACAAGGTAAAAAAAAATACCTTGTTTACAACATTGTCATCTTAAACTTCTTGGAAAAAAAAATACATTATCAAGTGAAAACATTTTCTCCATCTGCCTCTAGGATTACATGTGCTAACAGTCAGATAGCTTTTATCTTTCCTGAGGTCACATTTCAAACCTTCCACATTTTGGCTTCACTCATTTCTCTGTTTATTAGTCGTTTTCGCTTTCTGGCTTGCAGTTTTCCTTTTGCTTGCGAGTCTGTGTCTAACTTCTGTATCAACGAATTATGCCGACTTTCAATTTTTCCTCCACTTCCTGCCTCGTTGTTTCTGTTTGCTCTATGCTACCCTCCACCACCCCCGTCCCGTCAGCAGTTCCACTGCCAGGCTCTCGGCTTTGCATGCAATTTTGCCAAGTTCTGAATATTTTAGTTACAAAGTGATTGATTGGTTCTGCCCTGCCCCTCTTAAGCCTCTGACAGTGAAAGTGTTAAAGACTGAGTATATATTCCCCCTCGAATATATTGAATTATTCTAAATGTAATATGTGGATTCTTAATAATTTTCCTTATTGAGGAAAATTATTAAGAATTTGCTAACACACACACACACACACACACACACACACACACACACACACGCACGCACGCACGCGCGCGCACGCACGCACGCACACACACACGCACGCACGCACGCACGCACACACACACACACACACACGCGCGCACACACACACACACACACGCACGCACACACACACACACACACACACACACACACAAACACACCCAAAACACCCAGTGTTTGCCTGTGGGTACAGGTGGTCTCCACCAGTTAATTAACACCAGCGGAGTGTGTCAGGAGAAGGAAAGGAAAACATGCTGCTGTCGGCAGAAGCAGTGAATGAGTGACTTTGTAAACTCTTAAACTTAATTTTACCTCTATAGGAATAAAGTTGTGAGATTGCATTTTGCAGGGTTGGGTTGAATTTCTAGCCGTGGGGCAAAATACACAAACAAACATCCGTAAAGATGCTAACGCTCATCAGCATCTACAATCTGCACTTGTTATTAATGATGGAATCTTAAAATGGTTGAATCGATATAACTTGTGGTTCTCACTATAGGTTTTTGATTTGTGCTCTATGCCTGAAAAGTTTAGAAGCACTTGACGTCTAGCTGAATGTGATGCTCAAGTCGAATGTGTCAGAGCATGCAAATAGTTTTGTATCATTTTTTCTCCCTCTGATTCCTATGAAATATCGGCATTCTGTACAATATTCTGTCACCGGATCTCTTTCAGTGTGACCTATACAGTACATTCTTGTAAAAGCACCAGTTATCGCCTTAGAAAAAAAGTGGAAGGACAATAAAGAGATGGAAAGCAGCTTTTGTCATCTTCATCTGATTAAAATGTTTGTCATGGGAATGAGTTTAGTTATTTTTGGACTTTTATCAATTCATTTAATCTAGGGTGGATTTCTCACATGAAAACATCAGTGAATTTAGTGAAAAGGTTTGAAGTTGTGGTTTTTCACTAAACCACAAACGTATGCACAGGATCAAATACAGCAACTTCTAATAATTGTTAAACTGTAAGATTTTGGGGATGTAAAAAGAACATTTGACATACAAAAAGCACATTGTTGAGATATAAGTTGCTCGAGTCTACAATGAAACGCCAAAGGTTTACATATGAGCATCGTTAGTGCATGTAGAGGTTGGGTTGAGTCTACCCAATAACAACAGCTGATACAGCCAGAGGTGTGTGTGTGTGTGTGTGTGTGTGCTCAAATGGATCCAAATTGAAATCAAGATGAATAAGAATTCACAAACGTGAGTCGTTTATATTATTTTATTATTTTTCTACAAAAATATTATACATTAAAAACACAGCTTAAAATATACACAGTCCACTTGGTGATGCAATAGCTGCAAAAAACATCTCCAGTCAAATATATCAGTTTATAGGTAAATATATCTTTACAGCAAGAATAAATCCAGCACCCACAATGATGCAGCTGCAGGCAATAAAGTAAGCAGGAAGATGGAACCTTCAGTTGACAGCAGGGAGGTTGTGAGAAACGCTTGCAGATGAACAGGAGGTCCTCAGTTTGAAGCGCCGTCAACAGATTATGGTGAGAGGAAACCTGGTCCACCAGGAGGAGGAGCTTTCAAACATTCATCCTCCTCAGAAGCAGTTAGGAACTCAATGGTTCATATATGTTTGAATTAATTGTAGATTTCCACTTTGAAAGGTTTTTTTTTTTTTTTTTAGTGATTTAAATATCTTTAAGAAATTTTAAGTGCAAATAAAATATCGTTATTTTCCTTTGAAATTAGATGTGTTGGGCCTGGAGCACTTTGCAAGACAACAATCTGAATTTACAGTTTTGCGAAAATGTATTTGTTTACAGATTTCTTCTGTTTATGTTTTATTTTTGTCACACGTCAATGTTTCCGGTCACAGATGTTGGTTCAGTTTGACAAGGCATGAAGTAAGCTAAAAAATAAAAATAAAAAATCTTGTAAAGCAACACATCGCGCTCTTATCTAATGCAAGTTAAGAACAGATGATTAACAAGGTCATTGAAATATATCAGTCTGGGGCAGGTTATAAACCATTTTTGAGGTTTTGGGACACAGTGTGAGCCATTGTCCACAAACGGAGAAAAAGAAGAAAAAAAAAAAACATGGAACAGTTCGCTCCTGGTTGAATCCACAATTCAACCAGGAACTCACAAAAGAGCCCAGAACAACATGTAACACAATGCACACTGCAAAAAGTCCCCTTTCAAAAACAAGAAAAAAAAGTACAAAAATAGGGTATAATTTTCTCAAAATAAGAAAATTATCTGCCAACAGAACAAGAAAATTTATCTTGTCAAGATTTTCTAAAACAAGAAAAAATATCTTACCAAGATAAACCTACAATATCTTAAAATTAGTGTATTTTTACTTAAAACAAGCCAATTTTACTTATACGAGTAAGATATATTATCTTATTTTAAGAAAAATTATCTCAAGTAAAGAAAATGTTACTTGACACTGAATTTCTTAAAATAGCGTAAAATATTCTTATTTTAAGAAAAATGTTCTATGTATTAAGAAAATAAATCTCATATATTCTATTTGTATTAGTAAAATTGGCTTGTTTTAAGTACAAATACACTAATTTTAAGATATTTGTAGGTTTATCTTGGTTAGATATTTTTTCTTGTTTTGGAAAATCTTGACAAGATAAATTTTCTTGTTCTGTTGGCAGATAATTTTTCTTATTTTAAGAAAATTATACCCTATTTTTGTACTTTTTTTTTTCTTGTTTTTGAAAGGGGACTTTTTGCAGTGTATACCTAAATCTAGTTTATTTTTATTGTTGCATAGGATTAAAATATATATTTTGTCACAGCTTTACTCAAGGTTCTTATGCTAAGACAAACATCCAAAAATTGATCCTGTGAATACTGGAACAAGAGATGTTATTGGCTTGCTGAAATGAAGACATAAGTTCAATTACTTTTAACATCTTTATTACGTTTAAGTTTCACATAAACACAATAAAACATGACTACTGGTCAGAATTTAAAGTCTGGATGGGCATCTGATTCTGAAACAATCCTGTAAAATGACAGAACAATGAAGATCTGACACATCTGCTGCACTAAGAGTCAAGCAAACCAAATTGTCCAAAGCAAAAAAAAATCTTGGGATTAGATGTCAACAATAGGAGCTTCCCCCGCAATGAACTTCTTCCAATAAGCCATAGCCTTTTATATGTGGAAGTCTTGCCTCAGTTACGGACGGCGTTCTCAAGACGTCTGTCAGCAGCACAGAGAGGAGTGGCCCCACACACGGATGCTGAAAGGTGTAGTAGCTATGATGTCCTCCTTTCAGAAGATCAGGGCAGGCATGGTTCCAATGGCCAGTAGAAAGTTGGTTTCACGATCACCACAGAGCTGAAAAGTGATCTTGTTTGAAGTTGTTGGGTCATCTGCTAATTGGAGCACAGACATAAAAACAATCACAAAACAAACCACGTTTTAGGGACTAATCAGTGTAATGATGAATCAGTATCATAAATTTCTTACCTCAAGAATGTGAAGGACGTCGTCACTTGCAATTCCCAAAGTTTCTTGTAGATGGTGCAATACGTGATTGGAGACTTGTCTGGCATAGACTTCACCATGGCAACAGTTTGGTTTACTTGAAAAATAAAACAAGTCTTATTTTAGTTCATGTGCTCAATTACAATATTACATGAATTCAAGATGGCAAGAAAGTTATTTTAATTAAATCAAACAAGGACTACTTAAATTCACAAATCAAAAATAGTGTTTAAAATATCCTGGTAACAGTGTGGAATATCTAACCTTGGCTTTTAGACTCATTGCATTTAAGTTTTTTAATTACAGCACATCAAACACCCTCAGTTAGTGAAATACTAGGCGGAATTGCTCTTTAACCATTTCCCGAATCATAAGCTACGAATGAGAAGCCACCTTAGCTATGTTAAAAAACGGAAGCTACCAAGACTCGTGTCGATATTTTTAAGCCACAGCTATTGTGGTTAATAACTGTTCAAAGCTCATATTCACAAGAGCGGCTCTTTAACCGCGGATGAAAATTGGCATATCACGACATGCTAACTAGCTTCAGTTAGCTTATCTTAGAAAGACAGACAACTTTAAACTTACCTCTCAGTACAGCAGCTGTAGGGTCTATACACGTAAAAAAGTCCTCCATCTTCATTCATGTCCAACCGAGATTAGAGAATTTGCCAAAAGAAAATCTTATAAAAGTACAGTAGATAAAAGCTTAGTTACGCTGTTACAACTGAATTAACGGTTAATCAGGGCAGTTAAATGATCTCTGGCGTAGCCGTTAGTGATGTGCGGATTGATACTGAAATATCGATTCTTCCGATACCAGAACGTAATTCTTTAAAATCTATTGTCAGATCCAAGGATCAATACTTTCAACACTTTAGTAATTTGAGATAATGTAGATTAACAAGAGCAAGTTAGAAAGTAACAAAATTATTGAGATCTTGCCGAAATGAAACGTTGTTAATGGGAACTACTTTTTCTTCCGCCTGGTGAGTATGTAATGTGTAAGGACGTAATGCCCAAGCGCAGCGTGCTGCTGACGCTCACTCACTCAGAAATGAACATGTTGACAGATTATTAAAAAAGTGACATGGAGCCATTTCAGCTGTCATTTTGTAGTAGTTTTAATAATTAAACAAGGATGTGTTTAGTAGGGTTATTACTTTACTAATTTACTTTTTTTAGTTTGCAACTCCATTTTCATATATTTTGTATATTTCTGCTGAATTAAAATAGCTTATAGTAAACGAGATTGCTCAATGTACTTCTGAGTTTAAAATGAGTGCATCAGAGTACATTGTGTTCTTTTTATGAAGCCAAGATATGGATTACATTTATTTTTATTTAATTAAGAAACAAATTAATTGTCTTTTGCACAAAGTATGGGATCTGTATTGCCGATACCACCTTAAATTTTACTCGGTATTGGATCGGAAAGAAAATCTGTTGTATCGAACATTAATACTATCTCACTGACATTTTGGGCGCTTTCCCATTTGGATTGTATGATGTCATAAAAGGGGTTACAAACATGATGAATAAAATATTGTTCAAACTAATATTAGTAACTTATAAAGTAAGAATTTGAAATATAAACCAAAAGTTAAAATATTTATCATGACATTGAGCTAATCAATATTGTTGATTCTAATCTCATTGTGTGGAATACCAGCCATTTCAAATCACACATCAATAGAAATTTCATGACATGTCAGTAAGAGGTTGCATCAAGAAGATCAAATTAAGAAGGTCCTTAGCAGATGGAAACATGCCAAGAATTATCTTGATATATAAACTGATATTGTTTCTGAAATTGTTGTGTTAAATGTCAATCGTTTAAATATTAAATTATAATTTCCTGTACACTCTGCCAACTTATACAAGAATATAAGTTCATGGGTTTTTTTTAATTTTTCATTGACAATAACACAAAGGATTCCATTTGGACATAGTCTGTTTTAATTATCTGAAAACATTTAATTAAGTATGTGATTTCGCTTTCTGTGCTTGAAATAAGAAATTTTTACTTATATAAAATAAGTTCTAGACTTGAAGTTTGATTGGTAAATATTGATATTCTAGATTCTAGCACATATTTACTCATAATAAGTAATATTTTCTTAACATTAAGCTTTTATATCTTACTGAGATAATTAAGTACAAAAACACTTAAAATAAGAAAAATATTCTTACATAAATCCCTCTTGGTGAGAAAAATTATCTTGACAGAAAGAAAACAAGAAAAATCTCCTTAATTTAAGATATTTAATCTTACTAAGATTTCAGTTTTTGCAGTGCAGGCCTCATTTGCCTTTCAACAATCAAAAAGGAATGGACAAAAATGGCATCCAATGGGATAATTCATAAACCACTACTGACCAATAAGAACACAAAGGCTCATCTCAGTTTTCTTCATGATCCCCCCAAAAAATTTTGGGAAGAGCACAAGATGTATAATATTTTTTTTTTTACAAATGGAATAGAACTAATAGCATTTCCAGAAAAGAACATCATAACTGTGACTACTTCACTGCTTTGGGGACTGGATGTTTTTTTCAATTGATGGAACCACGAATTCTGCTCATGCTCAGAAAACCTCGAATGTAACTGAGTTAAAGAAAAGTGGGGAAAAAAATCCCTCCACACTGATATAAAAGACAGATTGCCAAATACGCTAAATGCTTAATGGAAGTTGTAGCTGCCTGAAGGTGGAACAACTAAAGGATATTAAACCGTAAAAAATTTGGTTTATCAAAGTTAATTCATGATGTAAGAAAATGAAATCATCTTTCGATAACTGCATTTTGTAGATACTTTGGCTATTTATTTCTGGTGTTCATATTTGTTTGACCAGAACCAGTGATGTGTGACAGATAATCAAACAGAGGAAAAATATGTAAGGGGAAATACTTAGGACTGTATAATGTTTAGGTGTTTTGGATTTTTCTAATTCCTCCCACCTATTAAATTGATTTTCTACCTCATATATTGAAAGTGGCTCACTTTTGCACATACGAAAGCTTTGAATGAATAAACTCTTAATGCTGTGAGAGTTCACTGAGATAAACCAGGTGCACATGGAAGCAAAACAAATCTTGAAAATGCTTGTTTTGCAAAACCTTTCTAGCTGAGACGTTGTTGTTGATCATTTCATTAAAAATGCCAAAGCATTAAAAGTCAAATGGTACCTGTACCTTTGCTGACAGCAAACCCTCACCCCTCCACCTTCGGAAAAAAAGCTATACTGAATAAATAGCTGCAAAATAAGAGCAAATTGCTACAAAAAGAGTCATGTCAACATTAATTATTGGTCAGTCCGCTTGAAAGAACTTTGACCCGTGCTTCAGCATCATAGCAGTTCAGAGCAGAAGCTCAGTAAGAGCGTCCACAGAAGCGGCAGTAGCCATAGTGATAACGGGGTGGGCCGGACGCCCAAAGGCGAGGCGGTGTCAGAGGTGCAGGAGCACACCTCGTATCCATTCTCTGCGTGGTCTGGGTGCCGGTGGACGTTGACCCTCGTCTCCGTGCTTTTGGCTTCTGTGTCCGGAGAGTCCGACTGCATCTCGGTGCAGAGCAGCCAGTCCTTGGCAATCAGGTGGGGGTATCCTGCCTCCGCCTCCATGTCGCTGCCCGGCACTCGCCAGTACTCCTTTCCCTTGAAGAAGTACGTTGAGCCTTAAGGGAGGGAAGATAGAGGGCTAGAATTACTCTGAAGTTTTTTAAAGTTTTAATTAGTTAAAAATGCAGTGTCTCTTACATATGCATAAATATTTCTGAAAGTGTGACGTCACATCACAGCAAACTTGATATAAACATGTAAATTAGCAGAATTTTCATCTTTAGGCATATTAAAAACTATTTTTTGACATGAGATTTATGAAAATGTTTGTTTTTTTGTGAATGGAATGATTTTTAAACATGCAAATTCAATCTCTTTTTTGTTTTAATTACAATTAGGTGTACAAGTTCTAATTCATTATGGATATTCTCCAGTCCACATGGGGAGAAAATAGCACATACAAGCTTAAACATATATATATATAAATTGCACCTCCAACTCTTTCCAAACGAACCAAGTTAACATTAATGAGCCACCGATTACATTTGTCTGCAATGAAATTGCAAAAACAATCCAGTAAATTGGGAAAATGATTTTCTGACATGGGCAGTGCAAAACCCAAATTCCAGTACAACCATTATTCAGTTGATATACAACAAATAATAGCCACACCAGCCAGGATAGTGTTACAAATAATGTGCTATCACAAGCTTGTATTTTGTATGTCATTATTAAATGTACTATAGCACAGTGCCCAACCCCCGGTACCGGGCCGCGCAAAAAATATTTAAATATTTCCGTTTTATGTATTATTTGAGTCTGGAGTATATTTTATTTAGAAAATCCTTTAACTGGATTATCTCGGTTACTTGCGAGCCAACTTTGAGCCCACAAGCAGCAAAATGAGTAAGAAACGGATCAGATGTCTTTGGAAAGTTTCTTTGCAAAGGGGAAAAAGCCCAGAGAAGTGACAAGAGAATGGATTTATCCTGGACCGGTAGGTGAGTCCCACATTACAAACCCACTCTGCGTAACATGCAGCGACTGGCTGCTAATGAGGCAATGAAACTGCTTCACCACATAGAGACCAAGCACCCTGTGGATATAAGCAACACTTCAGGTGTCATTGTCTCTCATCACTCCCAGATGGGACCGTCTCGTTGCAGAGAAACAAGCTCAGGGCTCCCGTTAGTCATTATCGTGAGTTAAAATTTTCACGAAAGTAAAATGTTCGTTTTTGTGGCACATCTGCATCATATTTTGAAGGGATATGGGATTCCCCTCTGTTCTTACGTCACCGCGCTTTCTGATTGGCTACCTGTCACATTCGACAGGTTGTATTTGCGTCCCCAGTCAGGGACACCCCACAGGCTGCGATAAAAGGGCCAAGACAACCCAAATTGGGTATATTCAGGCTTTAGCGGAACATCAACATGCAGAAGCCTTATCTGACGGTTCACACCCCGCCCCCCGCCCCGGGCCGCAGCAAAATTTCCAAGTCTTGACCGGTCCGCAGTAATAAAAAGGTTGGGGACCACTGCTATAGCACAGCTGTCATCCAACCGGAACAAACAATCAACACCAAATACCTGAGTAGAAGCACGTATAAACAATCCTAATTAAGGCAATGTCACTATCACAAACACACTAAGACATACAATATATGGGTATCTGTTTGCCTTTGTGGAATTTTATCTATGTTCCTCTGAAGAACAGCACTGCAGCTTTGCTTGGGTAAAATAAATTTGGGTAATTTTCTTGGCCAGCTGACCAACAAAGCCAAACCTTATGAGCATTTTTCCCCTCATAACTGTAATGTTTCACCTGACTGTTACTGATATGCTCAACTCTCCGTCTGTTCTTTCACCTTGGGGCACTGAAGTTAATTGGAGTCGCCAAAATACCAAATGTAGTCTGGCTCTGTTCACCGTGGATGAAAATGCCACTTTGTTGTGCGCCAGTATGTGATGTGCTGATGTCAAATTTTAGGTCAATATTCCACAGTCAAAAGTTGATTCTTTTTTTTTTTTGTAAGAATGTTTATCTGGAATTAGGTCCACAGCTCTCACACCGACCGATAAATTTAATGAACTCCATTTATATCTCCATCCAGAGATATAATGCTTTCTGAACTCATTCGTTCTCCCATGGGCCTGAGACAGAGTGTGTTAAGTGGAAGTCAACCGCCTTGGCCAAGGCCAACTGAGTCACATACATTTTCTCCATTAACTTATTGACTAAGCCAAACAAGCAGAGCAGGAAATAAACTGGTTACTATAGTATGCTTCATTAACAAGGGTGCACAAAATAAAGAATATGAGCGAAATGAAAAATGTCCTCTCACCAGTAATAGTTCACATTGGAAAAAATCCAAGGTCTGTAACACTTTAGTACTTGAGTGAATAGTTTCTCAGCAAGAGAGATGAGTAAGGGCAGATGCCTTTGATTTATAACTCCACGCTTTTGCCTTGAAATTAAATGGCAAACACACGTCACACAGTGAAAGCAAATCACATAAAATTTTACACAATAGATTTGCTTTATGGGGTCTGTGACATTTGCATTGGGTAATGGAAACAATGAAAGTGCCCAAAAGTCAGCATTTGGCCTCCGGTCCCTACTAACCCACTGAATTAAGATATATTGAACACAAGTTAATCACAAGCTGTCAAAACTGCCTTAGAGCTTATAGCTATAGAATTTACTAGACCTCCATACATCCTGTGAAGTTCTGCATTTTTGAGATGCACCAAGTCATCTGGTGACTGAAACCAACAGATATCTGACTAAAGACCTAAAATAGACCCTGTTTCCATTGGTGAACACACCACACCCAAATGCTAACAGGTTCCTTAGTGTGGAAGCTGTTACTGAGGGTAGAGGATTCAGTTCGTATTTTCAGGACCATTGAGGTGTTTTAATCAGCTATGTATGTCTAAACACTTGGCTATTCAAGTTCAGAGGTTATGACTTTCAGCAGATAATACCAGAATGTACTAAATTGTAGAAAATCAAGTACAAATAACTTTGATATTTCTTGAACAATAATTTCTCCTTGAATCCATATTTTATAGAAAATAATAATATGTTTTAAAGATGATATAATACGGCTGTTCATTCACCAAGATTATTACACAAGAAATTTAAATTAATAAATATGTCCTTGTTGTATTTTCTAATTTAAATTGAGATCAAATTATTTCACTAATTTCCTGAAACATTTGTCTGTAGAGTGGCTTTACAATGACATGGGCTGGAAAGGCAGTAAAGTTATTATGATTCAGCCGCAATCAGACGTCAGGGTTTCTGGGGTTGTTCTTCCATTCTTTGTCCACCAGAGGGGGTTGAGAGACGGTTCTCCTGGAGGGTGTGTCCATGCTGATGCTGCACGCACCTTCAGCATATTCCTCATCAGTGGAGGGGCATATCAGCAGGGAGCTGTCAGTACTTCGACGCCAGATTGTTGACTAGTAATGGTATGGTGAGTTCTCTCGTGTAGATCTGTTGAGAATCCTCAGTGATCGTTTTTGTCTTGTGCATCTCTTCAGATACCCCCTGTGCTGAAGGAGACGTTCTCCTGGAGATCTTGAGCTACCAGTCCACCGGTTTTTCAAGTCTCCCTCCACACCGTGGAAGGTTCTGATGGTGCCAGAGCTCCGTTTCCAAAGCTATCAGATCCGATTCCTCGGACCCTGGTTGGGTCTCAAGTTCCCTGAGACCCAACCAGGCAGTTCTTCGAACCTGAATCATTTTTTCATTGTTTGTATTTTTGTCAATAAATCTAAGAAACCTTTTACCTGAACCTTGGAGTATTTTCTGCATGTGGGTTTGAAAATTGAATGAAATCATGACAAGACAAATAAAATGCGTGTTTGTTCTTGTTGGGTCATCCTGGAGTGTGAGTAGTTTAATGTGCCTTACAACTTAACCAATGTTAAACAATCAGGCCCTATTATTTGACTAAATCTTTGCTTTGCTTTCAATTAGAGGTGTGCCGATCGGCCGATTTTGGTGAAAAAGTGTATGATCGGTGATCGGCGATCATTGGCTCTTGTTGCCGATACTGATCACCTGCATCTCATTTCGCAGCCTGCCTGTGCAGCTGGTCTCCTCTTTCTTTCACACTGCACAAACGCGCAGCAACAAATCCTAAGCGATGTGGAACTATAACGCACTGAGTGAATGGGGAAGTTTGAAGCACGTCAAAATGCATCAACACAACGAAGCGAATACGACATAAAAACATTGCCATACTTGACGGAGTTTGGCTACATCGAGGCTCACTGCAGTAAAAAAGACATATGGAGGATCAGATAGCAGGCAAAGCAGCGCACAGCTACAAACACTCACCCGGATTAGCATGACAGTCAGAAAGCTAAACAAATAACCCGCAAAATTATTTAAGTCTTCGAGCTGCGATGTGGTTCTGTTGTCACTGTTGAACCCCTGCTACGCGCTACAGGTCCAACAGCGCGTAGCAGGTTTAACAGACGGAGTGCCGCTTCTGCTCCACCTGGTAGTGACTCTCACACCGAACCTCTGTTTAAAGCTGCAGCATCTAACTTAAAAAAATTAATTTTACATACGTTTTAAAACTTTCGCTGTCCTAACATGAGAAAGATAATCTCTAAAAAAATAATCGATCTCCTCCCTGTTCTGCATAATTACTCCGCTCAGTCAGAAACAGCCACTTTAAACTAGCAGTAATCAGCTAGCCGCCATGCTATCAGGAAGTTTTTATTCAGTAACTCAGGATTGTTTAATGGATCCTGTATTTGTCTTTGAATGTTAAGTTTTATACTTGAATTTTTTTGGAAATGTTGAGAGGTTTTATTTTGGCTCTTTGCCTTATTTAGCCTCTTCAGAGCCTCCATATGTTTTCAGTCTGTTAAAGATAGTATTACTAATAGCAGTACAATTTGAACAATGCCTGTTTTGTTTAGTTTTCTTCTTGGAAAAAGTTATTAAAAACAAGTTTTTGTCTAAATTAAGGTGAATTCATGGTTCCTTTTTCCACATAATGTAACCGGTAGTGTTTGTGATAATAATAATAATAATAATAATAATAATAATAATAATAATAATAATAATAATAATAATAATAATAATAATAATAATAATAATAATAATAATAATAATATGATCGGTATCGGCATCAGCAGGAAAATACCTGATCGGCACATCTCGACTTTCAATACTTCTGCTGCCTCCTCTGAATGGAAATTACTGAACTCACATAAACCCTACTGTTCATGCGTGATACTTTATGATGAATATGAGACCTTTCATGTCTCACAGGACCATCTGTGACATCCGTTTCTCTCTGCATTTTCCCTGAAAAGCAGCTTTCTCAGAAATGATGACTAAATGTTATGCATTTGCTTTCTACATATTACTTTACAAAGGTTTAGATTATGAAAAAAATGAATGCAAGCCCATGGAAGGTCACCCTCACTTAAAACCTAAGTACTTACAATTAAACACAATAATTTCTTCTTCAACTTAGACCTAGAGCTGTCAGATGTTGCTGAATAAATTTCGTTCACTTCTGACTGTTAGCAGCTACTTTTTTCAGAATAACCCATCATGCCCTCAATATAAGTTAGCTTTATTTTCATTACTGCTTTCTTTGCCAGCAGTATGCTTATTTAAGTTTGCTTCATCAACTTCAACGTCTGCCTATTCATTGTAGTGAATTTCTGTGACATATTTACTAAGAAATCTACAGTCACAAGTTTTGTCAGTGTCACATGTTTTTGGGCCTTTTCCTTTATGGATTAAATTTATGTTTCAACACTACTGAAGAAGGCTTAAAAGCATTTCATAAAATACAAAGGCTTTTATCTGTAAATTCAAATGTATTTTGATATTAGACTTACAGTGTTTACCTTTTCTACAAGTCTCCGTGACACATTGGAACTGAAGTAATTCCGTCTGACCCATGTTTTTTTATTTTTTTTATTGAGGTATTAAACTGATCACAAGTTGTTGGTTTTTGAGAACCGGCTCAAGTTAACAACTGGGTTAGAAGCGTCCTGGTTGCAGTTCCAAAAAAATTCTCTGCTCTTGGTCAGAATTGAGAGTAAGTAAACCCACAGTCATGTATAAAAAACCCAAAACATCCTAGCAAAAGGCTTCACTGTTGGCAAGGCAGGGGTAATGCTCGCTCCCAGCTTTTCTCCTCTAAACAGGATTGTTTTTGCAAATATTGCAAACTAATGATAACTTATTTCACTTTGCATAAACCCATCTTTATACTTTCTGGAATGTCTTTCCCCCAGACAATAACTATTTCTTGCCACAAGGTTATCGTCTGAAAGATTTTCCCTCACTTTGACTAAACGCTTCTACTTGCAGCCAGTGTTGCGTAAATTCTGCAAAGGTCAGCAAACCAGTTCTATAGTTCACCCCTAGGGAATACGTCCAACATTGAATCTTGATTGTAACCAAACCTGTCACTTTATAACACTTGATGGCCTGAGGAAGTTGTAGTTGTGCTAATTTTATTGAGAAATCCATTTCAGTCACATCATCCCGATCTTTTAGGGCATGTATCCAAGTTGCACGTCATAGTTACACTGTAAAGCTAATAAAGCTCTTTTAATAATTCAATATGCATCTGATCACACTGTAATAGTTTAACAATATGGTCAGTCAACATAAAAATCTAAACTAAAGAGTTTGTATAGACTGTGCCAATTTCTTCTCATCTTCAGAAGTCAATAGTAGCACTCCGTTTGCCTAAATTAACATAATTGCTAGTCCATATAATACTTTTGTATCCAACATATTGTCAGTTTTTCCGTATGATATCCTTTGGTAAAAACCCAAACTCTATTTACCAGCAGTTCCTATCTTTATTATGATATAGTTAATAACTTACTCCTTCCTCCTCCTTTTGATCCAGCTCTTTCCCGTTATTGAGTTTTGACTCCCGGTTGTCTATAAAATATTGGCTCTCACAACATAATCCAAATCATCCCCTTCCCATAATATTTTCCCACACGTTCAGGTTAATTGTGTCTGCGTTTCATCATCCTCTTTATGAGGTCATCATTTTCCCACAAATGTTTTTATATTTTCTCACTCTTGCAAAATTCACGCGAGTATAACTTCTGTATTTAATAAAATATCATAAATATTACATATGTTTTATTTAGTAGGAAACAGTAAGTGCAAAAGGTTGAAAATTATTGAAATAAAATAAGTCTTTCTAAACAGCAACAATAAGGTTCCCAGTGGGGGGGAAAAATCTTCAGATATTTTAAAGTTTTGTAAAATTAGAAAGAAGAGAAGAAAGGGTAGTGAAAAAAAATATAACATATACAATATAAATGAATGTTGTTTATTTGCTAGGACAAATGGTCTAGATTTTTTTTCATCCTTATTTGTCACACTGACGAACAAATGAGATGTCAATACACAGAGCCTGATTATGAATTCTCGTTAATTTCAAAAGTGTTTTTTTTAATTCATAAATATATGAAGATCAAACTACTGATCAGCTTTGCATACCAACATGCTGTTGTGTCACTGTCTCCTGTTTCTGCTGCGCTATCACTCTCTTTTCTCCTCGTGTGTCTGTCACCGGGTTTTCTCTCCTCTGCTCTCTGGCTGGTGAAACAAACTGAGAACAGGCTTTGATGTGGCTCCAGTTCCAAGGCTCCCTCTGATCTGTCTATGTGCATTTGTGCGTGCAGGTTTAACCTTCTATGCTCTGTGGTGATAATGGCCGGAGGTGAGACCGAGTGAGAGCCGTGCAATTGACTGGACTCCACTCCCTCTCTTTTTTACTCACACACACTGTTACACTCATACAAGAGCATTCAAACTTAAGTGTCCACAAGCTCAGTCAACAGAACATAACCCACTGAACACCTGACAGGGAAAGGACTTCCTTCCATGCAGCTGCAGTTAGACGGGTAGCAACATCCTGGTAGCAGATGTGTGACCTGGGAACTGCAAAACCCATTGGCTGATTTTTGAGGGGAGGGTGTTTCAGATCACACCACATTATGAGCACAACTCCGATCCTAAAATACCAACCTATAAACCTAGAAACAGAATAAAACCGCTCCCGATTCTTGATCAAAATGTTCTGAACCATTTTACAGCTCTTGCTTTCATGGGGCTAGATAACTGTAAGTATAATGCTCCGATGGAGGCCGTCACTGTGACCTTGGTGTGGTGGAGCTGCACAGTGTGCAAACTGGGCGAGCTCCAAGGTTTGAAAATGTTTGACTCTGTGAATGTGAAGCCTGGGTGTTGGTGAAAATAAACAAAAACTGATGGAAAAATAAACTCTTTTGACAACACACAGCAGAACTCAATAAACGGATACGTCTGCACACTGTGGCTATTCCAAAGAATCATGTAAACTGAAATTAAAGTAAATCAACTGCATGATTGCTGATAAACATCCACACATACTGAAAATTATTTTCATCATTTGTGATGAGATGTTTATTACTACGAAAGACATAAGTTCTTAAACAACACTATTAATTCTCTAGATTAGTATTTGTTTCAAGCAGATTTTTGAAGAACTGTTCAGGGTCAAAAAATTAAAGTATTTAAACTTGCTACCGGTAGCCAATGTAATTCAGCAGAAACTAAAACATTTATGGTCTGGAAGTCTGAAGACCTGCTGATGTGATGAATATGTGTGTTTGTGTGTTACTTTATTCTTTATCTACTTATACAAAATATGTATATATTGATACATTTTATTTTCAGAATCTGTAAAGCATTCTCCAATGCTCTGTTGTGCAAAAAAATTGATTGAATGATTGATTGATTAACTGATGAAGTGCTGTGTTACTCACCATCAGACCACCTCATGACATCATCAAGTTGAGATGGCAACCCTTTCCAGAGGACGCTCTCCTTGGGGTAGCCCTGGTCCATGCGCCGTAGGTGGTCGTCATAGCGCCAGTAGTATTTGTCCTTAAAGAAGTAGGTTTTGTCGTTGTGAAGCCAAACAAAAGCTGCATCCACGCCCTCCATGGGCAGACCAAAGTCACTGATTGGACGTGGGTAACCCTCTTCAACGATGTTGTCTTTGAACACCCAGTATTTTAGCCCTAGTCAGTAAAAACAGAGAAATGGGTTTAAGAAATGCATCATTTATTCGTAGTTCTCTCAACATGTATTGGTTTCACTACTAAAAATGTGTAAATGCATAAAACTAAATGCATCTTTTATTGAAGTGCGACAATCTCCCAGTGAAAATTCAGCCTTAATCTAAAGTACATTTATGCAGTGGGGAAAAAAATCCCACTTTAGAAAGTAACTATTTTTTTAAAACAACACCAGGACTCCTAATGAATTGCTTAAAATAAATGTGACAATGCCATTTTTTTAAATCCATCATTTTATTTCTTAAGTGTATCCAAGTGTCTAGAAAGTGCTTTTTTTATTTATTTAACAGTGTTTAAGTTCCTGTTTCAATGGTAAATAAAAATGATATGATGCAGAGATCAATTTCTCTTAGATACACTTCAAAGTGGGGAAACATATGAAAATATGTCACAGTCTCAGTTATTATTTATAATGATGAAATGATTCTAAACCACTGAAACTGTGACAAACGAAGCTGAAGGGGCACCCAAGTTTCTTTTGCCGTGAGTGAAGAATATAAGGGAGAAAAGAAAAATATTCTGCAGCAAAGGGAGGAATCTTGGGTTCACCATTTTATTTTTTTTTAGGGCTTTCGCTGACATTTTTACCACAGGCAGTAATAATAACTGCTTTAAAATATGAATAAATGTTACTCATAATAAAAAAGAAACACACTTCTTACTGTTAAAGATCTAATGCAATGCCACTACTCCTAATGATCTAGGACAGTGGTAATTACATAAAATAAAACAAAATAATAAAAAAATATATATATAAAAAAAGAAAGGAAAACAATTAAAATGCTCATAAATTTGCTACATAATTTGTTGTATCTACAAAATACAGTCACTTGTAAATGTACCTTTAAAGAATACTATTTTGTGGTCCCCTGGCCTTTCGTATACGGCGTCCACGCTGTCCAGATTGGTTGGGAGGCCCCTCCAGAAACGTTGGATCTGTGCAGGTCGCAGAGACACCAGGTGCTTCTCCCTCGTTAGTCGCCAGAAGTATTTTCCTGAGAAAGTGCAGAAAAACACTGTTCTGGATGTTGATTTATACGTCAGTCATAACTCTGCATACTTAGTAATGTAGCTGCAGCTTTACGTTTTTATTTATTTGCTTGGGGCCACTCATGTAAGAAGTTTATTAATGTCCAAATGAACGTACAGCACTTTGCAAAATATCTCTTAACGTTTTCGTCTTGTCATGTGACAACCACAAACTCATTTGTATCTTATTGAGTTCACTGCCTTATGAATATACCTAATATGGATTGATTTATAACTAAGCACATTCATGGGTTAAAATGGTCCAGTCAAAGTCCAGGCATAAATCTGTTTGACAATTTCACAGTCACTTCCCATCCATAGCTTGACATACTTTGCATAACATCATCAGCAAATTTCCATCCGTAAACGTAAAAATCTGATGTGGACGTACACCAAAATATTTGAAGTGGTGGTAATAAAAAGTATTAACTCGAAGGTCTTGAAAATGTTTTCTATGTGTATATTTAAAACCAATCAAGAAAACATAAAATCGCAGTACTTTTTACTGAAAATAGCAATGATGATAAGCTATGATTAAGCCACAATGTCAAATGTCTTCTCTTTCTTCTTCTTTATTTCAATCTCTCAATCTCTTATCACCCAGGCCAATTAAGAGATCTTAAAACTGGTCATATTATTGGCATAGAAAGTGAAGTATAAAGTATGATATCCAGTCAAATTGCAATTTTCCAAACATCGATATCGCTACGGCTTTAGTCTGAACCATAAATAAAACTGCCATCTTTTTTTTTCTGTGTCAGTTGAAACCACATTTAACGGACAAAATAAAAGCAGCAATGATGCATAAAGTTTTAATTGTTCCGTCAGCCTTATTAAAATACAGGAGATTAAAACTGGTCTTTCAGCAGAGCCACAGTTCAGTACGCTTCACTGACACTTGTGCTTCTGAAAGTTTAAGTCTGTTTCTTGTTTCTATTGTCAGTGGGAAGCTTGGGGTCATTCCTCCAGAGAGCAGACATGAAAGCCTGATGTAATTTTTGGATTGCAGTCTTTCAGCGGCCCGCCAGCCGCAGTCGGGCATCTACAGCTACCTCCCCTCCTTCTCATAGTCATTTTCATCCATTCACACTCTCCTTTACTTCTACTCCTTCTGTACTAATTTAGCTAAGCACTTTTTGTGATTCCCATTCTGTTGTGGTGCTTTGCGTCTTTATCTCTCCCTTTGTGCTGCTGTACCTTTGAAAAAGAAGGCCTCCCCCCGTATCTGGGCCACTGCATCAAAGTGAGTGGTGCATCTGTCTGGGGCGTCTCGTGCTAGCCTGGCAGACAGGGCAGAAGAGCAGAAATGAGAAACGTAGGAAGAGGAGAAACAAGAGTATTTTAGGAGAAATTATGAATTTTTTTCTTCTGTTACCAACTATTTTGGGAAATATTAGCACCACAATGCATTCAAGATGTGCTGCTGTTGTATGAACCTTCCAGACCTCTCAGGCCTTCTGGTTCCGGTCTGCTCTGCATCCACAGAGTCAGAACCAAACACGGAGAAGCAGCATTCAGCTTCTATGCACCACAAATCTGGAACAAACTTCCAGAGAACTGCAAAACAGCCGAAACATTGAGTTTCTTTAAATCTAGACTTTACATTGTTTGCTTTTTAAACATTATAAACGAGACATTGATCAATATTCTGAAGCGTAACGATGGCAATTGACAAAATGTAATGCTTCAATTATTGACTGTGGGCTTTAAGTGTTTTTACAACGTACAGCACTTCGAAATGCCTTGTTACTGATATGTCCAATACAAATAAACTTGATTGATTGATTGACATTTTAGGGATGTTTTCATTACAGGCCTCTACAAAAGCTGATGATACTGCACTAAACAAAAAATCAGTCAGAATCCCTAGGTGCCTTTTTCCCTGGGGTTCTTAAGTGATTTAAAGCGCCGACGTGGCCTGCCTGCCAATGATGAAGTTAATAGCACCACAGGGCCAGGAGTGGGAGCTGGCCAGGCCTTATATTACCAACAAGGGTCTCTATTCAGAGCTCTATTAAAACTACATCACTACCGAGTGGACGGATTGGTGCCCATGTCAGGCCTTATTCAGGCGTCTCACTCATTATCGTTTAATGAAATTAGATAATATTTAATGATTAAAGTAATGGTTTAAACTAGCAGGGATATGTGGAAGCATATTCAACTAACCACCTGTTTGGTGACATGTACGTGTGTGTGTGTGTGTGTGTGTGTGTGAGGTGGCAACCAAAACATCAGACTTTCCTATTAAGGAGATCATTAATAAATATTTGTTTCTAAATCTTTTAGGCGAGATTACAGTTGGAACGTAGTTTTAGAGTGTTAGAGTGGTCACCTGGAAAGAAGATATAAATTAAACAATTAGTCCAAAGACACTTCAAACAAACAAACAAACAAACAAACAAACAAACAAACAAACAAACAAACAAACAAACAAACAAACAAACAAACAAACAAACAAACAAACAAACCCATATACATTAAAGCTGCCAGATCTTCTTTTGATTGTTATTTTTTATATATTTTTTATAGAGCAAATTTTGGTTTAGTTACAGCCTTTTGACCGAATGGTGTGTAGAAGCCATTGTGTTGCTGATACAATAATAATATCTCAAAACGAACAAACAAACAAACAAACAAACAAACAAAAAAATATATATAAATATATATATTACATCTGGTTATAATTTTGTAAAGTTTGTATAAACTACATTTGCAACAATTTGTGTGGAAGAACAAATACAAACGTAAGGAAACAAAATGCCGAATGCTCCCAAAACACTAAAAGGCTCATCATACCATTGAAATGAAAGAGGATGTATTTTCCTCTTATGCTGTACCTGTATCAGGAACATGGAATAAAATAGAAACCCACCAAAGGTGCAGTTTAAGAGTAAGATATAACGAACATGGTAGAGATTTGTTTGGGTTTGCGTTTAGTAGCTTTTATCAGTTCCAAGCACCTGCGAGAGGAACCAATAAAACATGGCTGAGCCAGTATACGCTCCAAACTGGTATTGCATTTTGATGCAAAAATTTTACATAGCCAATTTTCTTTTATTGACATTCCTGTCTGCTTCACTCCTCAGGGAGAGTGATGATGAATAACATTTACTGAGAGAATATTTGAAGGTTTAGAAACACTTACTCTACTCCAAACAAGAATGATGATGCAAGAACAGGTCTCGTGATATATATATATATATATATATATATATATATATATATATATATATATATATATATATATATATATATATATATATATATATATATATATATATATATATGTATATATATATTAGCACATGAAAAAACTAAAAATTTTAATCTTTTACTTACATGACAATGGATCTGTTTTCAGGAAGATCAAGCAGGACAGGAGGCTCGGGTGTAAGAGAGGGGTTTCCTGGTTGATTCGTGTGGGAAACTGATTCTCTGACACCTACAAGATGGGATGAAAAAAAAAAAAACATTAGAAAATGTTTTGATAATTCTCAGTAATATAAAATCCTTTCATTTCTCACTTCATGCATATATTTCAACCCACTCCACTTTTGTCCAATTCAATTTCTTTCCTGCCACATTCCCTAACCCAGCGGTACACACTTTGCATGCAGATCATTTCCCCTTCTTTTTTTTATTTCTCACATTGACACTTCCTGCATAAAGGCGAAGCATGATAAGGTCACATTCCATAACAGGGTCCAATTAACTTCTTCCGTGTTTTTTATTAAATCAATATCCACGCTCTATAAAACTCATCAAAGGCTGCTTCCTCCACAACGAGGCCTCTGCACCTTGAGTCTCCTGAGCTGATAGATTCAATATCAAAACAGGGAATTAGTCTTATGATTGTTGACCTACTTTAACAGGCAAAATTGTTTCTTTCATGCCAGTTGGATTTAACTCCAGGTTTTGACTCTCTGGCTACAAAATCTTTATTTTATTTTCTTGCATTGGTAAAGAAGTTGCTCGTCTTCATAGCACAAACTGATGGACAGATAATTTCCTTCAAATTTGTTTTTTTTTTTTTTGGCAGAGAGCAAAATTCGTGGTTCCAACAATTACGTTAAGTCGTCCGGATCCTGAAAAAGCGAAGCAGCCACAGATCCCCACACTATGACCACCGTGTTTGAAATGCTGTTTTACATTTTCATCGGACACAATAAGACATAACTTCTTGTCAGTCCAAAAAAATCTATTCTCAGAACTCTCGGGAAATCATCAAAATCTATTTTTGGTAAATGTGAAGCAGTCCTTTGTGTTGTTCGTCCTGATCAGCAGTTGTTCTCACATTGCAACTCTCCCAAGGCTGCCATTCTCGCCCTGTCTGCTTCCTATTGATTGATCATGAACACTGACCTTAACTGAAGCAAGTCAGTCTTCGCAGTACTTGAGATGTTGTTCTGGGTTGTTTGCAGTCTGCTGGACAAATTGCAGATGCACTCATGAAGTAATTTTGGTATGGCGGCCATTCTTGGTAGGGTTCATCACCGTTCGATGTTTTCTCCATTTGTGGATAATGACACTCACTGCGGTTTGCAGGAGTCACAAAGCCTTAGAAATTGCTCTGCATCTTTCTCCAGACTGAGGAGTGTGAACGACTGTTTCTCATCTTCTTGAATTTTTTTAGATCAAGATTTTAAGAGATTTTTATTCCTTACATGTTATCAGGTTGAAGTTAAAGTGATTTTTAAAAATTATTTTACAATACTTGTTGTGATAAGTCTGGGCATGTATAATTAACCTAAAAAAAATGAAGCCCTCATTTGAGTACTATTTTTAAAATTTAAATCAGGTTAAGCTGTAAAATTTGTTTCTTAATCTGAAACATTTATTGTGACCATAAACAATCTACATCCCTAGTTCTCTTTATTTTTCACCAGAATATCTTAAAATGTATTTATTTGCATATTTACTTCAACTTTTTAGTTTTCCCACATACGGCTCTGGAAAAAATTAAGAGACTTAAAAATGATCAGTTTCTCTGATTCTACTCTTAATAGGTGTGTGTTTGAGTACAATGGACTTTGTTCTTTTGTTCTACAAATTACTGACAACATGTCTCTGAAATTCCAAGCAAAAATGTTGTACAGTACTTATTTTGCAGAAAATGACAAATGGTCAAAATAACAAAAAAGATGTGGTGCTTTCAGACCTCAAATAATGCAAACAAAACAACCTCATATTCATTTAGAAACAACAATACTAATGTTTTAATACAGGAGGAGTTCAGAAATCAATATTTGATGGAATAACCATGAGGTTTTCAATGAGGTTCAGAGCAATGAGCTCTTCATTTTTTCCAGAGCTGTATGTAACGACACATGCACAACAGGGAAATTCGTCTTCCTGCATACCGTAGAGTTGCCACACTCGTACTTTGTCTTCATAGGGGAGATTGTACTTCAGAGGGTCCCCTACAGGACCCTGGTAGTACGGCCTCATGATGGACTCCATGGCTGAGGTGTGAACGAGGCCGATGGCGTGACCAAACTCGTGGACTGCAACAGCAAATAGGTCCATCCCATGAGAGTCTGACAGACAAGAAAAGAAAAGGTAGGCCTGCGTCAATTCTGGATGAAAACATGACATAAAGGAGAGAAAAAAAATCTAAAGTTGTTGCATATTGAATAATACTTTATCCTATGTGAATCTGTTACTATCATCTCTCTCTGCTCTCTTGGAATAAAGGTCCAAATGTATTTCTGTCAGTGAGCATTGAAATGCTAATTAAATCTGCTGGACTAATTAAATTTACTGGATCCACAGAAGAAGACCAACAGTTACAGTTGAAACCAGATATTTACAATCACCTAATAAAAAGTCACATGAAATTTTTCCCCCTTATCTGAAGTTAAATCAGACCAAACTTCTCTTGTTTTAGGTCAGTTACAATTAGCAGTTATTTTGGGTTTCGTTCCACAAAACTCTGGTAGGTTTAATGACACAATTGAGTTTATTGGAGGCCCACCTGTCACACACCTGTGGAGGAGTTGTGGGTCGTTCTGAAAAGGTGAGTGAGGTAAACTACAAACCCGGCTGAGTTACGTCAGTTCTGTCAGAACTCCACCAACACAGGAAACACCAGCAGCAAAATTGTCTTTGTCAGAAAGTCCTGTATGCAAACCACACAGTTTACTATGAAGTACTGGATACAGTGTAAATAACTCATCATAACGTTCATCTGTTCTCCCAGAAATATCTGGCAACAGACATTAACTGTAACTACAAAGTACTTTGAAATGATTAAAGTCTGTTTAAAATTGTCTTGCCTCAAGTTGAGAAGCGCTTTCAAATCAGCAATGTCTCCCCATTCAACGCACAAAAGCCTTACACAGCTCTGCAGTCAGATTGTCACAGTGTTGTGCTTAATGTGCTTAATAAGCCAACATGACATGTCCTCGAGAATAACTGAACTAATAGCTATCTAGAAAAGCATAAATGGCGAATTATCCTCAGCTGGTGATCATGACATTTCTGAAATGTTAACAGAATTGAAAAACGAATCTTTGTAAAACACAAGAAAATAGATCATTGAAAGGTAGCTAAGAATCTTAGTGTTGAATTTCTATCAGTATGTCTGAATATCAAAAGGGGCGGCAGAGGATTCAGCATCCAAACGTTACGCTGGATGTTGGTGTTTAGGCAGGATGTAGTATGTGACTTTCTCCAAAAAATTTTATTTACTCTTATTTCACAAAAAAATAATATGCTTTATCCTGTTATTGAAATGATTTTAATGCCAGGCAGTCAGGGTTATGCATCTTTACCTATGTGTAAGCGTATGTAAATTTAACATTGCACTCGCTTTATTAAGAAAATACAATCTGTTAGCTGAATAAGCAAACTATATAAAACAAAATCTGAGACGCTCCATCTTAACCCCCAAAACTGACTGATAAATGAAAAAGAAAAAAGTCTCTTAAATAAAAAGCTCCATGGTGACAGTGACCCATCTCCTCTGACTCTGTGCCCTAAATTGACCATTTTCAGTTACTTTTCATCTGCTTTTTATAGAAATTAACAGGCGTGACAGACAGCTGAAAGAAAATAAAATTATAAGGGCTATTGGCTGTATGGCATGGTGAGATAACCACAGTAATACTGCCTGAGTACTTGATCCGCCAATCAAAATCTGAGTGGGAAAAGGTGCCTAAAAAGGCTGCGGGCTGTTAAAGTGCATTTCCTTCATGTTAAGCCAAACCATGAACAGAAGCCCCCAGAACTCCTTGTCTGAGTCTGTGAGGAAGCACAAAACCTTGAGCTTGGAGCTGTAGATTTGCAAACAAATGGTGAGACAGCACGGCAGGCCAAGCTAGCTTAGAGTTCCTCAGCGACTTGGCTAAAGTCAGCATTTCCGTTAACCTAGCTTTAGCTTCAGCTTGGGACATGCAGTCATGCTTGGAGCATTCACCGGGGGCATTCGACAGACAAATGCCAACTCTAATCTACAGGAGCACATGGTGCAGGTGAACAAAGGAAGGATAAGAGAGAGAGAACAGAGGCTCAGAGCGGCGGATCTAGTGTGTCATCGTATTTATGGTTTATGAGAAACTGACAGCACAGATGGAACGCCTGGTGGACAGAAGCAGAGCAGGAAGTGTTGTGCGGATGAACCGGATTCCCTTTTCTAAGGCAAAGAACAAAGACAATGTAGAGTTTTTTTGGAGCTCCACTGACTGCTGAGGTCTTTGGGGCTCCAGCTTTGTTCTTCTACATCCACCAGTGACCCATTAAGTAGCTTTTTACCAAACCAAATGCTTTTATTGCACAGTGCTAAGAATAGATTAAGTGTCTTATTCACCAGATACCTCTAAACCTTCCCTTCCCTAATTGTTATATTCTTTAAGTCTTAAAAACGGCTTTGATCTTGGTTGGAAGGACATATGAAAGACTTGTCCACTAAGTAAATGAATGAGTGTTTCAATTAAGCCCCATCGTCAATAAGGCAATTTAACAAAAAAGGATTTCCAATGCTATAAATTCACATGAAGTCAGAAATATTTGGAATGCCTTCTAAACATGAGCGCTGATGTGGACAAAAAAGTTCAGTTTTGGTCTCATCTGACCAGGACAGTTTTGTGAATCTGAAAAGTTGTGGTATGCATGTGGGTTTATATCCCTTTACTTTGAAACCCCTAAATAAAACTCAATGGAACCATTTTACTTCGACAGGCACCCAATTAGTAAATATATAACTGAAAATGAAATGTTTCTTAATCTTAGATAATTAGGCTTGATAGGGAACATTTGTGAACAAACATAATAATGAAGACCAAGCAACAAGGAAGACGTATTATGGGTAGTGTTGTGGTGATGAATAAAGCGATACCAAAAATCAATATACCAAACTTTGAACATCTCACTAATAACGACTGGTCAATCTGTCATCTGAAAGTAGAAAGAGTACGGGACAGCCACACACTTTTAAGAGTTGACTGTCCAGCTAAGCTGTCGGGCAGGTAAGGAGAGCATTAATTAGAGCGGCAGCCAGGGGTAATTCTGGTGGAGCTGCAGTGATCCACAGCTCCGCTGACAAGACAGCTATTAGTCTTGCAATGTTGAGTGCGGGTAGAAGAAAGCCGACATTGAAAGGAGGCCATTAGAAGTCAATTTAAAGTTTGTCCCAAGCCATGTGGGGGACACAGCAAATATTTCTTAGAAGATGTTTGGCAACATAAAGCACTATGTGTGGGGGAAAAAAACTGATACTGTTCAGAGTGGTTAGAAACCCAGTCAAAGTCCAGACCTAAATAATACTGATTCTATGGTAAGACAGGAAATTTTATGTCTTAGACAATATTTCTATGTTGAAAACAACAATGGGGAAAACTATTAGTCTATAATCAAATTATTGCAGGGGAGATTTTTTTTCCAAAAATAACAAATCTAGGAAGGCTGAATATACAAGTAATTTCTGGATTTTACTTAGGGGTGTCAGAGTAAAGGGGGTGTTTTGTTTTTTTTGTTTCTTAAAATGTATGTTTCTAGAAAAGCATACCCAAAACAGCATGCAGCTGTAACTGCAGCAAACGCTTTTGTTCTATCGCAAGATTTCAGATTTTAAGATTCAAGGGAATGGAGAAGATAAACACCTTTGAAAACTATGCAGCGTTTTTCCTTTCACTTCACAATTATTCACTACTTTGTGTGTGTTCTGTCACATAAAAGCCACCAAAGATGTAATACGGTTTGTGGTGGTAGTGCGACAACAAAATGCGAGAAACGTTTAAGTGAAGCACTACACTATGGATGAAATTTTATACTCCGTGCACATACGAAACTTACAAAGCTTTACAAAGGCAAAAATATTGTAGTGATGAAACCTTGTTTCATATACTCACCACAAAGCCCCAACAAAAACACATTAGAAAACTTTTGCTTTTAGGGCTTAAAGCTTCCAACAAGTATAACAACAATATTTCACCTTTCCTGAACTCATGAAGTGTGATGACAACATACCGGCTTTCACCTTTAGTGCTTCGGATGAAGCGACTGACTTTTCTGATGCTGTGATGTAACCGTTGTGGCCTTCGGTACTTTCTCAAGCAAGCAGCCTAAGGTGTCTTTACATGAAAATGTGAATCCTTGCAGTGATGCTGTCAGCTGTTGCAACATTTTCTCCTGATTTTTTTTCCAAGCGCTAAAATGTTCAGCAATGTTTTTGCAGGTTAGTTTTTCACTGGTGTGTATGATAGAGTCTCTGTTTGAAATATGGCAAATAAATTTGGCGTTTAACTTATGAAGAAAGAGTAGTATCTATTATAGGGTGTATGCCCTTTGTTTTAGAGGATCAATAAAATAGATACAGTACATTCAGTAAATAAAGTTTACTGAAGCAGAACGTCTCTCCACCCGCCCCCTTGGTTTTTTGTATCTGCAATAACAATGTGGTCTGTTTTTATTGTCTATATGGATGCTGATCCTGCTTCTGTTTCCTAGCACTAAATTGTTCTGCAGAACTCTCTGCTTTTTTTTTCTTAACTTGTTTGCGCTGTACTTGAGTCATTTCTTTTTGTTTACCTGAAAAAAAAGAACATACGAGTGAAAATGAAGGCAAAAACATGACAATGATGAATATAAACCGCAAAACAAACTGCAAGCGGAGCATTGGTTTTTCAAAGCACAACGTAAAATTTTGAAGTAAGAAGGGGTAAAACGCAGGCCTACCGTTCTTGAGATACAATACACCTATTGGTAGCACAGATACTTTTATTTGCGAAGGTAAAACTTTCTCTTGTTCTTAACCAAATAAAAACAGAAAGGAATGGGGAAAACGTAGAGCAGATAGTTTTTTTTGACACATTTCATGCAACTAAGCCTAACAGAGACAACAGACAGAAAAGAAACAAAAAAATAATTGACAGTGTCTGTTGTATGCACTTAATTATGGCTTTATCACAACTCTACATTCTCTATGCTTAATGTCACGGGTCTAAGTCGAGAAAATTAAATGCTGAAACTGAATCAAAAGGTGGATCAGAATTAGTTTAAGAACATGCAAACCTAAGCCATCAAGTCGCGGCAGCGTCTTTCGAAAATGAAACCCCCAAACCCATATGCTCTTCTGCTTAGCAGAAGAGCATATGGGTTTGCAAGTTTATGTTCTGCAAGCAGAACATAAACTTGTTCCGGGTTTTATGTGGGGCCTTACAGCTGAAAACATACTTTGAAATATTGAAATGTAATCTAATGTAATCATGTCAGAATTAACAGGTGTTTTAGCAGTGGTGTGTATGCTGGGATTCACTGTAGATTTGTAGGAAATATGTGCAGCTGGGGCTGCCATGTTCCTCCTCCACTAACATCATCCTCACAGTTGTTGGGCAATTCGACGAGTGCAGCTTCTCTGGAGACATTTGCGGTAATCCTCTGAATTAAGTTTCCTGCACCATAATGCAATGTGTAGAGTGAATGCTGACTTGGCTGAATATGGAATCAAATGAGTTAACCTGTGGAGTCAGTCATAAATGACTCATTGTCTCAAAATTTGTCTTTATTTTTTAGAAAAAAAGAAAAACACATTTGAAACACTGTGACCATTGTGAAATTCTTCTTAAGATCTAGTTACAAGTTACATTTTGAACTGGTGACAACACTCACCAGAATTCAATTTGGCTTTGAAAAACAGAACAACCCCGCCTGTCCTGTGTAAATATCTCACTAATGAGCTAAAGCTTGTGATTAATGATGAACAATGGATAAATGGGCACTGAGAGAAATGTATGGAAATGACACAAATAGGGGGGAAAAAAAACTTTTCAGGAACTGTAATGACTTTCTGACCTTTCAGGAACTTGATTTTTGTTGTAGAACTATTCTTTTCCTCGAACCCGGTTGTTACCATGGATTATTTTGTGTGTTTAAACACGGATTAGGTGCTTTGAAATTTAGAGTAAATACCGACAAGGCTGGGATATAAAATCAACACACAGGATCAAGGGTAATGCAAGCAGATGTGTCTTTTTTTTTTTTTTTTTTTTGCAGCTCGTGTGCAAATGAAGCTTAGGTTTTGCAAACGATTCCTTAAAACTCCTCTGCACGTAAACATCACAAGCCTCGCATGTGTTCCTTCCCAAACAATGCTCTGACATGAAAAATTCACCTGCCTAATGATGCTTTTGTTTTACTTGGGTTAATTCTGCAGAGGCAGATTGTTGTCTGAGTGATAATTAATAAAAGCAATCTGCTTCCTGTCAAAGCACAACAACAACGCTCAGCCGAAACTTTTTTTTTGATGTTGCTAAACCCCTCCCCCCCTTACTACCCCCACACGACAACTTTTAATGGATACGCGAGCTATCAGTCTGCACAGCAGGGGTGAACTGTTCTCCTAAATGTGGTGCTTAATTTCTACAATTCAGCATCATCGTGCGCATTAGGGAGACAGACTTAGTGGACCTGGATTTAGGCTCCCGCTGAGAACAATGCAGCAGGAAATGGGGGGAAGGGAATTAGCAAAGGCAATTATTCAGCTACGGATTTGTATGATAAGCTTCATTTTGTCCCCCTCAAGATTATTACACAGCTCCACAATTTGCTGAAGCACCAACACTGACTTTTTACCTCCCGCCTGACCTGACCAGGTTGCAACTTTTCAAGGGATTTTCAAACCTCTGAAAAAGTTACACAGGTCAACAGTACGGGTCTGTTCTGGCGGTGGTAATGTGCTTTCGTGTCGCCTTACGAGAAGATGGATATGCAGAGGCAGGGACATTGCATCAACTGAGCAAAGTCTCAGAGAGACACTGACGATGTTAGAGGAGGATGTGAGATATCAGCGAGGTGAGACTGGCAGAGTGTGACGTGAAGAAATTAGGGGCCGTTTAATTAACTTTTTTTCCCTGAGGTTTAGAACATCAGCTTGGCAGCTTCACTGTGGTAGAATACGAAAAATTCAACAGCTAAACAAAGTAGTGAAAGCCAAGATTCCCCCACTATAAATCTTATTGTATAATGTGGGGCAATTTTGGCCATGGAATATGACTAAACAGTTATTGTTAAACATTTATCTCACTAGTTGTTTCAGCTAAGTTGATATTAACAAGTTATGGAGATAAATGAACAAGAACTGAAAGGTGTCAAAACCTAAAAGAGAGTTAAATGTCTTCTGGCAATTAAGAACAAATCTTTTACAGTGAATCTCAAAAGTATACAATAACCATAACCATTTAACTTCTTCCACCTTTACAGTTTCATCCCAAGTTTGCCTTAAACCACCAGACATCCAAGTTTGTGTGGCACTATTGCCTATTGATGCATATTTAGTCCACTCCAAAGGCAATTTTGGGAGCACTTTGTTGGTTGAATTTGTTGCAGAAAGTAGCAGAAATGATCAGAAACAAACCAGTTGCATGTCTGGTCTACAAGAAGACTTTGTCTTAACACTTCAGTAAATCTCTTTAGAAGTTGAAAGTTGTTTTTCCAGCCTACTGAAAGTACTACTGTGTACTTTTTGTGCTTTTGATAGACACTGAAATAAACATTGGATGTCTGTGTAAGACTGTTCATGGTTCAGTCAGCTAGCTGGAGCGCACTTGAAGAGTAGGTTAGGCAACAAAGTGTTTTGTGTCTTGTAGGCATTTCTTTACTGTTTAATTTGTGTTTTTAATGTTGTAAAGTGTCCTTGGGTGCTTTGAAAATGCGCTGTCAAATAAAATACTTTATTAAAGACACATGCTTGAGGTTAGAAGTTTTAAAGAAAGGAAGCTTGCAGTCTGCTTTTACTTACAAACTCTGAAATTGGTTTTGAATGTGGATAAGACAAAAGCAATGTTTTTTTTCACACTCTAGAAAACTACCAGAAATCCCTCTACTGCTTACAACTGCTGTAGGAACACAAATTGAGTTTGTCAGTAATTATAAATATCTTGGCCTTATTTTAGAGAAAGAGCTTTCTTTTAAAAATCACATAGCAAATTTGTTACGAACACTGAAAATGAAGATTAGGTTTTATTACCGAAATGGTTCTTGTTTTTCTCTTAAAGCTAGAAGTAAATTGGTAGCTGCAACATTCCTGCCACTCCTGGATTATGGTGATGTTTTATATATGAATGCTTCGACCAAATGCCTTCAATCATTAAATACTGTGTATCATTGTGCTTTAAGGTTTGTAACCGGTAGCAGACGTCTCACACATCATTGTGAGCTGTATGCAAAAGCTGAATGGCCTCCTTTAAGCGTACGGAGAAACAATCACCTGATGATCTTGATAGATCTGTTAATTCCCATTCTTTACACTCCAACAACATTTTTCTTTTGCATGTTCCACGTTGCCAAACTGAAAAAGGAAAGCAAGCTTTCAGTGTGATGCTCCTTCAGACTGGAATCAGCTCCAGTCTGAACTCAAGATGTCAGAATTGGTTTCACTGGACTCATTTCAAGCGATTCTTCAAAACAGGCAACGAGATTCTTTTAAACAGTGTCACTGTTTTTAAATTGTTTTATACTGTTTTATAATTGTGCATATGTATTAATGAATTTTATTTTGTAACCAGGTTGCTGTGTACTGCAGATTTCTGCCCAGGGCCCTCTTGAAAATGAGATCTGGATCTCAATGGGGTTTACCTGGTAAAATAAAGTGAAAAAAAACAAAAAACTTCTGCTGCCTTTTTCATGCTGATATTTGTACCTTGGATCACAAGATAGATAAGCTATATATACACCCAAATGTATAAGGCAAGGCTGTGCTTTGTGACTATGTACTGTATTTTTTGGACTATAAGCCGCTACTTTTTTTCCCCACGTTTTAAACCATCCATCCATCCATCCATTTTCTTGCACCCTTTTTCCCTCAGTGGGGTCGGGAGGGGTGCTGGTGCCCATCTCCAGCCAACATTTCGGGCGAGAGGCGGGGTACACCCTGGACAGGTCGCCAGTCTGTCGCAGGGCAACACAGAGACACACAGGACACACAACCATGCACACACACACTCACACCTAGGGGCAATTTGGAGAGGCCAGTTAACCTGACAGTCATGTTTTTGGACTGTGGGAGGAAACCGGAGAACCCGGAGAAAACCCACGCACGCACAGGGAGAACATGCAAACTCCATGCAGAAAGACCCCAGGTCGGGAATCGAACCCAGAACCTTCTTGCTGCAAGGCAACAGCTCTACCAACTGCGCCACTGTGCAGCCCAATATCAACTCTGTGGGAGTTAACAACATAATTTCCAGTGTTGATTTAACTCCCACAGAGTTGATATCAACACTTTTTCAGTATTTATATAGTTCACACTCTTCAGAGTTAAATTAACTCTGGGCTATTTGCTGTGCATTTTCGATTTCATCCAAACTTGTCAAAATGTTTAACTTTTGTTATTTTTATTTGTTTTGTAGTTAAAAAAAAAAAAAAACAGAATTATGTGGGATTTTGCCTTGAAGACTAGAAGTGAGAGGAACTTTCCTCCAAAATTACAGAGAGGCTTCTACAAATGATTAAAGGTGCAGACCCTACCATGAGTGTCCTTTATAGAAGGCTGAATGTTTCAAGTATAATTCTCCTTGCTTTATTGATAAAAAAGATTGTCGCAAATGAAATATATTCTTTTAAAGAGCTAAATCACAGTGAATGAGCAGAGTATCCTTGAACATCAACGTCTAAAAAGGTTGGCGACAGTGCAAAGAATCCATCAGGTTTTGCACTTTTTCCTCATGTTGAAGGCCAGTTGATAGTTCCTGTGAAATCATCAGTCAGTCTGTCAATTTTTTTGATTTAGGTCAAAATTAATATAATATTAAAATCTGTAGGTCTACAGAAAACATGTTCATCACTGTGACTTAACCGAGTTTAAGATAACATTAAAAGGTCATACAAACAGACTTATACCTTCTTTTTTTCCCCTTTCTCACTCCTTTGTTCCCATGAATCAAACCTTCGTCTGCACAGCTGTTGTTGGGCCCTGCCCTCACTTCAGACACACATCAAAGCCAGGCTACACTTCTGCATCGCCTCCTCCTATGCTGCTGGTGCTGCAGCCTGGTGGGAGGTCTGATTGGATCAGATTGAACTGCTGTCCCGCAGCATATGGTTTACAGCCCCGGCAGCTCAAAACAAAGAGGGGAGATCAGCGAAAGGGCGCTGGCCTCACCACAGACACCAGCTGGGTTAGAAAGCATAAATACACTCTCCGCTGCTCAGACTGGGGTTTTTAAATGCACAACGGGCCACTGAAGCTTTCCCTTATTATCGATAGCTGTGATTAGAATGGCATATGATTACCAGGCTCTGGATTTCTATGTGAAATCTGATGAATTCTCTCAACGCAAAACCTCTTCTCTACAAACATTTATGTCATCTTATGGGGAGTTTTGGTCAAATAAACAAATGTATGTGGAAGCTCACACATACATCTGAAGCGAGTCTTCTAAATAACTCTCACAAACATCCACATGAAATTATATGCTGATCCTTAAGCTCCCAGTCAATCTGTTTAGACAGCTGCTCAAATTGAAGAGTGGTGATATTGGAGGTTAAAGTGGAGTGGTTCCTCTCCACTGTCACCCAATGCTTGCTCAGGATGAGGCTGTTGATGCAAAGTCAACAACTCAATGCGTTTAGTTGGGCTTTTTAGGTGCAATTGCCATTCACTTTCAATTGAATAGGGGTGAGTATAATTTGATCTGAATCTGAATTTTTGATTAGACGGTATTAAAAAGAATCACACTGATTTGATTTTAGGTCGGACTAAATTGGATTCTGTACAACTTGATACAAATCAGACCTGTTTGTCTAATAAAATACCTTGAAAATAGATCAATTTAAACTGAAAATAGGTAGGGTAAATTGGGTTTACGGTATTGTCTCCATAAAAAAAAAAAAGTATTGACAGTTCTGTCCCCTCCTGAGATGCCATTTGATTATAGATTTCTTTAATTGTCTAAGATCAAATACCCATGCCATGAAGCCATCCATCAGTCAGGAAATGTTTGTGAAGGTTGAGGGTTTAAAGGTTGTGTTAGAGACTTTTACCCAGATGATGTGACCCTGTTCCAAGTAAAAATAAAATCTTGAATGTAGAGCAGTTTTGATCTTCTTTACCCACTTAAAGTACCATTTTAATGAGTGATGGTAAGGCAGAACTCTGAGAACAATTCCCCCTGCCTTGCCCCGCTTCAACACAGACATCAATAGTAGGCAAAACTATTTCAGATTAAAGTTAACCAATCTGTCATGTACAAATTTAATGAACTTAACCTGCAACATCACCCACTGACTTTCTTTTCCTTCTGGAAACCAAATCTGCTCTAGGCAGTCTTACACTGTTCGCTTTACTTGTTATTTCACGAGATAAGCTTCTTGGATCATTTATCAATGCCACAACCTATAACCAATTAAATTTGAGTACCTGCAGTCAAAAAAAAGAACAAAAACAACCAACAACTTAAATTTAACAAGCATGGGTGTGTAAAATGAGGTTGGATCTTTGGATCTATCCCTTCCTATCTACACACACTATCCTCTCTGACTGTGCACTTCTCAATCTTTATCATCATTGTCTAACTTGCACCAAACGTGGCTTCTGAATCTATCTTTGCATTCAGGTAAATCTGAATGTGCTGTTAGCTTACTGCGTGCAAACCCAGGCTGCTGCCGTAAATTTGAAATATATAAAAATTTTAAAGATTTATTCCACAGAGTTATCCAAACTAACTTGTTGGGTTTTTATATTTTAATGATCGCGTTTGGAGGAATGCAATAGTTTGGTTGTTTGTACGTTAAATACTTAAACGTATCAAGGATCATCGCAAAATGTTGAATGCAGTGTCTCTCCCCTTTGTTCTGATGCTGGGCTGTACATCCCCCTCTTATAAAGGAGAATACAAAAGGTACAAAGGATGTAAAAAACAGGGGTCAATATAAGTTCAGTGATCCAGAAGAAAGGAAAAATAAAAAAAAGCAAGAGAACTAGTGATTAAGGCTGTCAATTGTGTGGCTGTACAGAGACAGTCCCTTCCTGGTGATGCATTCAGTAGACTACATCACTCCACCCGGTGATTTACTTCGGATGAGTGGACTCCTAATGTTGCCCCACCTTTTACCATTTCCCAGCCCCTCTCAGCAGAGGGAGGAAAAAGGTTAGGGGACACAAAATGAGGTTGATGCTTAGTGACAAGAAAATGGTCCCATTGTGCCATCAGCCCTCTTTTTTTTTTTTTTTTTTTTTTTTGCAGCTGAGCACGCACAGGCGATTCTTCAAGTTTTAGCAGAAGTGCAAAAAAAGGGCAAACCAACCATGAAGTCCATAGGATGGGATATATTTTGTATTCCATAGTTAATGAGTGAACAAATGAATAATAAATCAGTTGCTATAAGTGGCTCAGAGACCACGGCTTGCTGTGTTTTCCAGAACTGTCTGAGAATGACGGATATCTTTAATATGGGCTCATCTATTTTTGATTGGCAGATCTGATTGAATTCTATTTTAGAGAAGCAGTCACTACGTCCTCATTTCAAACTCGCACATCTCTCATAGTGTGTAATAAACCTCTTTCAAAACAGTTTGATGAGACAAATTAGGCCAGATCATTCAGGAGGCCAAGGTAATTTATTAGCCCACACAGTACAAAGCAAAAACACAGAATGAACGAACATGCATCATTGGCATTATCACGGGCTTTGTGTTTACGGCAGCTTTACAGAACTTTTCCATAAAGTGAAATGCTTGTGATAATTAAAATAAATTGTAAGCGGGTTAAGTTAGAAATGTACTGTCATTACAAGAAGAGTGAATCATCATCCATGTTTTGTCTTGTCTGTTTCTCTCTTTGAACATCTCTCATAATATGAGGCATGCGAGATGATAACTGTGAAATTACAAATGTTTTTTTCCATAAATTGAATGTTGAAATTATGACTTCACTGACAAACAGAAGAAAAAACTTGCAAAATTAGACTGCTTATTCTATTGTATTTTGCGATTGACTGAATTTGTATTATAATTTTACTTGCTTTCCAAAATAGCGTGTTACACACTGGTTGCACAAATGTTTACCGTAGACCATTCCAATAGTAATTGAAAATTCCTGCCTTTTAGTAAGATTTATGGTCCACTCTAATTTTATCTCTTCTTGTACTTTTGGGTCCACCAAGATGTTTTGCAAAAAAGATCTGCATAAAAAAGCCTAGATTTTTAATTGTTGTTAAGGTCGCTCATAAACCTCCCAGTTAAAGCGTGGGACCAAAAACAAATAACAACAACAACAACAACAAAAGCCTGTTTGCAACAGAGATATGCTATTAGATAATTTGCAGCTCTGAGATCACAATGACAGAAAAATTGCACTGATATCACATAGGGGAACACTTTAATCTTTTCTTTTCTTTCTAAGTAGACAGTTAACAAATCAGTGCATTAATACCTCATATATGAATGATTGTACTTTATTAATGCCAGAGGGAAATTCCCATATTTCGGTACAATTCATCCAAAACAACACACAAAAAAACCTCAGACATTTAGAAAAGTGCATGAGGTTGTAGCCCTTCACCCAGAGGAGAGGCGCCGTCCTTCAGCCGTGGAACTCTGCAGCTTTATGAATTTACTCATTTTCTCTGTTTTATTTCAAAAGTATATCAATAAAAACAATAAGTATATACAGCAAAAGTACACAAGAAAATTCAAATGACCAACTTATCCATGCTGACTTCTGATTATTTCAATTAGCTAAGACAAATTGAAAAGATCAAAAATGTCCTTGGGAGGAGTTTTAGTCAGTGTGGTTTAAAACACACTGTCCTCTTTTTAAGTGCTGTTGCCATTGGGGATGATCTGCATCCTTTCTATGAATGTGTAAGAAGGTGGTACGTGACAAAGTAAAGAGTGAGTAACATTTTAATCAAAGTTTTCCACATCGCCTATGAGGTATTGAGCAGAACCAACGTATATACTATGTTAAAAGAAAAGACATTCCACTTTCAACCAAACTTCTCTAATCAACAACACATGGCAGCGTCACAACATGTACTCAATGGCTTCAGACAGTAAAAGAGCTAACTGTATGGTAGCAATTTAGTGCAATTAGCGAAGACAGTTTGCTGAAGCTCAAACCAAGGATCAGAAAAGGAGAAAAGTGACAGCAAGGTTGTTGTTTCCCGAAAGACGAGTCGGATTTCTCAAAAGTGCAGAGCTGCTGGGATATTCATGCACAAGTATTTCTAATATTTATAGAGGATGCTCAAAAATGAGGGAAAAAGTGAAGTGAAAAGAAATTTCTGATTGGAATGCCAAAATGCCTTGCTGATGTCAAAGGTCAGACAGGCATGCACACACTTGTTCAAGATGACAGAAAAGCAGCAGTGACTAAAATAATCACTCTCCCTTTCCAAAGTACGTGGAAGGTCATCACTGAATACTCAATGTAAACACTGAGACAGAAGGGCTAGAGAAAAATACCACTATGGTCAGCTAAGAAAATAAAACTGAGGCTCACAGAAATGGACAATAACTTGTTGAAAACGGGTTTTAAGTCCAGCCATGGGATTCAGATGGTCGAATTTAGCATAAACGATATAAAAACAGATTCATTCGGACTTCATTCTGATAAGCGTAGTTCTGACTGCGCTTATCTTCTTATGACAGTGATTCAAGTTGGTGGTATAAGAGTTTGAGGGCTATTTTCTTTGGACTCTTTAAGTCCCTTAGTGCAGACTGCTGACTGAAATCCTTTTAAGCCAGTTTCTTTAATATGAGAATTAATTCACTGAGCCCAATCTCAAACCAGCAAAGCACCGACGAAATTCAGTGCAACAGCAGATTTGAATGATGGACTAGTTGCAGATAAACTCTAATAGAAGCTACTGTATGATTTCAACAAGCATCAAAATCAAAATCTCTCAGAAATGCTAATAATAATTGAACACCTTGCTCTATTTCTACCGTGAAAGATTATCATAGTACTGAGGGCGAAACGAGGCCAAATCGTTTCGCCCTCATAGTAGGTTTCCAACATGAGTATGTTCAAAAATCACAACTTGATTTTCTACACTGTAGATTAGACCTCTTCTGGCATAATGTGAAACACAAAAAGTCGGCAGTAAATCATCTATTCATACTTTCAAACTCTTACTGTAGAAGTTTTGTTGTAGAAACTGGGAACGCAAGACACAATGAAGTGAGTGTTCTCAATTAAACAACAACCTTCAATTGATCAAAATGCAGGAAACATGAAACAATACAATGAGAAAGCTCAACGACAGCTTTTATGCAACAATTTAGATAAGAAATATTGGGTAAGCTGTGCTTTATCTAAATGTAGCTGTAAACACATTACTCACACCTCAGTCATATTGTTTTTTTGTTTTGTTTTGGGTTTTTTTTAAATCAGCATCTTGGAATTCAGAAGTGAGATTCTCATTCACACCTCTCCAGATGAACCAGACTTTCTAGGCTAACCAAGTAGAGTTTGACTGAAGTGGACTAAAGAAGGCTGGTGTGAATGCATCCTAAGTTTGAAGTTGCTCATGACCAGGGAAAGCAACTGAAATGAGGGACCAACAGCAATTTTTAACTTCTTTGAGAACCAGTGCACCAAATCTCTTTTGAGGCTGCAAAGCGTAATTATTAGTTTTTTCTCCTGCATTACGTCCACTTTAAAAATTATGTTATTTTAAAATGTTTCCCACCTGGTGATCTGAAGGTCCAGGGCTCATCATCATCAAAGTGTGTATCCCCAGCAGTGAACTTCTCTCCAGGGAAAAAGGCGTGTGCCACTGTTCCCCCGGGCCCATCGAAGGGGTATCCATCATTGTGGTCTGCTTTGGTGAAGTCGATCTGAATGTCTGCGTTGCTGCCGGCCACCTCGTGGAAATTTAGAGGCGCGATGTCGCTCCAGACCTTCAAAGCGTAGTACATCAGTGCCCGAACTGTGTCCCTGCCAAGTAGGGCTGAATCCTTTGGGTAGGTCCTCACTCTGAAAAGAAGACAAAGGAAACATCTTAAATGTAAGAGAATAGATAAGCAGAAGAGGGAACTGTGATGGGAAGAGTGAAATAGGATGGCTCACAAGAAACAGAAGGTTAGACTTGGCATATTAAAGTAAAGCAGAGAAGAAATGAAGTAAAAACTTGTAAGGTTAGCATCAATGCTTAAAAGAGGGCATCGTCATGTAAATGAGAGAATTATTCATGAAGCAGAGGAATCAAGTTCTTCATATTGTGGCATGAACAAAGATCATTTCAAAATGAATAGCAGTCCATTAAGATGTGTAAATTGTTTTAAAATGAAGCTAGCAGAAAAATAATAATAATATTGATTCTGGCACACAGACATGCCAATTTCGATTAACTACTTTACAAAATGGGAAGGACAAGAGAGCATGCCATCAAGTCAGAACTACGTTTATCTTTGTACGTTAAACATTAAAAAGTTAAAAACATGAATTGTCTTAAAATTCATTTAAAGATGGATTGATGCATTTGTCACGTTACGTTACTGTAATAAAATATTCATTTATCTTTTTGCCCATCCCTATCAGGGTTTCTGTTAATGCTTCAGAGCTCAACCATATCTGCACGCTCACTGTAACGTAGAACTCAAAATGTAAGGTTTTGATAAAAAGTGAAACGTCGCTAATCAGGTGAAGTAGATTTAAACATGTAAAGAAATGGATATATTGAGTTGTTCTTGTTTTTACTGTCTGCGCCTCCTGCCGTTCCATTGAAGTTAAGCAGTCGACGGACGACTGTAGGATGTGTTACATTCGCACCATCTGACCTGAAAGTGGTGCCATTATGCACACCCGTCAAGTGTGTTTAACTGAACTGTCAGAATGTCAGACAATGTTAACCATGGACGATGTCAAATGCAAACTAATTAGTTATGCTTTGTCTTGAAAAACAAAAACAAGAGCAACTGTTTTCTCACAAATCTTATAATTTGGATTGTATGCATTTAGTTTCATTATTATGTCTTTATCCTAAATGTACAGGTTTAAGGTAGATGGAAAATGTTGTCAATTCCCCATCTGCTTACAGGCTCACGGATTAAGAAAAGTGATAGAAAGTGCCGCCAAAGAAGCAGGAAAATAGGATGAAACGCAAGAAAGGCTGGCAGCCAAAGAGATGGATAGAAATTGCTCTGAATTTAAAGCAGCAAAGGTCAACCACACAATGTTTTCCACTGGTGGAGAGCTGCACAAAAAGTCCTGTTTGCATATTTCTAGCAGTACCGTTGGCTTCAGTATTTCATGCTCAGGTGCTCCTGCTGCTTACACATAATATGCTGAGCATACAATGTGCCTTTGAAGAGATTATAGAGTCAGCTTTTGGGAACAACTCATAAGTTCTTTTCCCATCTTTCCCATTTCCTTATTAAGTTTTCATTCTTCCTCACATCACCTCCAAAGCTCTGCAGCCTTTTTCTTTCTGACAGCTACAACAGAAATGGGACATGTACAAACTGAAAACCAATCAGACATCATGCAAAGTTTTCCATTTTTCAATTCTTTGATGGTCTCTTTCATCCAATGTATTTCCTTTCCACTCATTGGTCTTTACATCCTTCTACGCCTTTGCTTCTGCGTGAGGGACTTGCTTTCCGTGTCCCTGCAAGTGTATTTCGGTCTAAAACTACGGAGCCGTGAGGTTGTTACAGGCTGCCGTGGGACATTTAATCAGTGACAAAAAAATATCAGCGGAGTGATCTCTGCCTCAACTAGCTTTCAATCTGCTCGGAAATCACTGAAGTGAGAGGAAGTTGTGACTTATCAATGCAAAAAACATGCACAAACAAGACAGAGTCAGAAAATGCTAAAAAAAAAAAAAAAAGTGCTGAAAAAAAATAACTGGAACTATATTGTCCTGCAAAAACAGTCATTCTTCTTGCTTTTTCACATTTTGTCAACTAGGACCACAACTCTTGCTGTGTTTTGATGGGATTCCACGTGATAAATCAACACAAAACAGCCCATTCAGCCCATATGAGTAAATACATTGTGGAAACCCCTTTTGCTGCAGTTCTTTGGAATAATGTCTCTACTAACGTTGCAGGTCTCGAGATGGATATTTTTGCAGATTATTATATATATATATTTTTTTTTTTTTTTTTTTTTTTTTTTTTTGCAAAGTAGCCCAAGCTCAGTCAAAATTGATGAAGACCGTCTCATTCCAACTGTTTTAAAGTCTTGTGAAAGATTCTCAACTATGCTTTCATCTGAACAGTTTTATTATGGCTCTGGCTGTAGAATCACTGTGCTGCTGGAAGGTTAACCACCCCACTAATAATACGTCTAAAGGAGCCAATGACAGGGCATCACCAATGATTGGATTACATTTCTGATTAATTATCTCCTTGTCTACCGGTTTGGGTGGATGTCCATGTTCTGGTTGGCTTATGGTTTGCAGCACTCTTTCCATTTTTAAATGCCCCACATTGTGGGATCTTCAAGTCTTGAGTCATGGTTTACAACTTTGCTATACTTTAAACTCCTAAGCTTAACTCCCAACTATGCTGAGATTAAATTACATATAGATAGACTCTCTTTATAACAAGATTTTATTTAGGGATATCACATGCTTGATTACTGCTTAAAATAGCATACTTCTCAAGTTTGTAAAGAGATTGTGAAAAAAAATGTATTCTGTGAATGCAAAACAAGGGTATATTAGTTCACAAACATACAAGGCACTTAATGTAGTGGAAACGGCCTTAAAACTCAATACATTGTTGGTTTGCACAATATAAATATACAACAATGTACAGGCCGTGCAAAAATTTCAATTTAAATACATGGCAAGTTACTGGTGAGCTAATTATTATTATAGTAAGTTCAACATCTTTTTCCACTGTTGCATCTTTCAGCCAATCACACAATAAAAGCATAAATGTAGATTCACAGACTCATTTTTAAATGCAGATGTCAGAATTTGAATTGTAGTAACGTAAGGTCAGAGGTCCTACCTTAAGCAGTTACATTATGCAAACTCTAACAGGAGTTAAGTCTGAAGGGAAAACATGCCCAAACACAATATGCAAAGCGAAAGTAGACGAGTGCCCACATTCTGAGTCTCAGCTTTGCTCGTACCTGCACCAAAGCTTCAGCAACCATTTGTCAGAACACCTGCATTACTCACTTCTGCTGCAATTTACATAAAGGAAAAGACAAGAACACTGAAAAGGAAAAAGCCAAATCTGGATGACAGCTAATGTGTATAAGGGGTGAGATGAAGGTAAGTATATATTCATGTGAGCTTAAGTTCTATTCATAAATCCTGCGTTAATTCGGCCTGTTTTGTTGGTATTTTAATCCCTCCTTTATCAAGAAACCAGATTTCCTCGCCTCTGAATGTGTGTCAGCTTCATTTTAGAGAACTAGATTACCTAATTGGAACAGGAAACTGGATAAAAATAATTCTACATTATCAGGTTGTTAAATACAAACAACCTAGCCACAAATAAAGCTAAACAAATCTGTCTTGTTCACTGATATAATCAATAATAATGAAACCTCTCGGAGCTGTAACAGTGCAGAATATCCTAGCTTTCTACATATACAAGTCTAGGATATAATAACAATAAGACAGGTTGTATCGCACCATTGTAACACATACAAAATCCTATTATAATTCCTAAAAATGCACCGATGCATATAATGCAAACAAATAAAGGAATTTTCACCAGGATAAAATGATAGATAAGAAAACTACATGCTACATGTTTATATCCCTACCGGTAGAAAAGGAAAACTGAAGTCAGACTTTTTACAGCTGGGGAAATGTGATGTTTTCCATGTGTTCGGTGTTGTGGAAGGATTTAAAATGGTTTTAAAACTAGCCCACAAATTAAACAGACAAATCAAATGGAAGGCAATGTCTCGCATAAAAAAAGTCTCACGAATTAAAATGGCTGCAACTGAAGTAATAATTCCAGCCTTGAATGAGCTGTAGTTTACACTTCACAGAGCTTAGTGCAGCTCTGTAAAGTGTAAGCTGCTTGGCGCAGCTCTGTGAAGTGTAAACTACATTACCTTGAATTTAATGTCTTAGTGTTGCCTCATATTAAAATATTGCAATGCAACAACAGACTGGTGGGTTTTAATGAAAAGCAGCAACTGCGATTTGCAAGAACAACACGATCATGTTTGGTACGTCTTGGCAGTGGTTCAGTATAATAAAAATAATCTTTTTAGATTCTTTGCTACTTTATTCCAACTTTGAAGTTTACATGCACTAAATTTACTATGTCATTTTAGACACACTGTCAGCTTTTAGTTTATTTGCAGCTCTTACGTAAAGGGGAGACACATTTGTGGATGTATTTTCAAGCAACATCTCAAACTGAATGCATTAAATTGTCTCATTATGAAAAAAATAACAAAAATCAGCCAATATGTCAAACATGAGAATGTACAGTTATGATGGAGACAGGTTCTGTGTCTTAGAGATAAATGTGTTTTGGTGCAAAATGTGCAGATTAACTCCAGAACAAAAATAAATAAATCACACTGTGATAGAATTTTTAAATACTGATAAATTGAAATTAATATGTGTAAAACATATTGCGGTAGCATTCTTTCATAATGTTATCTTGTTGAGCTTCAGAACAACCTCCTTTGTGTCACCAATCATTCAGGAATGAAAGCCAACAATTATTTTGCAAGGACAAGGAAATTAGTCCCTCCTAACCGCATAAGTCTGACAGAAGCAAAATGTCTGTTCTTGCAGCTGTGGTGTGGGATTTCTTTTTTTGTGTGATGTCAGTCAAATTTAATATACAAATGCTGTAGGAAAAGAAAAAAATATGACAATTCCCGCGAGTTCTGCACTTGAATTCTTGTGAAGTATGAAATATCCTGGCCAGAGAAAACATTGTTATTGTTTATGCGGCATTGAATAAAAGAAAATTTTTCTGTGTTCTAGAGGAATACAGGCCATATGGCTGAGAATGTTGCTTCCTTTGTGTTCTTCATAGCACACACAACAAAAGCCTCATTATTTTTGATGCTTTTGAACAAGCTGATCTAGCTGTGAAGGTGTCAAATGCAAACTATGAATATGGTTGTAAATATTGAGGTCACAAATAGGTTCAGGCAGAAATTCTGACACTACAAACAATCCCTACAAAGAGTGTTATGTCAATTCTCTTTCTTCTTTTTTTTTATCTGTTCAGATCTTATTTCCTGTCAAGAAATAATAAGAAAATTGTTCTCTTTGTGTTAAAATCTTTATCAAAAGAACTTTTTCAACAAGTTCTGGTGATTCATGTGTTTGAATGATGTTTCCTGCCTTTGTTTTTGTGTCTAAAAAGTGGGTGAATACAGAAATGTTTCCCCTGTACTTTACTGAAGTAAACCTCAAATGGAGTGGTATTATGTACTTTGAAGGGACATAGTGTAATTTTATACTGCACAATAAAGCAACCCTGTTACCTTCAGTTGTTGTAAAAATGTTCTATATATCAAAAATAACTTTGAGCTCAAAATAAGATGCCTTGAAACTGGAATTGGGCGTCTGTCTCTTTAAGAAGATCATACTCTTTATGACACTACCTTCAAACCCGTTTTAAAGGTAATCGCAACATCCCACATTAAATCTAAATTATAAATCATCTGAGTGAGGCTCAATACAAGGTGTGTTTAGCAAAGTAAAACTGGTTATTCATGCTTCCAAATATCTATGTTGATAAACTCAAGTTATGGGACTTTAAATATATATGAATCTTATACGAAATACATGCAATACAGGTCAGAACAAAAAGGAAAATAATGAAAGCGGTAAGGATGCCAGGAGAAAGCGTAAAATAAAACCAGAAGAGTAAGCAAAACAGAGAGCAATAAGCAGAAACGCAGCAACTTTCCTATTGCAGTCATATTTCTGACAACTCCCTATGGCTCCATGTACCACGGCTCTAACTTTAGTGAGAATAATGCTGTGTGTTCTCCAAGAGAAAGACGTCGTCCTTGTTTCAGCATTTCTCCCGGCTACTCCAATCAGATGGATCAGTGATCACACAGGCACATTTCTATCTCTGACAGACGGGCTGATGCCTTCATTTCTCACCAAACTTAAAATGTTGCTCACAACCTTTGCTAAAGATGTATTTGGTGCAATGTGTACTATAGTGGAACAAAAGTGGGGAAAAAGTCAAATGATGAATATTTAAAAACTTGGAGATCTCAGCTAAACATTTAAGGTTCATTTGAAGGGAAATACTAATCCTAAGCATCATGATTACATAATGCTTTTAATAAAAAAAAAAAGTGCATTTTCAAAACAGCTGAAAAGTCTGCTTATGTCAGGAAACAACACATTACTATTCAGCACAGAATTCAACAAGCTCCTCCAGATGGTGAGGGCAGCCTGTACATACCCCCAGAAATGAAGCGTGTTGGGTCTTCAGTGAAGCGGAGAAAACAGATTCAAATCTGTACGACCTCGATGACTGTATTATTTCTAAACTGAAAAGTAGTAGATTTCATTTCCTAAACAAACACAGACCATTTGTAAAGCCCATAGATAAAAAAAAAAAGAAAAAAGAAAAAGGCTCAAAGGTTAAATGTGAAAATGCATTAGTTTAACTTGGTGTGAGTCAGTTACTGACGATTGAGAATAATGTTTTCCTTTTGGATTCATTCACAGTTTTGTTCGGGAGCAGAATGTTTTTGCGGGAGTTTGTATACTCCAAAAAGTAATATGATGATAGTGAAGCACGGAGGGGGGAGCATAGTGATATGGCGCATAGAGGAAACGAGCAAAGCAGAAAAGCAACTTTATCACATCAATTTGACTTCACCAGCAATGAAAGGAGAGAAAGTGAGGCAATAGACGGATGAGAAGGTTGAACATTGCGGTTTAATGGAAACTTATAGTGGAAGCTGGTGAAACTTGTGAAGCGTTGTACATGATGAGGTCTGTATCACACACACATGGTTCTGTGTCAGTGGTTCTCTAGGAAGGTCAACTCAGAAAAAAGGAAGCCAGAAACTACAAGAGACATTGATAGGAATGAACAAGGACAATGTATTGAATTGATTTATTCTTGGCAAAGCAAATTAGATTTTTATAAATTAAGAGTTTCAAAGTATTTTGATTTGGAAACTTTTTGGAACTCCGATCAATTGGAAATAAGTCCTTTTTTTAAATAGAGGTAAATGATTACTTAGAAGAGGTGAAAGGAAGGATCAGGGAGGAAGAGTAGGATAAAGTAAGATGAAATGGGGTCATGAGAGGGAAAGTAGGAAAGTAAGGTGATGCAAAAGGATTGTAAAGTAGGGTGAGTAGCATGAAGTGAACAAAATGTTCTTTTTATGAAAAAGAAATGGACAAAGTCAATGAGAGGAATAAAAAAATCCATAAAGAGTGATGAAAATGTAAAGGGGAGGAGAAAGTAGAGAGGGATGAAACATATGAAGGAGAAGAGGAATGAAACCAGGTTGTAAAGAATGAATAAAATAAAATGGGATGAAGCGAATTGAGAAAAATTGTCATAAAGACTCATGAACAGAATAAATGAGATTAAAAAGGTTAGTAAAAACAGATCAAATTAAAAACAAGCAGATAGGCTGGATTAAAAATGGTTATAAAGAGAGATAAGGACCATCAAAAGCAACACAGAATGCATGTGGTAAAAGAGTCTGATATGAGCAGAAATGTTTGTGTAAAAGGTGGAATGAACAGGGAAGACAGGATAAAAACAAGTATGAGTGAAATACAAACAAGTCTTAAAGAAGGAGGAGTTATAGCTGAAAAGGAGTTGTAAAGAGGCGTGGGAGGTGTGGAGAGGATCAAAAAGAGGTCACAAAGGGGGATGAAAAAGTAACTTATAAAGCGATGGGGTTAAATAGAGTGTGAGTGAGGAATGGTTAGGAAGAATGGGCTATCAGGTGTGTGTAAAAATGTGACGTATGGGTGAAAGGAACAAACAGGAACAGAAGACTGATCCAGTCATAAAGAATGAGGAACAGGAAGAAAAGTCATTGTAAAAAAGGGCGAAATAAGATAAATGAGGTAAAGGCCTTTCAAGCGAGTGAAGAGGGATGAGTGGGATAAAAAAAAAGTTTATGAAAAGTGGATGCAGCGAATGACAAAAGGGATGATAAGAAATAAAGGGAATAAGAAGGGATTTTAAAAAAGGATACAAGTAAGATAAGGCGATAAGGGATTAGGGTGAAAAGCAGGATGAAAAGGATTGCATGGATGTATTGGATGAAAAAAGGTTTAGAAAATGCTTAAGGTGGATGGAGGGATAGACAACATGAGGTGAGGGCGAGTGGAGGAGGGAAGGGAGCGTGAAGTCGAGCGTGGGTGAGGTAATGGCAACCAGGTGTGTCAAACAATTCAAGTTATTGCTAAAATGTCATAATGCGCCTTTGCTTTCAAACCACATTTATCACAATCAATGCATTTTTTTAAAAATTGTTGAGAAAAAAATTACTCAGTTCCCAGGAGTTCTACAAAATAAAAGGCTAAACCTGAAAGACTCTGTATGGAAGACCTCTGACCTCTGACCTCTCTAGTTACTGAAGTAACTTGGGATGAATCAATATGTAAATAGTTGATCCAGTGACGTATTGTCAACCTGTACACTGCGTACCTGGAGACTGGCAGAAGATGACCTGACTTGTAAGCAAGCAGGTGTAGACAATGGATGGATGAACTACACAGACTGAGACTCAAATTTCTTTCCCAAAGTAGCGCAGGATCAACCTGAAGGAGAATATTGCGAGTTGTTTAGTCCTCCAATTGCAGCGGGAAGCTCAAGAATTTTGAGTATATGTTTCCGATGAACCCCTCTAACTACCTGCAATAAATGTCAGGGTAAAAGGGATTAAAGTGACTTTGAAATTAGCTGGATGTGCAGAAGCCTGATTAGGGATGACTTCATTTTCCTGACCTACTTAATTCTGAGACGTGAGTCTCACCTTGGTTTGACAAATGAGTCAGAGGAAACCGGGGATCGGTGGGAGGTAAATGTTTGCATGCTTTCTCAGATATAGACACACACACAGATTTTCGTGTCACATTTCACCTGAGTGACATTCATTTACATGCGACTTGCTTCTTCTGAACATCTCCACTGTCAGCTATGATTCAGATAAAATGTGGCAGGAGGGTAAAAAAAAAAGAGCAAGAGCAGTAAAAAAAAAAAAAAAAAAAAAAAAAAAAAAACCTTGTAAGACTTTTTGCTGTCCCCTGCCTTCATCTCCTCTGCAGGTTCCTGCCTCCTGTGGCTTCACTACTCCACAGACATTCAGAAGTGATGATAAAAAGTGCACACAAGTACAGAGGCTGAGGGACCCCATCATCTCATTTCATCCTTTTCTATCGTTTTGCAGACATAACCTGACAAACGGAGTGGTCAAATGATAACGGTCATGCATGCTCGTATGCATTTATACACGCACGTAAGACAAACGTAAGACAGCACTGAAAACTGCTGCTGGTACTCTTGCAAACACATTCACAAGCCGCGTCAATCAGGCTGAAGATAAAAGACGTTTTATTAAAAGGCTGTGCTGAAATCTCTGCTACTGCTAAAAAAAAAAAAAAATATATATATATATATATATATATATATATATATATATATATATATATATATATTGCTTGCCTTTTTTGTCTCCTTGTTGTCTGTCTATCTTCCATTCTTTCCTCACCAGCTCTGTGACGGTGATTTAAAATATGAAAATAATATATATTTTTGACAAGTTTCTAATGAGATGACAGCATGATTATACTTAAGGCTCTACCAAGCAATTTCACAGGTTAGTGGCCTAAAGTGACGGCAGGGAAATGATAAATGAGCAGTTAGAAGAGAGAGAAGGGGCTTTGCTTCGGCTAAAGATTGAAAAACGTCTGAAAAAGACACACATCGATCAGTGGTATAGATAAGAAGGACTGCAACGTGCAGAAACGGTTCAAAGCTTAAAGTTTTGGTGTTGTCACTATAAGAACAAAAATATCATTTTTCTTTTCCATTATTCCGTTAAGTGAATCTAGTATTGATGATATTTATAACTGTGTTAGGATTTCTCATCCCTTCATTAATATTGAAAATAGCTTTTCAATATTTGAACGGGTTTGCCAGTACTAACCTGTCAATCTGACGGGCAGGATTTTGAAGCCTGTGCCTCAGAGCTCAGATGATTTAGTTTATTCAGCAGAGGCTGGTAACCAATGTTTTAATCTGGAGTGCAATATAGGAAAAAACAAGTCCTTGCTTTATGTTGTAGGTGTTTTAAACTAATTTGATGTAAGTCTGGATTAAAATTACTTTTTTTTCTTGTAGTGCCTTGAGATGAGGTTTTGTGATGATGATTATAATAAAACTGTTTAATTCTGAAGTAGTTTTCAAGAGCTTATTGGACCAACTATTGTACATTTTTCCATCATGCTGCTTGTTCTAAAGCAACACAAAGAAAACATATTAATAAACCAGTTGCTTAACAGACATGCTCCTCAGAGGTTCCTAATTGAAATTGTATTACAGGATAATATTAATACGAACCTAAAGTAAGTCCTTATTGCTAAAATATTTTTGAACGTTTGCCATTGAGTATGAAGCGAAGGGGAAAAAACACAGACTAACATTTGTAAAATCAAATTATCATAATTATACTCTGTTCTTTGCAAAGAGCTATTTGGATTCCCACCTGCAGATCTCTAGTCATTAAGTGCGTTGAGCCTCCTGTTCATTTTAGGACTTAGTTGATTTATTTGATGAAAAGGAAGGTAAGTCAATGGAGAGATGAGTCTTGATGAATGTGAAGTCCAAATAACAAGTAAAACTTAACTATTTTATTACATTTTGGAAATAAATTAAATTAGACAGCTTCCTCCTCGTGCCCCCCCCTGCCCCCCCAACCCTCTCCTTCCCCCTCCACCTTCTCTCATCCTCCACCCCTTCATTGTGCCTCTTCGCTCAGCTGGCTACACCTATCTGTGTGAGTTATCAGTCAAGCTGCTAATGACTGCCAGGCTGTCTGCTGTGATAATGGCCCAACAATATGAGGTAATGGGCTAACAGTGAGCCATTACACCACTCAGCTTTTAATGTCAGCGACACACTCGACCAAACAGACTGTGGAGAAGCGGAAAAAAAGGGAAACGGCAGAGTGGAGTTAAATTGGGATTAAGGGCTCAGCCTCGTCACAAAAGCTCTCAGACGCCATCAGGAAAAAAATTTAATAATTTACTTATTTCGATTAAGAAAAAGACATTGTTTGAATTTACATCCACCAAATGAATAGTTACTCCACTGAGCCATTTACCCTTTCTTCCTTCCTGTGAAATAACAACCTCTGAGCACAAACTTTTCCCACATTTTCAGAGCGTAATGATGTGAATGACACGTGAGAACAAGCAGAGAAGAGCATGAAGTGCCAATCAGGCTCTTGTCAATTGTGCTGTGGCGAGCTGAATCAGGAGGGAGTGGGCGATGCTGTACTTCCTACTGTAAGTAAATGGGCTGTTTTAATTAAACACACGCAGATAATGCTTCAAACTTCCGTTTGATTAGGTAAATCCATTATGTGCAACACTTTACATTATGTGCTGAAAATAATCACCATCCTTTCCTCAGTAAATTTCTAAATGCATTCTGAAGAACTTCTCAAGCATTAGTATTCAGGGCAAATGTATTTTAAGACAGCATCTGCAAGGACGGACATAATGTACATGTGAAAGACAAGTTGTTTACAACTCCTATTTTTACAATGTTATGCAGATCGTAATATCCGAACAAAACTGGATAGGCCGTGGGTCACTTTGTTCTGCCATTTCGTGCTTACACTTTGTTTCATATTACTTTTCCAGCTCCATTTTCTTCTTGTAATAAAAACCATTTTGTACCAATAGATTGCAGTTCAAATCAAAGCCCTTTCCTGTCTGGAAAAAAATATTTTTTCCAGACAGACAATACATTACCTTGGGCTTAAATTCAGTTTATTATGCTAACTGGTAAAAAAAATTAATAAATAAAAAACATATATGTTCTGGTTTTCATTATATTCCAAATGTTATATGAAAATAGTGTTTCAAAATGAAATATCAGTTAAAGAACCTCTCCTTGTATGGTGAAGTTCTTCAAATTTACCTTGGCCATGTGACCCTTATTAGTTTTCTGTCTGACTATTGAGGATAAGTGGACTGATAAATAATCAGAACAATTGTGAATATCAATTATATTAATTCAATTAGCCCCATGATTTTGAATGCTGAAGGAGTGGAGTTTGTTTTTGATGTTTTGGTACCTTGACACCAGATAGCTTTGATCTTATGTCAGTTTCAAATGTCCAGGTCTTAATTTATTTAATTTTTTTCTCAGACAACCAATAGTTTAAAAATGTCAACGCTGCCATTTGTGCCCGTACAAATCAAGGATGTGAAGGTAAGATGGACGAGAAAGCAACAGGCAGAAACATTGTCATGTGCAAATACGTATATGTACGTTTTTTATGCAAAGTGCACAAAGAAAGAAGTCTAAGGGAGTTAAGTCATCCATCTGCATCTACTCTGCTTTTAGCTACTGGCAAGGGAGTTAATGTTAGCCAGATGTATGGGCTCTTCAGAGTTATCTATTTTCAACTTGTTACCAGCTTGTCAGATTTATTGGACAGGTGGAATGTAGTTGGGAGTCTGCTTACATGCTAGTTTGGTTTCACCTAAATATTGTGAAAGGGCAGCTAGTACAGTCAGTTAGACTGAAGTGTTGTTAGGTTAGCTTGTTAATGAGCTGCTACTTTTAGATTTTCTTTAAACTTTTGCAGCAACAACTACATTATTATGATTACAGAAAAGGCTTTTTTCATTTGGGGCATGGACAAAATGGTCTTTTTTGACTACAACACCAATGTTATATTTTTTTAAATCAAGACATTAATTGGAATTAATTAATATCTTGCTTACTTTTAGTTTTTTTTTAGGCATTTACACAATATATGCTAAGCTAAATGTGAACGAACTTGTTGAACAGATACACCCAGGAGAGAATGTTATGTTTTGATGTGGGTTCATATTTTTCCATTAAAATCTAGAGCTAAGATATAGGGTAATATTATAAAAGTGTTGTTTTTTTGTTTCATATTAACTCATTCTTCAGTTCCCTCACTTGAGTTTGCCAATGGAAAATTACTTTCTAACACAAATTAAGATTGAAAACCAAAATATCTATTTTATGGCGATTAAAAACAGTTATTATTTTTTGTGGTCTCACTGAAGTGTTGCATCACCGCAAGAACATTTATTATTTGTGTCAGGTTACATCTCAGTCATTCATAGTTAATCATAGCTTTACTTTATCACAATTCCTAGATTTTACTTTCACATTTATTGTAATAAAGCAGAGGTATTGTTAAATGTTGCATCATGAAACCAGGCCGCGAGGTGATGGGCATGCAAGTGGAACAACATTCACTTAACACCAAAGGGAGGAGACAGAGAAAACTGCTGGGCCAATGTGAGCAGAATATAAAAGATTTTCTTCAAATCTGCCACACGTGAAAATCTCTCCGGATTAGAGCCCGGTACATAACCAACAACGGTTCTTCTGTTCACTTTTACAAATCCGACTGCTGTGAATATGAAGGCGTTTCATCGGACTGAAGACCCGGCTGTCTTATTTTAGTGTGTAGCACGCTGACAGGAGAGCTGCATGATTGGCAGGAGTACAAAGGAGGAAATGAAAGTTGAAGTCCACCAGGAGGAAAGCACACATCTGCACAGGGGAATGTATACTTCATTTGTGAAGGTGTATTTTGGATTTCCCTGTTTCCCAATTCACATGTGTATGTTACATATGTATTGACTTGAAGAGATACTTTCTACCTCTACTGTTTCAAGGCAAAATATCCTGCTATATTTTTCATAAGCTGACACAATTTTATGCACTTTAGTCTGGATGTCTCTGAGAGGAAACAGAACAGCTTTTTTTCTAAACATAGACTATACTCTTTCTTAAAGGTAATGCTTATCTTCTGTCTTTACACTCAGCCCTACACAATAAAATACAGAATGAACAGCTTGTAAGTCTTAGGTTTACGAAGATCTGCCATTAACAGCGACGTAAAAAAAGAAAACTTAAAGTAACTTAGACTCCAATCAACATCTATGGTTAACACTTCTTATTGAGCAATATGAGATTCTTGTTGGTTGGAAACAGTAAGTAAAAATACTAAAGACTTACTATACTCAAAAACCATTGAAAACAAAATTGTATCAGATAATACAAATGCTTTAATACGAGGCAGATATATATATTTAAATATGCTATTTCTCAAAATCACAGATGATGATTTTAATATTATTAAAGGGCAGTCTTCTTGATGAATGTCCCACCGTAAGTCTGGTGTCATATGGGTTATTTGTTATTGATCAGCTGCCAAACAGCAATGCGCAGGTGAGAAAACAGACGCTATGAAGGAGCAGAAAAAAATGGCTGCTGAGACTGCCTGAAAGGTCACTGCATAACTCTCATCCCTGAGCGCACTGGGGTTTAAATCATAGCAGCCTGTTTGCGTGACGCTGTTTACATTCCAAATAATACTTTAGGAACACTTTAGAAAAGAAATACAACTGCAGGTTGGTTCCCTGATAGCCATGTTTCCTCCCATAGTCCAACGATAGGGATAATAGAGTTACGGATGATACTAAATTGAACATAATGAGAGTTTGCATGATTGTCTTTAAGTGTATTTGACTGGCAATCTATCTGAGCTGCAACCATCAACTTGCCTAGCCCCGTGGTCTGAGCAAGATGAATGTGATGAGGTACGTCCCCCTGTGGGTGATTATAAATATGCATACAAGTTTTAAAATCTCAAAGCACTGTTCTACACTTAGTCTCTGCAGGTGGGATATCCTGATTGCTCTAGAGTATTTTATCTTTTAGATAATAGCTCTGGACACACATATCAAGCAGTTTAGGCAGACTTTCCTTTAAGTGAATTTAGCTAAGCTTAATTTTCTTTAGAACAAAGTTCAATGACACCGCAGGAAGGGCTGAGTTTAGTTTTAATTACATTATACTTCCTCTTAGACAGAAAGAAATTCAAGATAAACTGGAGTGACTTCAGAGAAGAAATCCTTTAATTAAAACATTGGCATGAGCTTGCCACTTAATATTCTGTGAGTTTATCAAATGACACTATTGCAAGTCTTTTCATGGACTTTCTGTACTTTGCTGATCCAAAGAGAGAGAGGTTCATGCTGAAATTTAAACAGGTATCCTACTGGGGTGATATGCTCATTGCCTTTTTATTAACATCTTTCTGGACAGAATGTCGGAGTTATAAAGTACCTTTACTTAGATTTTGTTTTAAGGATACATACACTAAGGAAACACTTTGAAGCTGGCAAGCTTCAATTGAACTACTTTTATTTTTATTTAGATATACTTCCTTTATAACAAATGTCTGTTTGCACTATATATGCAGGCACAATTCCAGGGAAAGCCGGGAATAAATTGAATAATGTAAGATGGAGTTATTGTCGAATGGAGATGGTCAGTCGTGCCTTACCTCCAGGAAAGATGCCTCTTATTCCATTTGTTCTGAGGAGTTGGACTTCGTTTTCTGCGCGTTGTCACCTCCGCCTGAGACATGTCTGGCAGGGAGCATCTCGGTGTTTTCATCAACCCTAACGTGGCTTGGTCTGCGAAGAATAGAAAGAAGTATGAGGTTTGGATTTTGGTAGCAAGGTGGTGAACCGACTTCAAGGTAACATTTGAGACATGGGTAGATTTTGCAAAACATACCCAAAACTCCAGTCTCTTTGAGCCCTCCAAACTTCTGCATGGCTTTAATAGCCTTGGTCAAGGCCTCCTTTGTCTGAAGCTGTCCGGTCACTGGGTCAGGCGGCGGGAGGTACCCAAACTTACTCAGCCAGTCCTGTAGATGAAAATAGTAGGCATACAAAGTTCAGCGGAGTTCATTTGAGGCATTTCAAAGAGCTCTAAAGCTGCTGGGATACTGACACCTGTGCTTTACTGTCTGTGGATACTGTGTCGCTATGTGTATGTATATATATAAAGATCCCAGGATCCGTGTGTAATCTTTCTCAACCATAGATTCACACCACTACTTTTCAAAAACCCCAATTCATGTTTAAATTGATATGCAGATATAGATAACTTTTTAGAACTTGATGGAAAAACTTTATCATGTTTTTGTGCCAAAAAAATCTTTAAAAAATCTTAAAAGTAAGAAACAAACATTCCACCTTTTGATTGCTACTCAGCGGAAATATGCATTTCTGACACAAAAAACTGTTTGGAGCAATGCCTCTGAAACAGAAGGGACCTTATCAAATATACATGATAAAATTGCACATTCAACTAGAGACCACAGCGATCAATTCTGTCATACTGAGAATAAATACTCTCAGTATTTATTCTAGTTGAGTGGATAACCCCCCTTTGGGGACACATAAAGGAATGGAATAAACGCGTATTTTCCCCAGAAATCAGGTAAGACAATGTGATGTTTTAGGATGTTTGGTTATTTGATGAGTTTCTTCATTTAGTTGAATCAATAATTCATTTCTTCAAATGTGTCTCCCACAACTTTACCCACAATACTCAGCAGTAGAAACATTTTTTTTCATTGTGTGTAAACCAAATGAATGACAAACTGTACATTTCTACTCCAATTTTCCTTCTAGCCACCATATGCATCGCTTGGCATCTAGCTTGAAGTGACTTTTAACACTAAACCAGAAAACTAACCGTAGATGGAGTAATTTAATTTGATTCCATAACAGATGATCAAATGACAAATCACAGCTGTATTATCTTATGCAATTAATCTGTCATGAATAAAGCATGTGCTAATAATATGTAGAAAAGCAAGACGCTACCTCCGTACATTATGAGTTTGGAAGAAAATTGGTGCACAGGTGGGTCAGTAGCAGAGCAGAGAGTAAAGCATCTCCATAAATACTGTCAGAATTCAGGCAGTTGATTTTAACAGTTTGGTTTGTTTGTTTCTTCTTTTTTTTGTCACAAGAGGTCCTTCAACAAATTGGCAAAATACAGCCTCATCATGTAACCTTTTCAAGTCCTGGGAAGGGTGCCAATCTGTTAGTTCTCCAACTTCTGCTCTCTGACACATTTTGTCCTCCTCATCAACAAACCAATCACAAGCTGGAGACTTTGCTATTTTGAAGTGACAATTGCTTGTTGTAACATACATACATATAAACACCACATTTATTTTTGACTTTGCATGTTGTAAATATGCATGAACATAATTGAATAGAAAACTTTTTAAAAAATGCATTTGTTGTTTAAGTGCACGCCAATATTTTGTATTTGTTTCTCTTCACCAATAAGTTGTTTGATTTCATATGAAAGCATACTAGAGATACAGCCAATATAAGTTGTTTCATGCACACATATAAAGTAGCAAGGTTGAAAAATGATCACAGCAAATCTTAAATTTTAAATAAGAAATTTATACTGCCATGCCTAAGAGGCATAATGTCTAAAGGGCAAAATGACAATACAATCAATCGGTCTGGAACTCATAAGATGGAGGTATGGGAGGTAAGTTTCATTCTCCTCTCTCACTGCTATTGTCTCCATTTTCGCAGCTTCTCTTTCTTTTCCTCTTACCTTTATTTGTCTCTGCTCCATTAAATTGCCCTCCTCCTCCATCGTCATGATCTGACAGCTAATCAGAAAAGGCAGATTTTAAATAGGTTTTTGATCAGCACTCATTGGAGGTGAGTGACACAGATCGATAGCAAGGCACCCCCCTCTGGGGGGGCCTAATGACAATGCTGGGAAAATCCCATTTACCCAATGACTTCAGATTTACAGAAGTACTACTCTGCCAAGTTTTTACCTCTTCATGCTTTGCTTCACCGTCTGTCCAAAGGGGCTTGTAAGAATCGACACAGGAACTGAACTGAACCCTCTCTAACACTGCAGAAGCTGACAAACCAAAGTTTCTGGAAATAATATAATGTGAAAGTCAAATGGGGGAGGTGAGCGAACATGAGCTGAAAGGGCTCTATGAATTGACAGTTTGCGAAATTAAAAGTGTCATAAATCATTCATGTTCCATATGTGCCATTGAGACCAGAAGCATTTTAGATATCTCTCTGTATTTCCTCTCACAATGAGCACTATGGTCGCTTTTCAGACGCTCTAAAACCAGAAGCATTTTCACAAACAATTTGGAGTTCTGTTCTACAGAAAAAAATATGCAAATATGTGAATTATGAATAGGTGGGGGTTTATTGTATCTAAACTCCAACATCTACATCTAGTTATTTGAGTCAAAACAGAAGTACAGTGTTAATGTATTTCGTTAGAGAAACTACTAAAGAAACAGTAAAAAGTATTTTCCTTATTTTCTTCTAATTTTGAGCCACTTTTAGCCTATATGGTTAAACATATAGATAATAACAAAGCACTGGCTGTTTATTAGCCTTCCGGTAATGTTGTGTAACAAATTTGTCTACAGTAGCAAAATGCCACCTTGAAAAAAATTTTAAAATAGAAAAGATAAGAGTACATGCCATACAAACAGGACAGACGTGTGTTGATCTTTATGAGTCAGGGAATCAATATAGAAAAATAACATTTTGGCTAAACCTGCCATGGTGCTGAACCGGATGACAATGTATTTCTCATTTGATTCCAAAGGCCTCTAAAAATTTACGAACCAAATAAGTCCTAATGTTTAGATGTGGTATACTACATTTAACGTTTTATAACTTCAGTGGTTTCATTGTTGACACTACAAGGTGTCTGTCTGGTCGATCTTGAACTAAATTGAAAGAGAGAATGTGAATTTTAATGACTGTTGATGAATAAGTGCTTTTCTCTTTCATTCCATCCATGTTTATTTGGACTAATTCACAACTTTACAGGAAAAACTAAACCAAGTCATATTCTGTCACATAGGAATAGGTCAATCAGTGCATTAAAACAATATTATGTAAACAGATTCAAGTCTAATTACACTGAAAACCCTTTAGTCATGTCTGCTAGTGTAGTCTAGTTAGTGTAGTCCTTCACAACATACTCAAGTGGCAAAACAAAATTCCAGTTTTGTTTTGCCATTGTTTAAGACGTTCAAAACAGTTTCCCAGGCAGCTTCTCGGTATGCTCTGCACGCCTCTTTAACTTGGATTGTTATTTGATTAGTTCCATCTCTGCACATGCTGACATTGGCATAAAGTCTCTCTCTGCAGCCATAAAAATTAAATATTTTACTGATTAGCTAAAAAATAAATAAATAAATAAATATCTTAATGGCCTTCATATGACTTTGCTTCTGACTCTATATTTTCTTTTTCTTGTTTTTAAATAAAGTCTGAGGCACCATCCATATGTGTCATGTTTCTGGCCCGTCTGCCTGCTATGTTTCTCTCCTCAGTACTCCTCTCATCAAGCTCATCTGGTTCACCTGCATGCTGCTGCGCTGGAGCACAATCAGGCTCATGTCTTCCACCTGTTCACCAGCAGTTATATTCAGCTCTCAGGCAAGCAGACTGTGCCAGATTTTTGAAAGCCTCTGAGTGAGTAGATATCCAGCATTTCTTTCTGACCTGACCACGATCTCGAACACATTTTTGTCCCTTGGATTTTCCTGCCTTGTCTTGCCCACGTCGGATTCTTCACTGGCTTCTGTTTTCTGGTCTCGACCCCGTTTCTGCCTTTTGACCTCTGCCTCCTGCCTCGCCCTTGGATTTTGTCTGCCTGATATTGCCTGCAAGTGTTGGACCCTTTTTCCGTGCCCTGACCACTGCTCTTCGCCTGACCCTCAGATAAGTTTTGCTTTGTCCTGCCTGCCCCAACCCCTTGCCCTCCTAGCTCTGTCCATCCCTGGGTGTGCCACTTGTCACTACCACTGTGCTACCTGGACCCCTCATCCCCCACAACACAAAAAGTTAGTGATTTTTTTTGTTTTTTCTATTCAACTTTTGGCCTTCCCCTCCTAGAATACAACCCTCTAACCTGTTTCTCTGTCCTCAGAGGTTCCTGTTCCATTGCTCATGGTTGCCTGTCCCATACCCTGATCCTCAATAAAGAACTTATTAATTTTTACGTTGTGTCTGACTGAAATTTCGGGTCCTCAGTTCTGAGCATTATAATATGTGTATTAACAGAAGACTTAAATGCACTGTTTCCACTTTGAGGCAAAAGCCTTGCTGTGCCAGCAGCTTCAGTAGGACTTTCTAATGAGATGGGGAAAGGGCAAAACCTGCATGAAATCGTGAACTTACTTGTAGACCAGAATGTAAGTTCTTGAGCAATGGTTTATGGTTATAATTAGATTTCTTTTTGCCAAATTTGTATAACAATAGCCCTTAAATTTAACAAATTTAATTAACATAAACATTGTTTTGAGGTGGGACATGGAGGTTTGTGGAATTAAATTTTGCACCAAGACATCCAAAAACGGTACAAGCTGATATTTAAACTTTTCAAAGAGACTCAAACATTCCAAGAGTCACCTCGTTATCTAGTCTTCACCTCGTAAAGAGACACCCACTTAAATAGTTATTCAGACTGTATGATATGATTAAGCAGGTTTGATTCATATTTACCCAGCATTTATGCTGCTTTTAGGCCAAGACAGTTATTATAAAATAACTTGCATACGGTAAAAACAAATCAAATTTATCCAACATTACTTTCATTAACCATATAGTAACTCATGCAAAATTCAGGATATTTTTGATGACATTCTGAACTACAGTCAGTTTCTCTAGAAGCTTTTCTTAGCTGTATGAAATCAATCAAAACCACATTTAATCACTGCCAGTGGGAAGACTGTTTTTAAATTTCTATAGACTTTATGAGACAGAAAATTGCGATTCCCTGTGGTCCTTTAAGCTGGTACAACATGCATTAAGCACTGAGCACCAATTTAAGGTAGCTTAAGATAGAAAAGGCTAATCAGAGGGTGGATGACTTTTTTTAAATTAATTTCCTCCAATCAGTTTAAAAATCTCAACATACTAAAATAAAGTTTTAGTTACATATGCATACATTTCTACAATCCCTAAAGAGCACATGGTTTTGTCTTCAAAATCCAAACTAAAATGAAAAACAAAAGGTGACACTACAGCTGTTACAGTTGAGAAACAAGCCCCGGGTCTTTATGTAATGGATTTTTGGTGTAATGAGATAAAGTACTCTGACCTTGGGTATTCATTTCACCAGATTATCTGAAAAGCAATTTGTTATTCATATTCAACAGCTTCTCAGTTAACACACTGGGGCATGAGTAAGACATCAGTTCACCGATTCATATCACTTGAATGTAGAGCAGTGAAACCACAGTGTAATTCGGAGGGTGTCTTAATGGTACACAAAAGAAAAAGGCAGTAATCAAAAACGAAGCTTCTGAATTTCCAGAAGAGAAACTGCAGATGTAGGGGACAGCAATAAATCTCTAGGGACCCAAAGGGAATTGATAACCAAAACGAAGCCACAAGAACTGTGAGAAAAACAAGTATCTACAAACAGTGAGGAAAATGCTAAAGGGGGATACTAGGAACCAGCTACAATCAGTCATGTCCTGTCAGTCCTTCAAGCAAAGGAAGAAGGTAGGAGTCACTAATATCAAGACAAGAAAGCCCCTCAGAATGCACAATTCCTTCTACCCAAAGTCCAGCAACCTATGGCAGTAGGCAATCAGGAGGATTGATGGGTTTTATGTCTCAGGCAGCAAAAACAAACCATAGAAGTGGTAGAAGAGAAGGAACCATCATGAAGGGATTAGCCTTGATTTGTCACTGAGCAGCTGCTGAAATGACCTACATGGAGACACCAGACTCAATGGAAAAGAAACCTAGACAAGAGGACAAGACATGGGCACTAATCATTGTAAGACAAGACTAGAAGAGAGCTGGCTGTGTCACATCAGAAAAGACCCAAGATGCAGCCTGGAGACATATTACCCATATTACATATTACCAGGTTGTACCATGCAGATTGACAAAAGTATGCACAGAACTGCATCTTCAGAATGCTATAAAAGCATGAAACTGTGATAGTATTGTTGAACATTGTGACAATAACATATATTGTAATTATCTCTATTTTTTCCTCCTTCCTTTCATTGTTTGCCATCATCACAATGCCCCTGTCACGCGCCTGGATTTTCACCAATACAATCTAGATTAGGTGTAGGCAGGAAAAGCAATGAGAATCTGTCCAATTAACCAGAAATGCTTTTTCACAAACTGAACTTGAATGGCATCTGAAATATTTTAGCCTACCAATTACTGCAACCAAGAAGTACTTAGCAAATGCAGTATTTGACATAATAAGATTGTGATGATAATTGCAACTCGGTGTACTCTGCTGCTCTACTCAGAGCATTATAAACCAGTGGCTAGAATTCAAAGGACATATTTCCAAAAGGTGAAGGAGGGCTGGAATCCTAAGGCCCAACCAGAACCAAACTGCTGATGAGAAACCAACAGGTCAATGACAAACTGACTGCAGAGATTGACCTGACAATAAAAAGTGATCACTGCACCCAGAAGAAGAAACACAAGAGGCTTAACAAATACCTCAGGCTCAAAGATCCAACAGCGAAGTTGTAGAAAATCAAGGCCTCAGTGGTGCCAGTGGTCATTGCAGCAGGCAGGGCTGTGATCAGCTAAGGGAAAGTAATTCCACCAGGTAACCGGAAGAACACCAAATGTTTTACAGTCCTGCAAACAGCTAAGATACTGTGAAAACCTTTAGGAAGTAGTGGTAGGATGCAAAAAATAAATCTAATTTCTTAAAGGTTTTGGAAAAAAATATCTCATTCCCACTTCATGAAATTGCAATATTTTGTAAAGTGACCAAACTTTTTTCAATTCAAATAAATTGGTTCACAACTACATCAATATGCTGACATGTCTGAGAGCTTGAAAATTCAGACTGGACAAACCCTTGTTTTGACCATTTCAAAGATTGTGGCTACAGCCACAGGGCAGTGCTCACAGCAATATGTCTCTGATAACAGTTTTAAGAAATATGTAAAAAACAAATATTTCTAATAAAAATAGTACATACTGTAGCTATCCATACTATAGATGTATGAAGAAATCACCATTCTTCAGAGACTGAAGCAAAAAGCAAATGCAGAAGTGCTAAAAACATTTTTTTTTCTCAAATGTTTGTCAAACTGTTTCACCTCAAAAATAAACAGGATCCAAATAAAAATAGTCTGTACGGCTTATTTCTTTTCACTTGACAACCGTATGAATATGTACCACATTATAAATCACCTGAGTGAACTGAAGATGTACTTTTTCTAAATTAAACTTTAAATGCAAAAATAAGCCAATGTAGGAGTAAATATAACAAAAAACAAATGTATTGCCTGGATTGAAGAAAGTACATCTTAGGTGTGTGGTTGCCCAGTTTAATATCCTTATATATTTCAGTCCAACATCTCATAATAATGTATTTTGACAGATCAGACTTGCTTCATGTTACACAAGCCGCCCAGTAAATTGCAATCTCAAATTATATGACCATATTCAGACACTTCTCACATATCTTGCCTTTCACCGGCATACAGATAATGATATAATTGAAGCACGAAGCAAATATTAAAGGACCTGACAGCTGCGCAACAGACTGTACATGTAAATAACAATTTACCTCAACATTCCTGAAGACTTGTCCCCGTGATCTGCTGTTAGAGGGGATCTGAACAGAGAAAATGCCGCTAATTTAAGTAGCCAGTTACAGAGCAAAGGTACAAGGAGACAGAGTTTCTTACAATGCTTGAGGATTGTTTTAATATTCAGAACAAGTGGGACGACATATTTCCTGATGTCAGTGGTGATGATATATACTCTCCCTAGATAAGTTATTGATAAGACATTATGATGTGGTGTATTTATAGTATTCCTTTTTAGGACCTGTTGGAGATGGGAGGCAGGGCTGTCTGGCACAGAAAAATGACCCAGACTTACCCTAATTAAATAGCTGTGAACAGAGAAAACAAAGTGAGACAACTGCTCATTCTCTGCCTACAACCGAGATGCTTGTTCATTTCGGTAAAGAGAAGGGGGCTGAAAAAGAAAAATCAAGCGTCGTGCGTGAATGAAATATTAATGAACTGCTCATGCGTTAGTTATTAATGATGTGTGTGTGTTTGCATTTTGTTGTATTCAATCAGGAGGAAGTGAAGTAATAAAGGAAATTCGAAGAAAGACGACCAAGAAAAAGCCGGTGATCTGGATGTGACTAATGGGTTTTCTGATTATACTGAATTACAACAGAATTAAGTGCTGAATAAAGTATTTATGAAATATAGCATTTACAATGCTATATTTCATAAATACACCAAGGCCAGTGTTTTCAAATGGTGGGTCCAAGTACTGTTCATAGTACTTGGACTAACTTTAATGGTACTCCCAAAAAGTTTGATCTATTCTGAAAAGAGAACCAAATTGGTTCTCTCAGATGTTGAACTAAGAATAACATTAAGGCTACACAAATTTCTACATCACAATAACATTAATTTCAGTCAAAACCAACTAAATATTTGCTAATTATTGAAGAGGCTCATTGCAGTTCTCCGTATTATATACAATTAAACGCTGTAGCAACATGTCCATTAAACTACAGTAAATGACTTGGGGAAATTCAAGCTGAAAAAAATCATTAATAAACATTTTATTTCTGTAACGTTTTGAAAGTGGGGCAACCATTTTGGATTTTAATGTTTACTGCTGATAAAAAACTAAATCCTTTGCCACTTAGGATTTCTGTTTACTTTAATACACATGGGATGTACAATACAATCGTATCCTTCAGCTACTCATAAAACAACACTTAAAGTGCACATTGAATTAGTTTTTTTCATAACAAAACACTCTACTTATTTTCTACTGAAGTGGTACTTGTAATAAAAGAGCACACTGCACTTAACCAAATGTTAAATGTAGGGCATGTTTTTTTTTTTGTTGTTTTTTTTGCCAAATCCAGTGAACACAATAAATTGTGTTAGTCATTCTCTTGTTCTTCAGGTAGTTCAGTGTCCCTGCATCTGGATAAACTTTTCTAAAACTTTTTTAACTTCTAGTTCTCTCTAGCCATATAAACATTCCCCCATCCTTTATTGACTATAACTGAAACCTTAGCAACAGCCGAACTAAAGAAAATAAGCTGCAAGTATCAATGTTGCCCACACCTGTATATATACAAAAGCAGTCCAGTTATTCCTATATAGATTAGTCCCAGGCTTTACAAAACCACTTAACATTCCCTCCATTGCTAATAGCCCATATGGGCTATAATAAAACAAAAAAAAATACTATACATTTTCTCTGCTTAAATGTTAAAATTTCAAAATAATATTTTAGAAATACATTAATATTAACATTTTTTTTCTGTAGTTGTATGGAAAATGTTTTTTTTATTTGCTAAATAAGATAAAATTATATGTTTTGTTTTAAAGATTTGCATTGAAGGATCTCTTGTATTTAGACATACACTGAACATCTCTTCAATCTTGACTAGTCACAAATTATGTGGGGTTTTTTTGTATTTGAACAGCTAATAAAAATACAAGATGATTTGTTAGCAAGTCTACAAAGATCCTTATTCTAGGATCCTTCTTTCAAAAACATCCTGTAACATCATCCAATTTGTAATACATCAGTATTCTATAGCAGGATCCTTCACAAAGCGTCACTTTTAACAATATTTGACCCGTGGCATCATTTCCGTTGGTTGTCTATGTGTCATAAGGCTGTCAGTCGACAGAAACTCACTTAATGAGCTATGAGACGATTCACATCGCCACATCAACTTCCAACTGGATTTACATACATGTGTGTGATCTCTATCATCTCACAATACCTCCCTGTTTAGCCCTGATGAACAGCTGCCGAGTTCCCACATCTTTTCCATCGTGACAGGAAATGACTCTCTGGGAGGCATTTAACCCCGAGACCTCGCTGACTCTCCAAGGGTCACAAAGTAGCACACTCCATTATGGGGTTTTGTTGTTCTTTAATACCTCAAGAGTGAGGTCAGATCTGTGAGCCACCTCTTGGTCTTTTAAAAGGTTAAGAAGCTACATGAGGCAGAAGAAGAAAAGGTTTTTTTTTGTTGAAAAAGTCAGAGCCATATTCACCATATTTAGGTCTATTAATTAATGCCACTTTTAGTACTGTAAAGAGCTACCCACATGTCAAAGCAATCTGAACCTGCTGTATTTCACCATTAGCATGGTTTCTTACAGGTAGCAGTTAGCAAGTCTGTAAAAGTCATTTCTGATCTTTTACTGTGAAAGATCAGAAAATCTTTCACAGCCTGCATGGACCATACCACAGGAAAGAGACAACCTCCATCCTACCACCGCTTGAGAACAGGACCCCACAATGCTAGAACTCTTCTGCTTGAGGAAGAAACTGCCTCCAACCCTTAGGGACCAATCCCTTAGGGTTGGTCCCCATCCACCAAGTGAGCACCATGAGCTCAGATGTAGAGGAGCTCATGGTGCTCAAACCACCTGTTTTACAAGTAAAGGACAGCCCCCTAAAATAAACCACAGCATTGCGCCAACTGAACAGCCACAGTGTGCTCTGTGGGGGACAGTCGCAAAGCCTTTTCCAGATCCACTAAACACAATTTGACTCGATGACTGAAGTCCCACAATGCTCTCAGAAACTCTGCAAGTTTATTTGGACTAGAGACTGGAATAAAGTAATGATATTATAGTGACTAAGCTGTAGGCTTCAGTGGAACTTCAGTGGAAGTTATCAGATTCCTGTATCTGCTTAGAGCCCCAGATTCTCACGCCTCTGAGTTGATTTGGAAATTCAGTGCAGGAAAGTTTTTATTTTACAAACTTGTGCATACCACTACAAGCGTCAATATTTGAACTGGAAACAACTGACTCCTGTAATCAGAATAATAGCTAATTTGAAAAACATTACGCACAATCAACCAGCCTAATTGATTTTGAATAACTGACGAGTGCTGACAGGTGCAGTTTTTGTTCTTCTGCTTTCCATTTTGCACTTTAAAACAATCCCTATCAAACTCCACATCGTGACAACACATTCTGATGTCCATGTCGCAGTTTTGTATGTCAATATTGGAACTAAGCAAACATTACAATGTGGAATGTTGGAGCTCAGAATGAAGATAAGAATAAAAGAAAATCAGACAAACTTCAAGCAAAAAAAAAAAAAAAAAGAGCCCAGATTGATTTTTGATTAGTAGCAGCTTAAACTGCACACACATCCTAATCTTATCTTTTATTTAACACAATCTTTAACTAAAAGACATACCGGGTGAGTCAGACAGAAAACGCCTATCACATAGATGTAAATGCCTCACATCAAGCAACCCCAGACGTTAGATGCTGCTCTCCACCGAGATCATTTCTTTCAAGCAGCTTCTATCAGAACATCCATGAGCCTCGCAGCAGATTCAAAGATGCTGTCATCATTTAAGGCAGCTGAGAGAACTTCCTGTATTATATCACCAGCGAATACCCCAGGAGAGAGTTTACTCTATGTACCACACTGAGACGAGGGAGGATCCAAGGAACGAAAGCCTCCTCAAGTGCGTTTGACTGAGAAGATCTTGAAAGCAATCCGATGGTATGAAATGTAAACAGTTTAATGAAGAAGTGAAGGATTTAGTCTCATTTGTACAAGCAGATAAGTTCAAAGACAGAGAGTGGCAGGGGGGAGAAAGTGAGAGAAATTGGGGATGACATGCAGTCAGAATGACAAATTTAATGGAAGAGAAAAATTGAGGCAGGAATGTCAGATGGAAGAAGCGCAAGAATCAGTCTGGGCCTTTTTCTTGAAGTTTGGCATTAAAAATCACTGACACGCATTAATCATTTATCACTGATCCTTGTTTTGTTTATCATTTTAATTAGCTTCCCTATGTGCCGGGCTACTGACAGAAAGAAAATAAATGGGGTTTTGTATCAGCCTACATTCGGGTCAACAGCTGCTGCCAGTGCAACTGGATCAGTGAGACAGTAATAGTTTAGATCATGATGACCATTGATCTGGTCACTGAGTCTTACTTTCAAGGGCAAGCAACCAAACATGAACTCGCTGCTGCCTAAAAAAAAAAAAAAACAAAACAAAAAAAACTGAAGAAAAATCTGGACTCATTTATTTCAGGTCTTAATGTTCTTGTCTCAAAAACAGAGCAACTTTCTGACTCACTTTACAATTACAGAGAAATGCATCTTTTTTTTATGGGATAAATAAACCCCGTTTGAGGTTGATTTCAAGCTAATTAAGGACTTGAGAATTTCTAATGTACCAGAAAACAAAAGAAAAAAAAAATTGAGACAGTTTCCAGATTCTGTCAAACCATTTCTGTGGTTTAAATTCATAGCAAAAAGATAGAAGAGACAGCGTGGGGTTTTCTCTGGTTGTATGGAGCGTAAAGTAATGCTCTACTGCACCCACTTGCTACTTCAAGCCATCAGACTGTAAAAGACAAAAACTCCAAACTTTCCTCTGTCTGCGCAGTAGTAAAGCATTTTCTGTTATTTTTTTTAGGATAGCGTGTCCCTGTTCCTCCATTGGATGGTGTGAATTACCATCAGCTGGAACAGCAAGATCAAATTACAAACGTTTTGGCCTGCTGTTTGAGTTTTTTTTTTTTTTTTTGTCCAGTGGTGGAAAACGGAGCTGCCACAGGAGCACAAATTATTACTCTGAGGATGTTGGTGGTTTGAAACAAAACTTTTTTTAAAGAAACACTAAAGAAGAAAAGCATACCAACTCCTAGGATTTACTGTAGCTTCCAAAACCAATATAACCAGCTACCATCAGTGTTGCTTCACAAACTGCAACAACCTTCGTATTATCTGCCATTTTAGAAACACCTAAACATGATTCCGTCTTTAACGTGTGTTCAGTTAAATGGTTCTGAAAATCAGTGATTGTCAAGCAAGCATGTTCTCTAACTCTAATTATGTGAATCTATGAATCAAAATTAAGAGATGGTGTTTGGTTGATGTAACCTCAACAATAAATGCAGATGCAGAGAACAGCACGGAAGAGGTTTTCTTAAAATAGTGCGGTAACATTTTGAAATTGCAGAAAAATGCAATAACTACACTGTCAAAATTATAACCTAAAATGCCTTCCCTTAAAAAAAAAAAATTAAAAATCTAATGTCCATGACAGATAGGTGAAATTACATTAGAGATGACTGTACCCCCTCCCTTTTCTTACTTTGTTTAAATACTTCTGTTTGTCTTACTTTCTTTAAAGATGTTGACTGTACTCTTAAGCTGCGCTTCTGCTCGAGCTGGGAGATGCATTGGACTGCAGTTGCAGCAGTTCGCCACTAGTGGGCACATAGAGCACAGTGAGCCCTCCTGATTCAGCGGGCCAACGGCAAATGTAGCACAGTAACGGCTGGTCAGCGGAGGCGCTCACTGTCGCTGTTGTCTATCAACAGGTAAATATCAATTAGCGCTGCTATTTGTGGGGGAAGTGAGCTGGAGTAGTGGAGTGGCGAGATATTTGTGTGGAAGTTTTGAGTGAGCAATTGTTCGACTTATATTGTACATATTTGTTTGTGAGGAGGGCCAACGGCAAATGTAGCACAGTAACGGCTGGTCAGCGGAGGCGCTCACTGTCTCTCAACAGTGTTCAACAAATAAAGACCCTGCGAAAAACACACTGACTAATCATTAGGTGTGCAACATATACATTTTTCAAAGTTTTCTCTTGAATTTTGACACAGTGTTCTTACTACTAGAATACATATTACATGCATTTCTTTCCACAAAACACTGATTTTAGCTCCACTCAGAACTGCAGCATCCTCTTGCTATAGTACAATTGTTTTTAAAAAAATCCCTGGATTCATTTTTGCAAAACATAAAGATTCAGGAAACAATGAATTGTTATATAATTAGATCTACCTCTTCCACTTTACATGCTTTGTAATAAAGCATTTGCAAAGTGTCTGCGTTGGATCAGGCACATAACACCACCTCTGCCTAAAATGTATGTGACAAAGCCTCCCTAAGAAGTGGGTGTGAAAAAGAATACACATAAGCATTAGTAGGAGTGCATGTGTTTTCTCTTCCCAAGCATTTTCCTTGGAACAGTTTCATATCATGGATATGTTTTTTTTTTTAATCATGTAGTTTTTAGCCTTAATTTAATCCTTTAGATCAATTACAAACAGATAATAACAAAAGATAAAACTCATCAATATGAAATGTGTTCAGTGAAACAAACTGAAGCTTAATTTGGTTATTTTTCAACATTTTATCAGCAAATCTACCTAATCTACACTTAGAGTGAGTTACAATTTTATCTTTTTTCACTAATTGTATGCATGCAGTGAACAGGAAACATAATTTAATGAAGTAATAATGTCATAAATTGGGATTCCATGATGTTCCACTGAACTGCTTTGCAAGCAGATGGTGCATGAACCATCCACTTGAGAACCCATCACTCTATCTTTTTTGCAGACACAATGTGCATATAGTGTGACACAAGTCTGCCTCGTCGACAGAATGTAATACATTTTCATGGACTTGCCTATTCTAACACCCAATTTCCATGCTGGTGAATCTGTGAGTGCTTGGATCCTGGACACTTTGGAAGGAAATCAGTCCTTGTTTGCCTGTTTGGACATGTGTGGACCAGGATTTTAAAATGTGAGCGTAAGCCTTGACTTAGAAACCGCTTTTTGTCTACAAAGAGGTGAGACTGAAATTCCTGTCTATTCCCAGAGGATGCAACAAGAAAGGTGAAGAGAAAGAGGTTTCAAGGAAAAGAAGGAGACATGCCAGAGAAGAGAAAAAAACTTCAACAAGCATTGATACCAGGGAGATAAAATAAACTGGTAGATTAAAAAAAAAAAGTAAAAGTAAGTAAAATGTGGATGAGAGATGGCCAGAAGAAGAGAGGGATTTTGTGCAGCATCATATGAAATGTTTGACTGGGAAGTGAAAAAAATGAAAGACATAAAGGAATCCAAATATAAAATTGCATGAGTCAAATAAACTGATGGAGTCAATAAAAACTACAGTGGATTTGATTTAACATTGAGTGCACTCAGGGGGAAACCCCCCAAAACCCTTCTTTGAAGTTCTTCTCTCTATGGGTGGTAATGTGGCATGGTGCTGGGGGAAAAAAAGACTGAAAGAGACATGAACAGAAGGGTTGAATAAAACTCAGTCAGGGTCCGCTGATGATGAGGATAATAGAGGGGGCCGTGACGTTACACATACAAACAAGCACAACTTAACTATTAGTGTCAGTCCTCAAGGCATTTCTTCAGAGTACCAACTCATAAATGTTTTATGGACAGAATGTCCAGCTATAAATCTTCATTTTATTAAAGAACCAATAGTCAGAATCTCCATCATGGTGTTTAGCTGTACTTCTAGAGAGAAAGAGCAGCTAAGTAAAAACTGCTAAAATGTTCAATGATGTAAATATGAGAAACTGCTTTGTTAAAAAAAACAGAGTTGGTTTTTGTTGAAAAATTGTCAGAACTTTTTATGTTGTGTTTCCTGAAATACAGTTATCAGTTTGTCACTATGTTTATCCACCTGCACCCACTTTTCTGTGAAAAATAAAAATGTTGGATTGATGAAGTGACAGGCTGACTCAAGAATAAGAAGTTTCTTTACTTTTAAATGACAACCTTTAAAAAAGCATAAATTGAAAGAGAGGAAGGGAGGCACAGCAGACCTGTGAATATTTGCACTTCAGTCACTTATTTCTTTTTGTATTTTCCTGTGGAACTTAACTTCCAATTATTCACTAAAAATATGCCTATTCTGAGATTTTTCCATAAAACATATGTAAAATATTCAAAACAAAATACAACTTGGGAGGCTGCTATGCTAATTATTAACATTTCAAGTTGATAATTAAGCTTGATGTGGAGCCAGCCACACACCTAATTACTGTTAAATGCCAATACAGTGTTTCTCTTCAATCCATCTTACTTCCTCCATCATCACTGAAGTTTTCAGTGTGACTCGAAGGAGTCACAATGAAAATTGCCAGTACAGGTACATGTACTTTTACTGTCATGCACATGTACATTTTAGTTGTCTGAACTGCAGTTGGGTCAATTGCCCTTATTGTTTGTTTGAAAGAGCAACTAAAAAAACAGGAATGAAACTCCTTAAAAGGAAAACACAATGCTGTCTTTATATCGCCATATGCAGTCGAGTTGTTTCCTTCATCCAATTACAGATGCACCACTGCTGCTTTCTGGACTGGCTTGTTTACTTGCACAGGCGCAGATCATACATCCAAACTGACAGAGTGAAGATGTCTTTCTGGTGTGTTATGCTATTTTTGCCAAGATGCAGTCAGCGTGAGAATGCTCAGTAAGGGGCCTGATGTCGCTGCTCGTTCCTAACGATGGTTTTGTGTATAGCAGCCTGAGGACCTATTATACTGTCTAGTCAAAGCTGACGTAGGGCTTCGGAGGCTGCTTCTTTTTTTTTTTTTTTTATCTTTGCAGCAGGTCTGTGACCAGGGAAATATGTTGGTCTAAACATTTTAGAAGAACATTATGCTTTTGAACATCTTTGATTCAACTTAAACAAAGCTTTAACCACAGCTGAACTTTTTATTTTTTGTTTATTAAAAAGCCTTGCAACTTCAATCATGTTTAATTGCTGTGACCTTTACTAAACTGCTAAAAAATCATTAAAACACTATTTGTAAACAGAAAAAAACTGAAACTATACTGTAATCTAATACATTAACGACAAAAAGGAACTAGTCAGTGTAGATAGCGTGTCAAAAATGTAAGTAGATTTTAGGCTCTTTAAAGAAACTTTTAGTCCCAGTTTGATGTGGCAAAATGACAAAAAAGTCACTCTTCATCATAGTAAAATATTTTGAGGTTTTAAAACAGCCCATTTTTTAATATTTTGTGATGCTTATGAAGATTTATGCATGCTGAACCTTTGATTATGTTTTATTTGAAGAAGAAAAAAAAAGATGAGTCAGTGCTCCTGAGTCATCATTGCTGATGAGTCAGCAATGACTAAAAACATCTATACACATAAATTTATTGTTTACAAGAAGCAAGCATTGCAATAAAAATGCTAATCACTTCTAGCATTAAAAAAAACACAATGCAAGAGAGGTGCGTAAGGCCTGCGTATTCCCAGCAAAATACATTTTTACGTTGCCATGTTGGACTGCGTGGTGGATGGCAGGCTTCCAGTAGCGGTTTCAAGTAGCGTTAGTATGCATCCTTGGTGATATTATAATTTTATAACTGAATCTCTTGTGAAATACAAGCAGCGGACATGCGAAGGATTAAACTTTGCAGATTTGAATCAAGTCCTTTCCTCGTCATTGGCAAGGTGAGTCTAGTCTGCTGCATCATGTGTCGTTAAACTTGGCTCTGTAGAGCCAAATTCCCAAATAGGTTTAAGGTTAGATGAATGATAAAACAATATGCAAGCAAAGATTAAACAAAAAAGCATAAGTATTATCAATTAACAGAAAAACTCCACATTCAAGCACATCTGAATAAGTAAGACCTTGTAGGTGTATGTGTGCAACCAAAACAAGCATGGAAAATAACTTTTTGTGTCAGGACGTTTCTTACAAGTTAAATATATTTATTATCAAAACTACAAATTGTCACAAACACACACAGTTGTGATCTTAGCCAGACAGGAAGTAATGATGGGGTGCTTGTTATTTTGCCCATTCTCCACTTCATACTTTTGCAGGTTCAATAATTTTGTATCTTGTTTTTTTTAAAGTACCAAAACGATCCATCTGTAGCAGATCATTTCATACAGACCATGCATCAGTTCTTATCTACGTTTTTGACATTCTGTGCCCACTTTGACAACCAGTAATTTACAGGCTACTATGTGACTCAGATAAGCTAGCAGCAGGGGGATGGTCATTATTATTTTAGCTTGTTAATGGCCATGCTCTGTCATGTCTCACTAGTCAAAGGCCCAAAACTTGGTCTAGTCTAATAGATGGACCAATCAAATCTGGAGTAAATTATTCTACATAGATTACATATTCTTTAAAAGTTCTTTAAGATATTTGCCATTATAAAACCACATGCCTCAATGTGTCTCTGAAAGTGAGGCGCTGCAGAATTTGCAAGTTGTTGTATTCTTTCTTCTGGATGTTGTTTTACAAATATGTTCTTTCTGATTTTTGTGGCTGATTTAGATTACTGAAGATTTTGACTCCCGGACAAACACGGCTCACTTTCTTGGAGAGCAAGTGAAAGTAGGTGGGGCTGGGCGACAGCGGCAACAGATATACACAATCAGCAATTTGTCTTGTTATTGCTTGGATTTGAATCAGCATGTTTTACATCCAATGAAAGCATGAATGTTAGCAAATAAATTGGGTCTGTATTCTGGCAATATAGTTGTGGTTTTAACTGGTTTTTAAATAAAAGTGGTCTGGAGACAAAGTACTACAATACGAGTTTGCACCTTTTTATAACTGTTCACAGGGGAATAAGTAATATGTATGTCAGGATGTATTTATAGACAACCCCTATACGCACTTCATCGAGCTCAGAAACGGGATGCTCCATGTTACTATAGCAATCTTTACAATGTCTCGTGGGGTTTAACTGTGGAATGCAGACAACTGGCATCTCCAACAGCACATAGACAAACACACAGCTGACATGCACGCACGTGCATGTCAAGGTCCAGTTCAATATGTAGTGGGCTCTATTTTAAACCAGACCCCAAAAGAGCAGAGACCCACGCTTAACAATAACTCAGCTGCAAAACGGAGCTCAGTCCAGACTGTCCTTCATGCAGTCAAATGCAATATGATTCACACAATAATGAGAGCCCCTTGTATTTCTGGGGACTATTAGTGCCTCATTAAATTCACTTGAAAGGAAGTTAAGCATCAACTCTGGACTGAAGAAAGTTGGTCTAATTGCCAGTGATAGCTGGACAGAGAGGAGGCTTATCTCTGCCACCCACTCAATCTCTCCTGTTCTTCCTTTCACTCTTCCATTCACTTGCACCCTCAGAAAAATGGGATCACGAACAGACAACTTACAAACTCCAAGAAGCTGACTCCAAAGACGATAAGCAATCATCCTCATCTCTATTTCTTTTTTTTTTTCTTTCGTTTTTTGTTCTATCGTCGGCCCAGCTTGCTAAGAGCCTGCTATTTAGAGTCAAACTGTGAGATCACTGGTATAACAGAAACCATCACACACAAACACACGCAGTCATGCATATACCGACACAAAAATCACCCAGGAAAAACATGCATACACACACAAAACCACATTTATTATGATTCCCGGAGATTCTGCAAGTAATTTCAGAGTAGCTTTGTTGTTGCTTTTGGGTTTTCTTGATCCAGCTATTAAAGAAGTCTATTGGCAGCTCAGTTGGCAAAGCTATAGATTATTTCAGGCTTCGGCGTATGAGCCAGCACAACACCAGAAACCACTGTAATTACAAGATCTAGTCGGCCTTTTGAATAGAAATGGCCAGTGAAGTCTTGATGTGGTCAAAGACAAGGAGGAAGGCGAGGCTCCGTGGGTTAAAATAGAACTGCCCACATGGAGTTGATTTGAGGTTTTCTATATGGGGAGCCCTGGAGTGGGTCTGCAAAAGTAATGAAGTCAGTTAAAGCTAGTGGAAAAAGACCACTGCATGTGTCTCTGTAGAAAAAAAACCCATCACCGGTGAAAAAACGATGTAAGAATAGATGGTACAAAACTACTGTGTTAAGACTACAGATTCACTTGGAGTTTAGAAATAGAAATCAGACAACTTCACATGAAGACTAAATTCTGCCGTCAACCCAACATATTATCCCCAAAAACAATCATATGTTTTTACAATTAAGTTGTAGGCTGTAAAAGAAACCACACAGTTTTATAGCGATATTCAGATCCTTTACTTTGGTTGTCTTAATTGTCTTTCAGCTAAAGAAAAATAAAGTCAAGACAAAGATCACAGGGTCTTGGTTTTATTAAAGACTAGCAATGTAGTTATATTTCAGCTTCAACTTTTCCTGTTTCTGTCAAATGCCCTTGTTAAGTGATTTTATTTCCAGTTTCCACAAACATCGACAAAGCCATGTGTTTTGATGTGGCGCGTGGTCAGCTGTGGCTTTTAGGCTAGATTTGCTTTTCTTAAGAATGTTTCCCTCCAACACATTCAAGGCTGTCAAATACTGCTGTTTTAGCAAAGCCTGCAGTTCAACTCAAAAAGCCCGCTTGACACATGAGAAACATTAATATTCACTACATTATAAATCAGTCAGATTGATATATTGGCTGCATTATATCATTCAGTTTGGCTTCTTTTTAGATGTTCCTCACCATAAATGCAGGCATTTCTGTAAAACAGGAATGAAAAACTGTGAAAATATATAGAACTCTTTTTATTAAAAGCTTCTTCATATCATTTTTTATGGCATTAAGTTTTGTCAGCTAACATTCAATTGCAGGTCACAGATCAAACTTTTGATTTTTCTTTTTTTTTTACAATATTGTCCTCCACATCCTAACCTCATATGCCACACTTAGATAAAAGACAGACTGACAAACATCCAAGCTTTTTATGAAGCTTGTTCACCTTTGCTTATTTTAATACTTCAAAATGTTTCAAAAAGGTGCACTGAGCTGAATTAGAAAATTATAAAGCAACTTCGAAGACTCACACGATCCTCAGTTCACATGGTCATCTTAATAACAGATCATTTTGACAACTGTTTTATGATTTAGCACGTTCCATAGAGTTCCCTCTATTTTGAATGTCTTTTTTTTAGGAAATCTATGCCTCAATGTGGAAAAGTAACGACTACTTCAAGTAGTAAAGATACGGCTAAAACACTTTTTGATTCTTTCCAAATAAAATCGCAATGTCAGAGAAAGATAAACGATGGTGGTCAGTTTTATGACTCATCACTGTTCTGTGGTAGTATTCATAACAACACCAGGTCTCAGGGACAGAAATGACAGCTTTTCAAAACAACAGCTGCATTCACTTTTTTGATTATGCCCACATTTGTAGCGGCCTCTCTAGCCCCAGGAAGAATACATTTATTTGTCCATCTGCTACAAAGAGGAACGATTTCCCAGCTTTCGACCATGATAAAGGTAACCTTCTGTATATTGCAAAGTACATAATACAGATGTGAAGGAGGGCCTGCACACCCAGCTAATGAGACCAAGTGAGGAAGCAGGGAATGCAGTGTGCTTGGAGATGGAGGCTGGCTGGTAGAGCCATTAGCTATGCACAACAAAGAACTGATACAAATACACCATTCCTCGTTCCTCCTAATGTTTAAACTGTGTGTATTAGAAGTAAATGTGTTGCCTATACAGAGAGACTGCTGTGCCTTTTTAATACACTTCATAGCCCAGTTTAAAGCACCATTTGCCTTACAAAATAAAACTAACGGAGTCAGTGCTACAATTTTAAAGACATAAATGAAAGTTAAATGGTACTGGTATTAATTTATCTACACAAAATGGTAAGTTCTGCTTACCAGCTGATAATAAGATAGGTTAATTGAGTATTTACATTGAACATCCAACCTCGCCATATTGTGAAGGTCCAGTTTCATCCTGACTAATAGGGAAAAAAAGCACATCTGAAAGAACATAATTTATACTTTGACTTGTGTGTCTTGACCTATTATCCACAGCATTATTTGACACCAAAAGTAAATACAGACTGGGCTATTTATTTCTGAACAAATAATAAAGCACTTAGAAGAAGGCTAGAGGGAGCTGTCACAGTACCTAAACTTGAAACCAGCTTAGGGCGTTTGTTGTTTTCACTTCTTTGTTTCCAATTTCCTTTTCTCATCAGTCTCTGTCATTCTTTCACCAACTGTTTGTTTCTTTTTGGCACTAATACAACTTCAGTGTAAGAAAAGGACACTTGGATTTAGCTTTTCTAGCACATTGTGGAAATAATGTTTACATGTCTCATTGAAAACAGTGACAAAGTGACAGTATATGATGTCATCAACCATTTGTCTAACAGAAAATGAAACAGGCTGTTCCAATTAATTTAGGAAAAAAACAACCCACTGAGCTAGCTTTTTTTTCAGAATTTCATAACTTCTAGTCTTGCAAAGATGTGCACAATGTTTTATGTACAAATATCGGTAAAGGAAGAGCCTCAACTCAAAAGAACCTTATTAACTAGAATGAAGTAATGACAAGATCTGTCCTTGTAAATCAGGTCAGCCAGATTGATATTTGAAAGAAGTGAAAAGACAAAAGCTTTTACTTTGAAAAGAAAGAAATCAGGAGCTGCTGTCTTCTAGTCTGTAAGCTGGCATGCCTGTAATATCAATTTTAAATCATAAATTCACAGGAAAGCATCTTAAGTTTACCCAGAGAGAAAACATCAGGTAAAAGTGTTGTCACTGTCACCTTTTTACTCCTACATGAGCCACTTACGAGTCAGGGCCCTTAAGATGTTTCCTCAGATTGCTTCTAAGTTTACCAAAGACTCAGATACTCTCTTCAGAAAATCTCAAGAAAAAAATACACTTAGTAAAGCTGTGATCGCAGATATAGGCTTGGAAAGATTTGAAATGGTTTATTTCAACAGAACCTGGAAATATGCATTTTCACGATGAACTATAGCAACTGTTGGTAAATATGACATATACTCTCCTCCTCCCTGCTGTATGTATAAATACTAAGTCTGAGTGTTAGAAAAAACAAGCCAAGGTTCCCTTGGCCTGTCTCACTAGGTGGGATAACCCAGGACCCTTCTATCCCTCACTCCTTCTTAGGCCTAGATGTTTGGATGGACTCATGTCTGCCTAGTGATCTGGGGTTCTGTGAGGGGTTTCCTCCTCTCTGGCTGGCCTGACATGCTGCCGTTGGTTTGTCAGGGACTCTGACGTTTCATCCCAATCACGCATTAATTGGTAACCATCAAAATCATGCACCAACTACAGATGGTTCTTCTATAATCGACACGGATTATTGTAAGGAGATGTTCTTTTATGACTCTAATAAGTGGCATATATTTTAATGAGGGAAAAGTCATAACTGGAGGGACGAGGCGGAAACAGAAACAGCAAGTGAGGAACAGGACTACGACGTAGCAAATATTGACCTACAGCTTTGCCACATGAAATTGGAATATGTTTAAATGGTATTTGATGTCGTTCCCAGAATGATGTTCCCACTTCAGAGGTAAGAAGCTGCTTGTTTTTGGTTCAGTGTTTAACACTTCATTTGAAGTTCATGGGCTCTAAAAGGTTTCTGATTGAAGCCAAGATTATTCCCTGCTTGAACCACTCATCTTTTTTTGGCTATTTTAAACTGTGTATTAGCTTTACATCACAGTTAATGAGCTTAAATGGTTGATACCAAAAAATTTTTCAGTACTACTGAAAAACAACCTAAAAGACCCCCCCCCCCGTTCTGCTATTCATTCAGCCATTCAGCATGACACTCTAATCAGCTTAACTGTAAATAAAGTGCTATTTCTACTATTGGACACGGTTTATGAGACCTAATTAATCTCCAAAAGTTACAAAATCAATGTATCCCTTTAGTATGTCTTATTGATCATTCTTTGTGTGTGTGTGTGCGTGTGCGTGCGTGTGTGTGTGTGTAGCAATCCTTCTATTCCAACTAGGTGAAACTGCTTCTGCAGCCGATTTCCTCTATCAGCTTTGTCTATCCCTGAGCCTTCAGGAGTAATCAGAAGAACCTTGATGAGCTGCTGAAAGGAAAGCCTCCAATCCAACCTGGATTGTCAGACGATAGCTAAAAGAAAAAGACAGAAGCTGAGGGGAACAGAAAATAATGGTGGTGAAACACACACTTTAGGGAGGCAAAGACAGAGCTAATGAGGAGCGGTGGCAGTGGAGCTGAGCAGGCTAGTTGCATGAGAGTTTGGTATTATGAGGTCTAGTGGGGAAGGGAGATGATGAGAGGGTAGTGGTAGAAGTGGGTGGAGGAAAGTGGCTTGGAATTGGGTTTTTCTCTTTTTTTTATTTCCCTGTTCTACTCAATGGACAGAGCAGATGGTATTCTCATTGAGGAAATTAGGAGGCAAAAAGGAGAATTAGAAGCAGCCTGGCAGGGAATGGTTGTCCCCTTAGGCGTACAACACACATTCATTTGCTTTCATTTCCTGTAACGCATGGAGTGCAAGAATCAGACAAACCTAATCTTATTCACTGAAGGTGATTTGATACGATGAAAACATTTTTTAAGTTTGTACAGGCTCAAATAGCTATTGAGGCACCTTCAAAAGCAGTGGGAGCTCTGATGAGACTCTTTTTATGTGTGAGAGAAACCTTTAGAGACATGGAAGTAAATGTTTAAAGGAAAGTTTTTAAAAAAAACTAGACTAGAAGATTAATTATTGATTTTGAAGTATTTTTCAATAGAAACCAGACTTTGCAAGTTAACTGACTATCTATCAGTCATTGTAGACTACACACCTATCATTTGCAGCACACAGCACTGCTTTAAAAGCTGTAGAAAATCAAGTTATCATGTAGAACTGTGTACTGCCTCCATATACCTATATGTATTTGCAGGTGCATCTGCTCAGTGCAAATTGGAAGGTAATGGACCAAACAAAAATCAGTCTGGATAAAATTAAAAACATATTTGATTTTAATGAGTCGTGGAAGAAAAGAAATAAGATACAGTCCTACTTTTCTTAAGCTGTGTAACGTCATAGGGCATAGCCTGAATATTTCATTATTTTGATGTGTTTTGGCACACTGGTGTTCAGTTTTGAAACTGCTTTTTTTCCCCCTCGAACAACCTTGACCACCCAGCGTCATAGTCAATGAATGGGGATGTAGAACCTATGTGAACTATGTATGTGGCTGTATTGCTCAAGTGACACCACGAGAAACCTGGCTTACAAAAAGCACACCCACTTGTCCAGCTCTAATTTATGACATTTTAACATCAGGCTTAGTTACAGAATCCTACTGTATTGTTAATTTGCACACTTATCATTCATCTATTTATCTATTCCCAATCCTTTTTTTTTTAAACCCTACAAACTCATTGTTGTGACATGATTGTCTCCACTAAAGGTGCAAAAGTCGGGATGTCTGTCAGCCTGATAGTTAAATGTGTGTTTGCATCACTAATGAGCTTGCAGTGAGCTCTATTAATCCAAACATTTGTAACTACGTTTTTGTAAAGAGTGCGTAAAAAAACGTATTTGAATCTGCTTGGTTGCAATTTTTGGTAGAATACTATCGCTTAGGTGCCATGCATTCACATTCTGCCTTTCGAGGACATAAATGGTCAGTTTATGCCTACACCTGATTCATATTTTTAGTGGCTGAGCTGCTAAAGCTCATGTAGATTGGTGGTGACATTCCATAAAAAAATAAAAAATAAATAAAGAGGTTTAAAGAGCTTACAAATCACATTTTTGTTGCCTTTGAGATGAAATTCTATCACCTCTGGCACCTTTGTGAGAGGACAGAATGATGGATAAAAACCTTGTGACAAACAAGATAGCAGCAAATATTTTGTAACTTCTGTTCTGTTTCTACAGTTGTGTTGTGCTGATATTCGTGTTTGCTGCGACAACAAACTGTTTCTGGAGGCAAACAGGAAGTCACTCATTCTAAATTAGTACTGAAGATCGGCCTGAAGGATTAAGTGACACTGTAAATGGAGCACACATAGAGGTGATTACATTGTAGCGTATAGAAGCTTCCTCAAATGCTATATTGCAAAATTGGTGCTTTGAAGTCATGTTCAAGGCTGAATCTATGTAAAATTGGAAACTGGACGCCTCAAAACCACATTGAAGTTTACAGCACAGCTAATTATGGTCACTGTGTACAGTAGTTAAAACGGGGGGACATCTAGTGCTGTAGCTCAGCTAAATGCCTTGTCAGGGCTTTGAAGTGTGACAGGACTGTGGAGCAACAAAACTGAACATCAGGACACGCTTCCGCGGGCAGACGACTGTTTTTGCCGGCTGAGTCCCAAGTGCATGGCAGTTATGAACACAAATGGACTGAGATGCAGTAGGCCACTGAAACCCTCGACAGCCAATTATCCACCTGTTCTCAACAGCTGAGAGCAATTTCATCAATGTGGGAGAAAGTCTTATTTAAAAGTCAATCAGCCAGTCGCAGGGGAGAAGGGCGCACATCTGTCAGTCAGCTTGTCTGACTCCCATGATCACAGTAAACTCTCTAAACAACAACAGCAGACATACCTGTCTCTGTCCTTGATAAAATAAACAATAATTACCCTTACACTACAAACTATGAATGTTAAGTAAACATAGTAGCATCTAGGTGGAGATGAAATATACAACAAAGTAAGAAAAGGAAAAAGTGACAAAAATGTTCTATTGACAATTGTAAAAAAAAAATCTTTTGACAGAAAATATTTTTATATTTGTATTTATTTATTTATTTTAAATAAAAGATTAAATAGAGTTCCTGGGAGAGAATTGTCATATCTGAGCATGTCAGTAAAGGAAAAGAGACTGTGAAAAGCATCCATTATTTGTTTCTCTCTTAGCAGAAAGTGAGCAATAACCCAAATAATCCAAACATATCTCAAAAACAAAATAATATTTGAATGCTTTTTAACAAATACCCATGACAAATATTTCTAAATTGGTCAAAAGCAAAGATAAATGCCTCACTTTAAAAGTCTATTTGGGAATAATCTAAAAAGAGCATATTTAGTGCTTCCATAAAATTAAAAATATATATATTTTAGGTGTAAGGAGTTAAAAAAAATTCCTTGTAAAAGAAAGGATCAAATAAAAACTAAAATCACAATACTACACAGTCAGCTGCCTGAGGCTGCAAGCTAATCTAAGCTACTGGTTTTAGTTATTAGGTTCCTAAAAAAAACATGGACGGGTGCTTCTTGCAACTTGGCTCATACAAACCAACGACCCAATAAATAGTTGCAAGAGAATGTAAACACATGTCAGGATAAAGGAGTTGACAATTGTTAACCTTTAGATGCATGAGTGACTGCACCCTACACTCTTCCATAACTGGGTCAAAATGGACCCACATTAAAATCAATGTGTTTCAATCAGTGTGCACACGCACACACAATAATAGAGTCTTTCCTCTCCACCGTTTCTACATGCATACTCTGTATGAGGGATTGCTGTAAAGTCAACGACACAATGCAAGAGCTTGTCCACTGTCTCTACCTGCTAGAGCAGGAGGAGTGGATGCTGCAAGTCCATAACTCAATGAAATATGCAATATGGATGGAAACTTATCAACCAATTTCAATAATAACCTGAACTTGATGCACTGATTGATAACTAAGATCAATTGGGATGCATGACTGAATTAAAATAACTTTGCCTCAAGATGATGTGTTGTGAATTGGTGATATTGTAAATTGTACTGACTAAAATGCGCAAGATTACTTAGCAAGCAAGAGCTAATCTTTCTCTATGTCTTTTTCACAGAGTACAAATACACACAATCACTGGGTAAAACTGAATATAATGCCTAAATATATCGAATATATATAATATATATCGAGGGTTGGGGTAGCAATGCTTAAACTTAAATTTTGTACAATGTACTAGGGGTAAGCTCAAATTATAAATGGCAAGATGTTCATATCCCATTTATGCAGAATATCTGGAATATGAAATAACAACAGCTTGTTGTCATTCTAAACTCACTTATTCTTCTAAGGGTTAATAATCTAAACCTTCAGAAAGTTTTGCAAACTTAAAAAAAACACTTCATTTTTATAACTTCAAATGTGATCATAATTCAACAAGATAATTTAAACATCTTTAAAGTATGTAATAAAAACACTGGGTGCCGAATAGGTGTGATTGTTTATTGGCACTGGAAAAAATAGAGTGAACACTTTTACTTCCCCCAAAGATTGTAAAAAAAAGGGGGTTGAGATTTAAGAAATTAACCAGATGAAGATAATTTTTCTCATCCATCAATAACACTCTTCTTGTTGAATTTATTTATTTTTTTTGCAAAAATGTTTTGCTTTTTCTCTGATCAGAAATGTGTTTAATTTAAAATCCTCTTATCTTTTCCTGTATCTACTCAGCACAAAATGCATGCTAATATCAGTGGAACCTGTTATTATGTAAACCAATAACCATTTCCTCTAAATGTTCCTCCTGTATCTGTATCAAACATCAGATGAATTACGGATTCATATCAGGAGTTTGACTTTCTATCACCAATTATGGATGTATAATTAGATTCAGGTGACTTTGTAAGGCCAAAGGACATTGTGAGAAAAGTAAACACTTTACAGAGTTTGAGTGAAATAACACACAATTCCCTCAGAATAACCTTTTGACTTCGACATTACTGCAGTACAGTTAAACTCTCCTGAGACAGAATGGACAGAATACAAGTAGAAAATTGAGTGTCTTGGCTATTTCAATTTAGTACTGCTGCAATGCTTTACACAACCACAGTGTGTGATAGAAATGTGTTATTTTTTAATCAAAATATCCCATGTGTATCACAGTGAAAATGCAGGTCAGAACCAAAGCAGAAATGACACCATCTACCTGATGCCTGCAAAAATTCTAGTTTTCCATACTTGAATTTTTTTTTACAAGTGGTTCATCACAATAGCAAAATACAGGTAGCAACTGCTTAAAATAAAGAGCTTTTATAAATCTCTGGTTGTGGGGAAAATTTGTCAGGTGAACTGCTCTTAAACATTTCTCCTCTATTTTTCTACTTACTACACAAATTGCCAGATACATTTTTGGTTAATGATCTCACATGTTTGCTAAATGGCAAGCATGACTGAAAGAGATACATTCCAAAAATAATGATATATGCCCTGAGCTAAAGTAGACCCATCCTCAGTCGTAGCTTGTCATCTTTGAGGACTTGGTACTCTCTTCACTCTGCGCAGCACAATGTAATCCTCAACGGTGTGAAATTGTGGTCAAGTCGTCAAGTCATGTTTGCAGGTTTGGTAAACAGAAGAAGATGAATGACTTTTTCCAAATCAGCACCATCAAAAATACATCCACAGTTAAAGTAGGCTAGAGTACGAAACAAATCCAGCCCTGCAGCTGATGACAACTGGATTGTTATCACATGACAAGAATGGGAGAAGACGAGAGACAAGAAGACAAGTGACAAGAAGATGAGAGACAAGAATCCAACAGTGATTTGAGGAGGGAGTGTGTGTTAAATTAGTCATTTTTATGGTGCAGAATTATAAGACAATCCCTCTAGTCAAAAAACAAAATTAAGGTCATGATTCTCAAGTGGAAAAAATAAAAAATGGAATGCTCCATCCAGGTCAGGGGTCGATCTCTGCCTTGAGCAGAGAAGTTCACAAGTGGTGTCTTGTTCACAAGTGATTGTAAGTTGCTGTAACCATATCCCAGATACAAATTGCTTAAATAAGCTTCTGGAGTAGGGTAGAGACACAATTAGTTTTGGAGACGGAGTGAGCCGCTCCACATCCCTGGAGAGTTTGGAGCCGAGCCTCTGCTCCTCTGCATTGAAAGGAGTCAGTTGAGTTGGTTTGTACATTTAGACAGTATTTCTCCTGAAAGTCTCTCTTTGAAGGTTTTTTTCAGGCAAGCACAACTGCTGAAGGAGCTACCTGGTTAAGTTCAAAACTATTCACACCACTGCACTTGCAATTTGGGTCTAAAACATTCTTTCAACTATATCCAACATATTCTGACTTTGAATAATATTAACATTGTGTTGTCTGGACTTGAATCTCATCCCTGAAAATTAGTGAAGGAAACGACAAATTAGGAAGATGATGAGAGGCCTTCCGAGGACTGGACCTGTTAGCACCGTCACCCGATCTTAAATGGATGCACGATAATGCATGAACAGAAATTAAAATTAACACTTTTCAACTGTCAGTCACCATCAGAGTCAATCATGCGAAAATTGGATATTTCCGATCTGTGTTCCTTAATTGGTGCATCTCAATTACCACAGCTGTCCATTAAACTACCAACACTCACTACAAGCTTGCTTTCTCACACCTCTATACAAGGTAACTTCACATACAAAGTGAAACAACTTAGTACTTTTAAAAAAATTACTTAATAAAAATAACATTCTTTTGGGATGTTGTACAGGAATGTGAATGAAATCAGTTACACGCTCCAGACTTCAACCTGTAAGTTGAAGTCTTGGATTTTATCTAAATATATTTAGATAAAAACTATTTAGATTTTTTTTTTTTTTTTCAGAGCCAAATTGTCACCAAATAATACTTCATCGCACCTCGTTGTTACACCGCTTGAACTGTTGAGATAAATGCTCCTTTAACGCCTTCAGGCTTGGGGCGTCTTTGTGCTGGAAGTGAGACCCGATTGCAATTCATCACTGCAGGGTGTATATACTATGTCAGCATGCTGTGGGGGAGGTCGATATCCCGCCTAGGCAAATAAATATATTTACATTTATTCATTGGAAGCCATTACATGAACAGTGATTTGAACTCAAGAAATCACTTTTATCCCCTCAGTTCTTTCAAGCAGCCCGTAAGGCAAAGATCCCCCACCGATGCGGAGACGGTCTGATGCGGGGATCAGAGAGCGACATCTGAAAGTGATGGCAACTGCACATCCAACACTTTTAACTGCACTGGATTCAACTTCTTTCAGCCTCAAAGAGCAAAACTTCCCACCTCCACGTAAAAATAGTCACGTCCACTTACCACCCCCGTGTCCAGCTGCTCGGTGGCCAGAGAAGGAGCCGCTCCGGTCAGAGGCAAAAACCACAAAATTGGCAGAAAAATCAGCATCTCCGGTGAGATGTTCCTCATCCGCATGCGAAGACGCAGAGGAATCATGATGCCCTATGACAGGTTGTTCCTGCTGGGCTCACACAACGACCCCGACGACCGCATCCACGGGATAAAACCACACGCCGAGACACGGTGAAAATGTGCCAGTTTACCTTACTGTGGAGCGCAAACACATAAAACACATTAAAACCGCGGGCGGTGGGTGCGTTCGGGATTTATACAAGTTTGGTTCTCAGCAGAACGATACTTGGAGCCATCAACTAATGGGTCATGATCGCGGGGAAGGGCTCGATCCTTCTCAGATTAGTCCACTGGAGCTGAATATCCCAGCAGAGAGAGAGAGAGAGAGAGAGAGAGGCGCTCCACTCCTGTCTGTGCAGACTCTTGCACTGAGGAACCACAGCAGCTGCATGGGGCTTCGTCCCGGGCTGAAGGAGACCGCTTGTTGACGCGCGCAGCAGTGAGGAGCGTAGCCACCGTCCTGAAACACTCCGGGGGGAGGGGGGGCAGGAAGGGGGGCAGCGAGGGGGAAGGGCGATCCAGCGCTTTTCTCAGCCACCCTGGAGACTGGCGAATTCCTGATGCGCGTCCTGAGTAATCTGAGAGCGTTGCTGGGGTTTACACTTGAAACGTGTCGGCGCTGTTCATAGTGAGACGCACATTTCAATTAATTTCGATTCACACAAAAAGAGAAAGGAATGTCGGAGATTAAAAAAAGAGACAACTTTTTAAATCTCTTTTTAATGCCGTTATTTCTTGCTCTTTTTCTCCATATGATATGGATATGATATCCATATCCATAAGGATTGCATATGATATCAGTGAGGAGAGGCACAGAAGTGTCTCAAAGGTGTTCACACCCCTTTGGCACGTCATAATCATAAACTTCAACGTGTTTTAATTGGCTATTATATCATAGACTGACAGGTAGTGCAATTGCTAACTGAAGGGAAAATAATTGGTTTTGCTATTTTAGCAAATAAAAAAGCTGAAATCCTTGAAATCCTGCTTCATAGAATGACCAAAAAGTCTCTTGGAGTATATGTCTAACACCTTATAAAATACGATTTTCACAAAGACTCACACTCAGAGACTTTGAATGGAGTGTGAACATCAACTTTCAAGGCATAGAATCACAATTATATTTAGGTTTGGTTTTTCTTGTGCCATCCTAACACTTTTTCATGCTTTAATTTAATCCATTCCACCACAGCTCTGGGTCATTGTCCCATTTGAAAGGTGAACCTGTTTCAACTCTTTTTTTTTTCGCAGCCTCTGACAGTTTTTTTTTTTTTTTCAGAATGAACTGTTTTTAGCTCATTAACTCTGAGAAGCTCTCCACCGCCTTCCCCCTGATATTTCCGCTGTGCTCCTTGGTCTTCATGATACTGTTTCTCTCCTAACAAATCACAAATGCTTTCACAAAACAGTCATATTTGTAATAAAATACACTGTATTTTATTAGTTACTAAGTAGGTAGTTTCTGAAGGAAATGATTGCATTGGTGCTCACCCAGAGGTGTCAAATAGCTAAACATTTCTAAAACCTTGAGTCTTTGTCCCATTACTTCAGAATTAGGTGCTGCTCTGTGTTGACCTACGGAGTACAGAGTGTGCCAAAAAATCGAAATGATCCAGCTTCCGCACACTGAATGCATGTGGCATTGGGCTGCCAAAATGTGTATATATAAAGGGGCACTAATCCTTTTTGTAATTTACAGTATATTTTTGTGATTATTTCTGTCCACTTCCAGAAGTGTTTTGAATAATGTCTGCCATTTTGTAAGTCAATACTGCCAGCTGCAGGAACATTTAAAACCGTTAAACATATCCACTCATCAAAAACTTTAAAGGAAAACAAAGTTCTTCAAGAATCCACAAGTGTCTTGCTGGAGCCTTTTTATTTAGGGGTCGAGTGCAAACTAACAGGTAAGGCTCAGAAATAAAGTTTAGATGCAAGCTTTGAATAACGTTTTTAAACGTCTAAGAGAAGCTGGTAATCCTCAACAGCTCTTATGGAACAGAGTGGAATCAGTGACCTTGTGGATGATTGACCGAGTTGTATAGTATATTCAGTAAGGTGACTCTTACTTGTTGTGGAGTTGCTACATTTAAAGGAAAGGTTTTGTAGATCCCAGTATGGCTAAAAACGTTGATAGAGTTCTTTCTTATGCAAGTATCTTTACTTTTGCCATTTCTAAAAAAGAAAGTTATATTAAACCAACTGCCAACTTGACATTGTCCTGCAGACACCCACCATAAGGAGGCTAAGCCATGAAAGGTCACCGCTAAAGAAGGTGGCCTTTTACAGAGTGCTGTTCCAAGCATATTGATGGATAGTTGAGGAGAAAAAAAATCATGGTGAAAGAATATGCACAAAAAAATATGGATAACATAGAGAGAGTAGGCTCTTACAGCAAAGACCAGTCAGGACTTCCAGGGAGATTCACAAAGAGTGGCTGGAATCAGTGCTGCCACACACATAGTCAGAAAATAATGTTATAGTATCTTTGTTTTAAGCAAGTGATGAACCAGAGACAATGTTAGAAGCTAGGCTAATGAGAAAATGACTGGCCTTCTGTTTTATGGTAAAATGTCATTTTTTTAAGCTTAAAGTACATGTTTTATTTTCTTTAAGAGTCAATGTCCCAGAGTCTGGAGGAAGAGAGTAAAAGACGCATGAATTATGTGAGGTCCAAGGAACTTTCTGATTTGATGAGTCATGGAATCTGGCTCACCATTGCCTCTCCTTTTCTAACATGCTATTTCAGGTAGCTGTGCTGCAGTACTAACAAGACCAGTTTTACATAAGCTGATCAAAATCTAGAGGCTCTGGTTTGAAGTGAACTGGCAATTTGTACTGCATTTTCAGTGCATCGTTAGGAAATGTAAAGCAAGATCACAGCCCAGGATGTCCAGGTTTTTAAAAAAAAAATGTATTGTGAATATGTCAAGCCAATCAAGTAAAAGTATTGATTACAACTCAGACTAGATCTAACCATCTACTGTAAGAAGAGTTACAGTAAACAGAATATAATATGCATTACAGTAGAAGCTGGGTCACACAAAAAAAAAACTCTCTGAAATGCAAAGATGTTATTTTTCCGCATCGCTCGTTAATTCTTTATCCTTATATTTTAGTGGACATCAGCAAAAAATAGAAAACGCCATGGGGCAGCAGGTAAAATCATAGCAAAAAATCTTTTGTATCAGATAGCTTTTTTTTTCTTTACAGGAAAAAATAATTAGTCTAATTATTTTTCTTGCTTAGCTGTAAAATCCACCACATAATGGAAAACTCACTGCAATTATTAGCAATTAGAGCCACATGCCTCCGCAGTACATTTTAACTATTTAACAGTCAGGAAGTTCATTTAAGGGAATAAATTAAAGAATTTTAATGCACTTAAAGAAAAAAAAACAATAACACAGAGAGAAATACTTGTTACTTATTGAGACCTCATCTCTGGTGAATGATAGCTCACATGGACGCATTTCCCTCTCAGCAGTCATTTATCACAGGAAGAAGAAAATCACATGAAAAACATGTTTTTGCTCAGCAGTGTTGCGCTTTTCTGTGCTACCGCAGAGCTCCCAGCCTCAGTTAGACTGGTTTCGCAGCCACAACATTACGATAATTGTAGCATCTGAACATTGAGTCTCTCAGCATGCCTGCTGGCGAAAAAAAGCTTCGCTTTATTCGCTTTCACATTAAGAGAAGGTCAAAATAGCCATTTGCGCATCTCGGCCTGCTGTGTGAGTCTTACCTGAAGTATTTCACAGTCTTCAGACTATTTTTCTTGCAAATTTTAACTACTGTCTTGGTCAGATTGGGGAAAAATAAAAAATGCACCTTTTGACCAGCATCTGTGGGGGCTGGGTGGAGTTTTTGAGTGGTGTTGTAGTTTATTTATGCTATAGAACAACTTTGTAGCACTTTCTGTGCAGAGTTCTTCTGGAAGTCCTTGTGCTATACGGTAAAATAGAAATATTGCCTTTCATCAATTTTTTAGCACAATATATTACACAAAGAATTTATATCAAATCTTGGACGTCTCAGTGTTTGATCATTGAAATGGAGTTAGATTATTCTTGCTCGCATTTTTAATTCATAAATCAGAAATTATTTAAAGCATACTAATTATGTTTCATTTTCCATCTCGTGCGTCTCAATGTGAAGAGGTTGTAGGTTGCGATGCTGCAACATGCGAGGTAGCCTGTCACCTTATATTTGGACAAATTGTGTCCTTTTTTTATGCATCACATAATCAACACGCAATGTTGCATTTATGTTTGTAATGAGTATATATTTTTGAAGTTTTTCCAAAAAAAATCAGCTTTATTTTTGAAACTGAAAATAGTAGTTTCTTTGATGATTTTTGTCAGCGTGAAAAGATTAATAAAGGTGGACGGACTCGTCCCATTTGGTCAAAACAACTTGACTGTAATGTTTTTTTCATATAAATGAACATGCAGTACCGTCCATTTCCTGTTGGCAACAAAACAATCAAAAAAAGACTTGTTTTTAAAACTAAAGGTAGGAAATATGCATGTCACCAAACTCCTGTTTTCCCTTTAATTGAGTTATGACTACTAAAGATTCATTAAGTGTTCACAACTTAAATAACTGGTTTATTAAGTCTGTATGGACCATCTCTGACGGAATTAGTTTGAAGATTCCAGGACAAATTTTTAAACAGTGGAACCTAAGAGCTTCTGATAATGGAACAAATTTCAGCCGTGTAAGAAACTCCAGCAACAAAAGTAATTCATCATACCTCATACCTACTTTATATATAGTCCGTGAGTTTAATTAATCATGTCCTGTTTTAAAGAGAACAAAAAAGTGGCATCTGTTCCCTCCATATGCCTTTCATTTTGGAAAATACAACCACATCTGCTTTCTCTGCACAGCTCGCACAAAAAAAGAATAAAACAAAATTTGTTAGGTTTCAGATGCTAATAGTAGATTTGACTCATGTCTAACTTAGATAAACATTTAAAGTTGATTATGCTTCTTTCAGAGCTTTGTTAGTTATCGTTTACTGTAGAAATACAGATATGTTTGTCTCTCTCTGGCTTGTATAAGAGGTCTCAAAGCTTAAATTTAAACCCCAGAAAAGATCTTATTTACTTTAACTGTGTGCACAATCTTTAGGTAAACTACGTATGTTCCCACAGACATTAAAACGCTTTAAAGCCGTGTAGATATCCTTTCTAAGTGTAAAAATCAATAATAGCCTGCTAGTTTAAAGAAACAAATGTAACAGTGATGAAGTCCTTCTGATGTATCTTGTTTGTCTTTCTAACCCCAATTGAAAGTCACACTTGCCTTTTTTGATCATGATATATTCCCAGCCTCAGTTATAGCTCTAGAAAGTTTGCAAGTGCTCAGAGCTTCCAAACATCAACTCTGCAATGAAAGCTTTATTGTTCCTCCTGTGGCTTCTCTCAGCTCTTTGTGCTAACTTTCTGTGAGAAGACTTTGCTTGAGGTTATATTTCATAATTCACATGTTCTTCCTTTTGAAATGGAGAGTAGAAAGCCTAAAGGTGATATCATCAAGAAATCAAACAGTCCTGGACTGAACACTGATAAAGGTAGGAATTGAGTCAACGTTGTTTGGTTATGTTTGGCGTGCTTAATAGCTTTTTATATTCTCAGATTTTTGGTGCATCCCAAGTAGATCTGCATTAATTCTGATGCAGACCTTCACGCTGCAGAAAAAGCTCATTGTTTTTGTAAACCTCGGATGCTACAGAGTCAAGCTAAAAAAAAACCTAATCTATGTTGGGGGTTTTTTGAAACAATTTCAAATTCTGTTGTCCATTTTCAAAGACTACGTTAAAAATTGTGAGCGTTTCAATGTAACTGCACTCTTCTGTCTCATTATGACACGCCTGCCACTTCTTATAAGATCATCCATCCATCTATCCATCCTTGGTCATCTATTCACATCATTCCTTGCAATGTCTAGGGGTGGGCTATCTCCACCAGAAGTCGTTGGGCGTGAGTGGCAAAATACGCCCTGCACAGGTCAGCAGTCCATCACAAGGTCTTGTGAGGTCAGCGAAGAGGAACTGATCATTGATTATGCTGCACCCTCAAAGTGTCAGCAGTACCACTGCTGACATTTTTTAAGCATAGGTCAGCCTTTGACTTTGTCAAATAACAGTGTCTTTGGACAGTTTGGCTTCAAGTTTAAATTTAATTTGATTTTACCAGTCAAATTACATCAGCGGGAAAATCGTGACAGTGATTCTCTCAGGGCGGCTAAATAGTTTTCAGGTTAAGGTGAAGCTGGTGCACAAACATACACAAACTGATCCTCTTTAAATTAAATTGTTCTCTGTACTTATGATTTTGTTCACACTGGGATGAAACGAGGTGTTAAAAACTGCGACTGTACAGGCTGAAAATTATGTGTAAAAAAAAAAAAGAAAATTATTTTAAAAAGTGAAGCATCTAGGTGTGTTAAAATGTACAAGATTTTTTAAGAGTCACTAAACCCAGAAGACTCAAAGTAAATACTGACATTCTGATAATTACCATGCAGTCACATTGTCAGCATGTTTCAAAGCTGAATGTTAAAGCACTAAAATACATATTTTCTTAAAATGTCATTTCCAAAAAAATAAAAAATAAAAAAATATATATAATTTAAATCCCTAAAACATGCTTAACAGAAACTTTGAAAAGAGATCATCTTGAGAAAGTTAAAGAAATTGCAGAAGTTCAGTGAGTTGCAAACCCTATTTGCTTTTTTCTTATGTGTAAAGGGAAATCCTAATGTCCGCTGGACTGAGACGGCAATAAACAAAGCTGCAGAAGAAAGCATTCTGTTTCAACTGGAGTGAAATAGATGGAATATTTGAACTTTATAATCTCTTTGAAACAGGACAGCAAACTCCAACCTGGAGCTTTAGCTATTCAATTTCCTTCCCATCACAAAAAGAAGTGGGCTGGTTTTGTACTTTAAACTTTTAATCCCAAACCAGTCCAGAAAATCCTGAAGCAGTAAGATGTACAATTATTTTAAGTTAAAAAAAAAACAAAAAAAAAACATAATTCTCAATAAGGTACAAAGTTTACCTGCTTCTCACCACTGCTGACTTACAACAATCTGTTATACTTTATACAGATTTCCCTTTGGAGTGTTTTGGAGGCATAAAACAATATTAAAGATGTCTACAAGTGCAGATTTCCCTGACAATAGCAGTTTTTTAAATGAGAACCTTTGTTTAATATGAGTCAAAAACTGGCAGTCAATTAAAGCACAGATTGAAACGTTAAGTCATATGCTGACGTAGTTTCATTCCTCTGAGACGGCAAGATCTGTGTTGCATGAATATGATAGGTATCATTTGTTAGTTTGACTGTTTCATCGTCATCAAGAGCCTGCTAAGTGAATATTATTAGATTTGTTGGGCTGTTCAGTGTGCCCACACAGGCTGGAATTGAATTTTGTAATCTTGTGAGCTCGGATACGTGTGTAAGAGAGTTTTCTGATGATGGGTTGGTTCGAGAGCAAACACTCAAGTCAGGCATGCAGGTAGGTTGTTGTGAATTGGATCAGGAGCAACTCTAATGACAACGTAGGTGATTCAACTGAGCAATAATTTCATATAGTTTCTTAACTACGTACGCAGGTATATGGGCAGAGTAATTTTAAAGTGGTTGACAGCTGTCTTTGACATTGTGGATAATGAGACCATGCTGACGAGGCTGGAGAAGTGAGTAGGCACAGATTCGGCTCTGCAGCGGTTTTTGTCATCTGTTTCAAATACAAGTTTTGTTGTCTCCATTTTAATGATTTTCATCTTTCCCTCTGCTTAATCAGTCCGAGTGTTTTCAACACTGATCGATTTTTACATCATTTAGACATACGGAGATTGCAGCTTGCATAATGAGGTCAGAATTTAACCACATAAATGGTCGCTTCATGTTTCTTTTATAGGCGTACATTAAGTTTAACTAATCCCGTCACTTTTCTTTCAGTGACTGTAAAGCTGCCATCTGTCCACTCCATAAGTAGATAAGCTCTCTCTCTGCCAGACAAGCAGAAGCAAAGTATAAAACATAAAATATTTTGGTGCTCTGAAGCTCACAGCATACTAACATTTCCTTTGATATGTACAGTTTCTGCTCATGCCCAATAAGTACAAAAAGCTTAAAAATATACACTCACTTGCAGAGAGGGCCTTAATTTTAGGTTTATGTTTCATGCTACATACATGTTTGAAAGGCTTACGAATGACGTATATGTTCAAGAAACAAATTAATAGTTGCACAATGTAACCTAAGAATGCTTTGAGAGATTTGAGATGAGTTCCAGGATTATGGTGGCCATAACAGACGATGAGGCGTCTCCTGCAGAGGGCTGCCAGTCCTATATACCCGGGACTTGAGAAAAGATGATCTTCAGGTGAGTGTGACCCCAGGCAACAGCCCTGCACATGGAGGAGATGCACAGAGACGGGAGAGGAAACCAGGAAAATAAAACAGACAACTACTATCACATAATCTGCAATCAGAATCATGACAAACCCCGATGATTTAGAAGACAGATTCTTATGGTTAAAAAGTACTGTTGCTGAGCTATGGAGGCCATGGACAGTAGTACTTGAGAATCTGAGGTGTGCTTATTTTACATTTCTGTTTGAAGACATGTTTCAATTACAGATTCCTTCTGAGTTTGCTTTGTAGGCAATTATAAATGCTTTAGATCATATCAGACAATACAAAATGCATCATCAGTTCAAATGATGATTAAGAGAAAACACATGCTGCAATGGGAATATCGCATTGCTCCGTAATTATCATAACTACGTTTGCTCACTCTTCTCTGCAGAGCTTATGTTCTGTGGCACAGCTGAGTTGATGATGCTTGATAAACAAAAGTGCAAACTTACAAAATGCAGGGAAAAAAAGGATGGAAATCCATCCAAAATGCAAGAACGTCACAGAGAGCAAAAACCGTCACGCAGAAACAGAAAGTGGCACAAAGAACTGGCTTAGCAAAGAGGAGACAGATGACGTTTCAGTGAGATACGAGAGAACCCTGAACAGTAATAAATGCGAGGGAGGTGCAAAGTGAAACCAGCTGAGTCTAATCAGTAGGATGAAAAGCAGATGTGAGACTAAGAAAAAAACCCTGGATATCACAAACAAAATAGTAACGCAAAACTTAAAAAAAACAAACTCATTGCATGTGGTATTATTACTGCATTTCAGACATTGGATGTTTTTCTAAGCATGAATAGTGTTCAAGGTCACACTACAAAATGTGTTGGGGTTAAAATTTTGACTAGGTCATTCCAAAACCTTTATTGTGTTTTTTACATTTTAGTTTTTGAGGAGTAGTTCTCACCTTTTAACTTTCCATTAATGTCATTTTTCCACAGTGTCTCTCCTAGATCTGGACAGACCATAAACGCTGACGTCAGCCGATTGATGAAAGCAATGTCTGCAGCACTTTGAATGTCATTCTGGGTTCTTTTGTGACCTCCTAGATGAGACATTTATTTGCTCTTAGAGTAATTTTAGATTCGATTCACCAGTTTGCCATATGTTCTTCATTGGTGGACAGTGACTCACTGCTGTTCACCCATGCACTGGTAGACTTACAATTGTCTGTGTAAGCATTTCCAGACCGATGGATGCAAATAAATTGAATAAAACCAGTCTGATCATGGTGTAGATTTTTGCTGTATGATTTTGTGTAAATGGCATGACAGTGTAAAACTGTTGTACGTTTACTTAGGGCTCTCGCGATGTAAGGTTCTTTAACCAGGCCTTGTCTTCTCCTCTGGTCCTAATTGGATCCAAAACATTAATTCAACTAAACAAACTCTTATTGGACAGTTTGAGCAAAACTTGATAATTGTCATGGTTATAACAGGTAACTATCTACAATCATAATAAAAGCAAAGTACCTCCCATTTGAAATGTTGTGGATATGTTTTCATATTGTTTAATGAATACTGACATGGTGAAGTGTGCTTTATGCATTTTGTTAGATTTAAGAATTCTGTCAAGGAGACAGAGAGTTGTACTTTCTTTTCACAATGACTGTATCTGGGCCTGAATATAAATTATGGATACATTTTTCTTTTTTTTTTAGGGATGAATTTACTTTAGCTACTGAGGTGTTCCCCCAGTCATTCCCTTTTAATTAATGAGCAGATTAATCCAATTATGGCTCACTTAGTAGATTTATAGCACTCTAATGCATTATTCATTATAGGTTACATTTGTCGTCAAAGAATGCAGAAGGTTTCAGCTGTGCCAGTATGATTTTCATGTTTAATTCATGGAACACTCCAGCTGCTTGATTTTTCCACAAGATGCAGCGCACTATGCAGTGTTTTCTGCAAACGGGGTTCTGCATGTGTGAAATACATATTGATCTCGAGACGTATTTGTGATTGGTTGCAACAGTGCGATTAGACCCTTGATTAAATTCACAACAGCCAGAGCAGAGCATAATGAAATCTTAGTGCTGGCCGGACAGAATGCTGCCTGCAGACATAGGAGTTATAAAAAAATATATACATGTGATGGACAAGAAAATGAAAGAGGCTAAGTTGTGCATTCGATATGCGCGTCCTCTGTTTATGTTAAGCAGGATAAAGAGTAATCCTGAAGGTCCCTCCAGCCCAGAAGCTTTGTGTTTTGTCTCCTAGTTTTGCAAGTAGTTCATTGAAGCTGCCTGAGGCTCATCTACACCTGCCCCGAGGTAATCTTCTTTTTTTTTTTTTCCTCTCAAATTTTTCGTCTTTCACTTCCTATGTTAGCAGATATTTTTATTGATCAAATTTAAATTTGTCTTTTGGTCAAAACACAGCCCTTATTTGCATGTTGTGCTTTAATAAAACATATCCTACATCGATAATGAAACTCTTTTCTATATGGTGGCCCGCTCCATGCTTTTTTTTTTTTCCATTAATAAGTGTCAGCACAGGAAGGATCGTTAGAGTTGCTTGGCTTCCTGCAGTTCCGCTGCACAGTGACCCTGAAAAATACAAAGAGCTGCACTACAGGGGATGATGCCAGGCAATGCATCACATGGGCCACGCTCTGCAGTGAGCTTTTCGTCTTCCTTGTTCAACTTCACTATGCCCATCATGTCCTGCTCACACATTTTGCAAAGACATCCGCTGACAGGTTGTGTGGCTACATTTATCATATGCAGTCGCCGTGGCGCTAGGATTCCTCAGTAAAACAGAAGAGTTAGTAACTTTTAAATCTTCTTTTTTTTCTTTTGCTGATATACTGGATATTTCCTTGTAAGTATAAAAAAAACAAAAAAAAAAAACAATTGCAATTCAGTTTAGCTTACTTATAAACTGAACCCACATAAAATGAAACTGAAAGCGGCGCTGAGTTTCACAAGCAAAACCGAGGCCTGATTATTACCCAGCCTCTACTAAACGACTGAAGTTGAACCTCTCTAACAACTGAAAGATCTCAATGAGCAACACAGCATTTAAAAATAATAAAAAATGTTGACTGTTAGTCTGGAAAAGGACAACAAAGTCATTTCTAAGAGTTGGTGATTCCAACAAATCAAAGTGGGAACTCTAATCAACAACTGGAGGACATAAGAAGCAGTGGTGAACCTTGCCAGGAGAGGCCAGTCAACCCAAATTACACAAGGAGCATGACAGTGATTCAACTAAAGTCATAAAAACACCCGGAACAACATCTAAAACATGACAGCTCAGTCTTGCAATATTTAAAAGCATTTCCTTAATGCTCTATCCATGCTCTTGGATGATAATTGCAATTTTATGCAGGTTCAGTCAAAAACAGAATCAACTTATCCCGTGACCCCATGTTAGTGGGTTAAAAGCCTCTCTGCTATAAAAATCAAAGTAGGTTTTCATGAAATAAAATGCTTCACTTTATTGTTTTAAAGGTTTTCATTCTTTTTTTTATTTTTACCCTTACTAAAATGGCTCCAATCAGGTGGGCACAACTGTTGACTTGAGCACCATTCAGAGCACAGATTGAAGTAGATTCATGTAAAATACATCTTTCTGGCTTCCCAAATAACAAGACCCCAGTCTTCAGCTAATCCAGTCACAGCTGAGGCAGTTCAGCAGCCCCCTGAGAAACCTGACACTAAGCCAAGTATGACATAACCTCCCGCAATATTATATTTCCTGTCTGGAAACTTTCGGGGGTCTGTTGAGAGACCAATGGGTGGAAATTATGTAAAACAATATTCAGCAAGCATGGAAAACCGTTCAATGTTGGCTAGTGTTGAAGGTCAATATATCTAAGGTATGCTTTGTCCTTGACCTCAAAAAGTTAATTTTGGGATGCGTTTAGAAGGAAATGAAAGTTCATTCTAGCTTCAATTTTGTGAACAATGCCTAATCAGCCTAATGCAGTTAACGATGTTTTCTTCCGTTTCAGTCACACAAACAGCTTAACTGCAGCACAACAATTGCTTGAGCGAGGCTAAGAGAAGATTGTGGTTTGGTTTACAATCCAATCCTCTCTCAGTAATCAGTTGGCGTTCTCTAAGAAGACTTTGAAGTGTTCCCCTGGTATGCCTATTCCACCAATGTGTCATAACAGTGCAGTAATTTCAATCTATGACTTTTGCAATTTAAAAAAAAAAAAACCTAAAGGCAAAATTTTTTTCACACATAGCCAACTTTCTCTGATTTTAGATATAATTAGTTCTGTCTGTTTTGCGTGTATTTTGTCGTGGCACGCAGTGGCTTTAAAGGATTTCAGTTTGACAGGCTTGCACGGTTGCGGGTGGGGTGCTGGCGCCTGCCTTCAAACTTAAGGGCAATTCAGAATCTCTAATTAATCTAAGACATATGGTTTTGGACTGTTGGAGGAAATCACAGTATGACAAGATCTACGAAAACAGTTTTCAGCCAAAACTGAAGTCTACGACCACTGAAGCAAAAGTTCATTTTGAAATAAAGAACCATGTTTAAGTAATAATATATAATACATGGAAAATGAAAAATCATTTGACTTGAGGTTTCATTATTGCACAGATCTGACCTAAAATAGACCAGTCTAACTCACTGACTGACTAAGTAATTGCAGACATAAGTGAAAGAAAATACCTCGAGTTCTAAAATAAGTTGTAGCCATTTCCCTTGTGGCTTTACAAACCAAACACAGTAGACATTGTGTTCATATATAAATATAAATGTATAAACTCACTGTTGTGAACGTATGGCATGGTATTTTTATACCAAATTAAAAAAAAAAAACTTGTCTGCCTTCTCGCAGAGTTGAGTAGAAAAAAAGTCACAGCCAAGAGAAGGCCAGTTAGCATGGCTGATAAATAGTTTTCCAGTTGTTTCTCTGCCATTAGCACATTTAGCAGCGCATTCTAGAGGTTGATTGAGAGCGCCAGTCAGATCCAGTAGGTTTTGGTTGGGAGTGATGCATTTCTTCAGGCGGCAATAGAAGCTCAGAGAGGAGGTGGAAGAGACAGATCTTTCTGTAGATTATCTGCCTCATATTACGCTGTCACAACATGGTGACAGTTCTAACAAATTTGTAAAAAAAGAATCACATTTTTAATAAAAGGTGCATACTGCAGCTTTTTTGAGGTAATCATTAATGAATAGATGAATCTCAGAGATGGTGAGCCATCATCTTAAAACATGCCACAGGTATACAGATTGTTAGAGAAATGGTCTATAGCTAGTAGACCTGAAGTACAACCTTCATTAAATATTAGGGTGGCAAGTGCTATTCACTTGCTATCAGCCTGTGATTTTGTCTGGTGAAATAAACCTAAGCTGTTTTAATGAGCCCTAGATCAGACGATGTATGCTTTGAAGGTGACACCCTTGATCTATTTATAAGAGTTTTATTTTAAATAAAAAAATAAAAAAATAGTTCTCACTGGCAGTTCTAGACCAAATTTACCAGAGGGGCAGTGTTTTTTCATTGGGGCACATATCAAAAGAACAAAGCCCCTGAAAGAGTCGCTTGCAGATCCAAACTTTCATGATGCAGCCCTACGTATGTTAATGCTTCTAATCTTTATTTTTTCCTGAGTACTTCAGATTTGATTTAGTCAGAATTTCTTAGGAGAGTTTAATGACGTAATCTAAGTAAAAAGACACCATTTATCATTCAGCTTTTCATAATAATGGCCTCATATTTGATACATTTTTAGGTGACCATACTTTAATGAACATCGTTGAATTTTAGCATATTCCATTTTACTGTTTGATTTCTCTGTAAAAGTTACGTAACTAAATGAATCTGTGCAAGTAAACAAACTTCAGAGCATTTCACAGAAGCTCAAGAGGATGAGGCACAGTCCTTGTTTTCTCCACGTCTTATTTTTCGGAGTCCAGACTGTGACTGAGAGGGTTTCTCATTTGGATAAATTACTCATAATAATGATCAGTGACATAAGAGCGCACAACAGTTATCCCGTGTCGCTAATATGTCAGTCATTGCAAGTATGTTTGCAGAAAACAAAAGATTTCAGTGACTCATGGCAAAATATCGTTTCAGCTGTTATAAAATGTGCTACTTTATATGCATTAGCCTGTTCTTAGTTTGCATCCCACTCGTTTCCTTTGTTTTTATGTAAGATATACACTTTGTTGTTTCAAAGTATTTCAATTAATGCAGGGTTAGGATGAACATAACCAGGTCATTGGTTCAGCTAATTAACCCCAGACAGAGCTTTTACTGTGAGATCTATAATCACTTGCTTTCCAACTTTTAAATTACTAAACCTATGGGTTTAAACAGAAGCTTTATCAAACTGTATTCTACCTTTGCAAATCCTGGAACAGTTTTGTATGTAGTAGCAAAAATAAAGTACACATTTCTCTGTGTAATTTAATTTAAGTTATAAAGCAGAGTTTTTTTTCCTATAGGCTATATAAAAAGAAAATACATCAGAGGGCATAAGGGACGTCACTGTATGCACACTATTTTATTCAATATATCTTTTTTCTAGCCAGTTGCACTTGTTTGTCATCGTTATTTTCATAGTTTCAAGTTTTGTAGATTTTAACCAAAGTTGATGAGCTTAAATTGACTGTTATAATTTAGGAATTCATAAATTTGCACCTGTTTTTAAAATATTGTCTGTGAGAAAATTATTTAATAGACGTAAATGCGGCTTATTTAGAGTATTTTTATTATATTGATGTATTTATATGGGTATTTACATCTACAGGCATTTTTTTGTTTTCTTTTTACCTTTTTGAATGTTGAGTTTATTGCCTCTCTGGATGTATGCTGGCGGCTTATAGTCAGGCTTGTACACAATGGATCAACCTAAGGGATTGCTGTGATTGGACTGTATATGTTTTGTTTAATCCAGTAAGTGCAGTCTTAGGACATAAAAATGGTGTTAGGAAACAGTTCTTAGTCCTGTGCATCTCTTTAAGTGGTAAAACTTACAAAAGTATTTGTTATTTCTCATCAGAACAGAACACCTGTGTTCCAAATGTTTACTCTCTTTCTTGTCTATACAGCAATAAGGGTTCTCCAGTTATTGGATTTTGAACACTACTTCACTGCCACAGTAGCTCATAATTATGTGTCAAGTTATTCCAATGGGACACACCAGAATGCCTGCCTGAGAGTGAGATGATAGAGAGCATGATTATGATGTTTTTGTCTGAAAACACACTTTAATTATCACCGTCTCTCTAAATAAATGTGACATTAAAATTTGACACAAATTGGATTTTGGGTTTTACACTTTATGCTGTTTGGCATCGTCTCGCATAATAAATTACCACTATGACGCATTGAGTCACCAGCTAAACATGAACATTTAGACAATGACTGCTTATGGAGTTGTTGCATGTGTGTAAATAACTCAGAAGAAATGCTGACCCAACCTACCTAACCCTAAAATCAAAATCTGACAAGGGCATGAATAAATATGGGCTCATGCACTTAGTACACTGCAGAAGACAAGGCCATCAATCATTAATTTCCAGGGGAAAAAAACAATTATTTCAACTAATGGGATGAGTTTATGTGCTTCCAAGGTGAAATATTAAGATATGGATTTAGTTTATTATGGCTTAACTTCGTTTGACTCGTATTACTTACTGCTCATAATTTTTCTAATTGCGCCCTTGCAATATGTCCGCCATTTTGAATATTAAATGTTGCCTCCAGTATGAAAAACTGACTCCAAACACTCCTGACATTGAGGTTCATAACTGAATATGAATCTGGCAAACCAAAGTCCTTATTTACTTAACACTCATGGGTGATATAAATCTCTTTTAAGTTTGCAAAGCTTCGACCCAACTGACTGGTCAGAGGGCCGACAGTGAAAAATGTCTTGTGCTTGCCTAATCTGGTTCAGCACTTCTGTTCTTCCCTCACTGGATCTGTGAATCCTTTGTGCATTCTTGGAGAAAATGAGAATCTCTGAGGTGTTCTGCCAACATAATTGTGCTTTCTTTCTATTTTTAGTCGTGCATTATCACCCTTAGCCACTCGTTTCTAATATCCTCATGCGTTGTCTGAGTGTTTTTCCACGTATATATTTTGTCAGACAGAAATCTTTTCTATAGTCCATATTCTATTTTATATTGCTCATAGGCTGCGCCTCATTATCTGGTTTCTATACACCGAGTTGCTACAATATCGTCACATGTATTTAGATACTTTAAACATCCAATTTGTAGTAAATCTTACAGCCTGGTGAGGTTCACTCAACCTTCTGCTGTTCACTCTCTCTGCCTTATATTGTTACTTTAATCCTTAACCATATCTTCCAAATAATAGGCAGTTTATAAGGTAATAAAAAAAAAGTCACACTCCTGTACCGTTTCTGTTTCATGATTATAACGAATGATAAAATTCAAACTAGAGCTTTCCACTCAGGGTCTTGAAGCGGTATTAAGATTAAAGCCAATTTGATAATTTAGTCTGAGGATTGATTTGTACGAATAAATAAGATCAGCATAAGGGGTGAACAGACAAAAGCAATAAGAATAGAAAGATTGGGCAGCTTTATTCCAGTGGCAGGGTGGCTTTCTTCCAATAAGATAAACAGAGATTCGATGCATTCCTCTACTGAGGTACCGTCTAGCAAAACGCTGCTACATCTACAATACAACAAATGTGCTTAATGGCGCATTAGTGATAATATAAAAACTGCAAACATGTGATAGAACTTAGTGAAAAATATACTGTACTGACAATGTAAAAAATTATGTTTGTCTGTGCAAATACATTGTTTGTTTTTTTTGCAATATTTCGCTGTGGGATTCCAGTAATGTATCCACTTTTGGTGGCCGTGTTTTTATCAAGACCTCAGATTTTTGGTCTAGGCTGCAAAAGATTTCAGTTTGACCTTTGGTTGCTGAATGCGAGATGCATTTATGCGTGACGGAGGGAATAAAAAGTAATTTTCTAAATTAGTGCTGTCTTTTCTGTCAGCTCCGATCAGTCTTACTGTTCTTTGACATTTCTAATTAACCAAGTATTTTCCATAACCAGAGCTGCAAATGCCACCAGCGGTCACACAAATCAACAATCCTAACAGCTTTTCCACCGGTCTGATTTTTAATAAATCAGCGGCTAAAGCTACAGATGTACATGCATTGCATTTTACACATTACTATCACCTGATTGGCCAATTTTAATGTAGCAGTCAGACCCTATTTTCATGTTTAGTACAACAGGTTAGTGCTCAGTGAAGTCTTAAATATAAGTGCTCATGATCAGACAAAAAGGATATTTTATGATATTTTTCAATCAAACAGATCTTAGAATACATTTAGATTCTTTATGCAACTGAACAAAACCTTCAAGAGTTTTTTTTTTAATATATATCTGGTAAAAAATTAAATGTTGTACATCGTCCACTGGTCTCATAGTCTGAAATTAAATTAATGAAAGTGGCAACATCACACAAAAACAAGAAAATGTAGCTTATAAACCAAAACCCCACAATTTCATAACTGTCAAAATGGAGTTTATGGTGTGTTTTATTCTGTCATTCTTTTATCTCTTTTTCTTTTTTTCCCACCATCATGCACCCGTTTGCATCATCTATTATGGCCTCATATATCTGCCCCACATGTCAGATTGTCATCATCATTCTGCCTATTCTCTGGTCTGTCCAGCCATGAATTTGAATGTGCTATTCAGAGAACTCACTTGGGTTCCCTAAGTTAAAGCATTCTTTATTCTATTTGTTTGGTTAAGAGTTATTTATTTATTTCTTAAACCCTAACCTGACTGTCTACATTTTGATTCCTTAGTCATTGTGACTTTGTTTTAAATACTGTTAGTAACCAATCTATAAATTAGCTAGTACATCACACACATCGTTCTATTTATATATATATATATATATATATATATATTTCTTCAATTGAGTTCCACCATATACTCGTATCTTATGCAAAGATTAAAGGCAAAATGTTTGTTGTACATCACTGAAAAAATACTCTTTTGCCACTCCAAATGTCTTTGTGTTGCTAAAATAACTTCATCATGCTTTTACTTTCAAAAGAAAGCATGGGATTAGAAAAACATATATATTTTCACAGCTTTTCAGCACTTGTCAAAGTGCAAAACTAGAACATTTTTCAAAGAAAATTCATAGTGGTTGCATTTGTTTTCCTTATCACATTTTAGTAAATATGATGCTTTACATTAAAAAAAATTAAGATATTAAACACTGTCACTTCATCCCAGAGAAAAATGTGTTCAGTGTAACATCATGCTTTGATGTTAAATGCACAATTAAAAGCACACCAAACCAACAAGCTATTCAACCCAAAATTTTCTAATAATGTTAAAATGGACAAAAAGCAGAGGCTGTTCAATATGAGAATAGCTACACATAGAGGTCAGTTGTGTCATATCCAGTTTCTGCCCTCTGTTGCCTCAGGTCTGTGCAGAATTTCTGTAAGAGTGTTGACTCGGGGGCCGGCTGGTGGCCCTCTTCAACGCTTCGCAATCAGTCACTGCCCTCAAAGCTGCTGTCTGGAGTGCAGAAAGAAATATTTCAAATGCAGCCTGCAGGAGCGTGCCCGTCACTTAGATGGTTAGTCCATCCATAGTTCTACTATTTTTGGAAGTGTTGGCTGTTTCTAGCTCAATCCAAATATCTAACAACAATTTTACTTTAGATTCATGCTGCAGTCATGGTATTTTGCATGAGGAAGCAGTTGCTCTATAGTGTTCATATTTATGTGTGGCACACACTCAGTGCTTGCATAAATAGGGTAAAGTTAAAATTTTAATTACTGTAAATTACTAAAATTGTTTGGAAAAATTGCAATTCACTGGAGAGAAAAATAAATGTTTCACTAACCCTAAGCTGGGAGAATCTGTCGACAGAGCAGCTTTTAGTTTTGGACTCCACAAACCAGAGAGTTAAAGTTGTGATTTTGCAAGAGGTAGATATGCAAAGTATTGACTCAGAGGGTTAACTATACCACGCAACATTTTACAGTTTTTTTTCCCCCTTCTTTTTTTCTGGAAATAATCAATCAGCTTTCTTCCACGTGATACTCAAGCATTATTTAGTGTTTATCAAATGAAATCCCCAGAAAATTTATTGAATTGTTATTTAAGAAGAGATATGTATTCATATCAAGAGATATGAATACTTCTGCAACAGCACAGTCCTTTACTTTCAGCAGTAATCATCTAATACCAATTTTGAATAAGCAGAAAGTCAATATTTGATTGTTTTTGATTATAAACACTGAACAATGCATTTGTAATCATAAGGGAAACAACATGCAAATCCTTGTCTAATATAAATGTTTTCCCTGCTCATTTCTCATAAGCCATTTTGTTCCTGCAGGTAATCAAAAGCCTGTTTTTGATGCATAAACTAAGAGTGTAGCTGAAGTAAAGCAGTAAAGGAAAAAAAATGATGATGCCAATAGCATTTGCATGTAAAGCTCAAGGTCACCCAGTTAAAGGTTTTGTTCAAAAATAATTAAATTACCCTTAGCTGTGGATGTTGCAGAAATATGACCTGAATAAGCTTGATATTTTGTCCATTTATGATATTTCAGTCCAAATCTGATCAGTCTATATTTGGCATATTTGTGATTATTTCAGGGTGGTCCTAATGCTAAAACCGTTTTGGCATTGTTTGCTTTGTTGTTTTCATGAGTAAATCATTTTTTGCACTTTTTTTTTTATCTTTGGTCAGAGCTAAACATCTTGCACAGATATTTATTTTTTTATTTTTATCATATATTTATCTTTTATTTATACAGAAAATCTCTTCAGATTTAAAAATATAGATCATCTTTAAACAAAATGGAAAAAGGAAAAAAAAATTACAAACAAGTCACAAGCTGTGAATCAGATAGCTTCTTCAGCATCGTTACCCAGCCAGGGTGCAAGGTGATAGCTTACACTGTGAGCAACACAGCGGGTACTAACTTCCTACTGGCTGGACATGTAACCAACACAAGACAAATTGTTTGAGCTGCGACTGACAAGGACGTAGCCGTCAGCAGAGCTCCTGTGCCTCCAGCCGCCCTCGTTCTCATTAAAAATGAACTCTCTTTGCCTTTCCCATTTTCCCTAAAAAAAAGGTATTTTATTGAGCTGAACCATCTTTTAAAATAAATGCTCAAAATCGACAAAGATTTATATGAACTCCTGAATACATGAGCATTGAAAGAGACCTGATTTAGGGAAGTTATGACCATGGAGGAATTTAGGGCTAGAGGTCATTGGCTCATGAACAATTCAAGTGTTGAACCGAAGCAGGATTTCTGAATCCACGGTCTCCATTGTTAACCAGGGTTGCATGGGTCATAATGCTAAGTTAAGATGGGGAATCAGCACACCCACTGATAGACAGCAGACCCACTGGAAACACTGCAGGTTCAGCTGATCTGCTTGATTTGGTTCATTTACTCCACTCACTAGAAAACAAAGCAGTCTTGCCAGAAATACTGCTGACAGAGATGATTTTGTTGAATTGGTTCTCTTACTTGAGGTAAGGACTCACTGTAAATACCGACTAATGAAAACATGGCTGACTCAAGTGATTTGGTCAAATTAGCTGTCAGAGTTAGCGCACACTCTGGAAAGACGGCAGACTCAGTTTACGTAGGCTGACTGACTGCACTCACACTGACTATCTGCATAAATGATGACAACAGAACTCTCAGCATAAGGATGGTGCAACATACAACAGATAAAAATATGAGTCATATCAGGAACAAAAAAATAGCAGTCTGTTTTTTTTTTTAATAGTGTGGGAAGATATGCTTTTCTTCCATCTGAGAAAATTATCAGAATAATAAAACGACATTGATTTGCTGATAGGAAATCAGTTCATTCCTTCTTTTCAGTCTGTACTTTGTTCTTCTCTCATTTCATTAAGCCATGGCTCCAGAGGAGCTTAGCATGGGGGGCATTGGTTTATTTTGGGGGCTTAGGTGGATCGGAGTAAACAAGCTTTAACTTAGCTTTAGCTTTAACAATCTAATGTATCCAATCTCTGAAGTCCATTTCTTTAAATACAAAATCAATCTACTTAAGTACGAATAGAAATAATAATATTACTCAAGTAAAAGTAACCAGTACTACCCACTTTTGAATATAGATAACATCAATACGAGTAACTTATTCTTACTAATAAGCTTGACAGCTTGACATGATATATTGGCATTAGGTAGTAACAATTTATCTAACATTACCTGAATCAAACAGCATCACTCAGTTAGTTTTGGGGAAAAAAACTGTGCAAGTTCTTTGCCTTTTGCTGGTTTTCTCTCTGTTGCACTTCTTAGGGCATAAGTTACATTAAAAGGCAGCTCCAAAAAACATGATTCGACATCTTACCAATGAATTAAGCAGTTGTGACAACTGAAAAAAGTGCAGGAATCGAGATGTGTGGGAGCCCCTATAGTATCTAATAGAGACAATGATAACAGAGAATTGGCCACATTGAGGAAAACAAAAACAAAAAAAACAACTTCCAGTGCGGGGGTGGGGGGGGGGGGGGGGGGCATGGCTGACTCTGCAGGTGAGAAATGGCCCCCTAATGCCCACCCATCCTGCCAGGCCTGATTTCATTGTTGACACCAGCAGAGGATGCTTAAAAACAATGACTCAAGCTACTTAATTTAACTGGATCAATTTAGTGAATGACTCAGATTAAACCAAATACATAAAATGAACAAAGTTTACCACACGTAGGACACCATCTTTATAGAGCAGTGAAAGTGTTTGCAACATCTTAAAGAATCTAATTGTTTTGTTTTGCTTCTGAGTGCTCTGACAGTGTACAGATTCTGAATTTCCTCTGAGTGTAAACGTAACCTGGAATGATCCCTGCCACTTCCAAGTCAGCTTAGACGGACTCCCAGCCAGCGCTAGCATTCTTAACAAGATAATTATACAATGCTATGGATGTTTTATTCAGCATCAAAAACATGTTAACAATTTGTGACATGCTAAGTATGTGTCGGTATCTGGCCATTAATTCAGAAACAACTGTGAAATTTCTACAGTCTGAGATAGATTTGAGTGGTTTAGCTAAAAATAATATCCTCTTGTGTCTCAGATAGAATTATGTAAGAAATCCCTCTTTTTTTTTTCCCCCCACAGGGCCTTGCAGTCGGTATTGTTATAGCTCAAAGGCAATTTAAGGAGAATTACTTCTTGCTTAAATGGACTGAAAAGATCAACGAATTTCCAGAAACACACAATGTGAGCAAGAGTTCTAATGTTTACCAGGGCTGAAACTAATTTAATACCGATTCCCCTCAAAGCCTTTGCTTTAGATTAGGAAACAAGCAAACGGCATGAAGTGAACTGGATATATGTTTGCGTGCGACACCAAGCTGACGCTCGTTCTTGGTTAGCTGTGTAACAACATCCAAGAGGAGAAGCTTTTGGCTAAGAAGGGAGTTTCTTGCCGTTTGCTGATGTCGTGGAAATGCTGATTAAGACGTGCAATTTATTCAGGCTGGCCAGGGGTATGTCTGTATCTTCCACTAACAGCCCCTTAGGGAGGCTGCTCAACACCAAACACAAATCATGGGCTGCTGTCAATTAACCAGAGTGCCTTTCTGTAACGAGAGAGCGCACATGGCACAAGGCTGCGTATGCATGGCAGTTTAGTAGATTCTCATTTAGTGGATGTATCCTGATCCAAATAAATGTAGAAATCAGGGAGAGGCTCATTTTAGAGTAAAAATTGATAAAACAAGATAGAAAATAAGACATATAAAAAGAACATCCTAAGTGGATCTGAATGTAAAGAAATGAAGGTCATTCATAAAGTACGTGTACCTTTTGATGTAACTCCATTTTCTGTATTGAGATGAATGGTGTGAAATTTACAGTCCCATTTGTCCAGTTTTATTATTCTTCACATTTAATAATTGTCTTAATATCTTAAATATGCAAGTGTAATCCTTTAAGAAGTAGTCAAAACATTGGCTTAATTACTAAAAAAGTTTTAAATTGATAGATTGTGTGGCGTTTCCTTCGATGACGTATTGTTATCATCTGGTCATTGCTACAAAATCTAGGCACCACAGAAGAAAACTGCATATATGTGGCACCTGTTTGTTGAATATAGATATGGTGTTTTACTGTTGTGACAGACAAATTGTTTATGCAACATCAGATGCATGGAAAGCCAAAGCAACGTTATTCAACCAAAGCAAAAGTATCCCTCTGTGCAGCTATCAGGCGAGGCAAATACGGAAAAGCTTTAAACTCACGAGAGGAGAATGGATGTAGGACTGTGATCAGAGCTCAGCCATCTCAGGAAAATATCATCAGACCGCCTGGAAAACGATTTATATGATGGTGGAACCTCAGCCGGTCGTATTTCCTACAAAAACGGTTGCTTACGCCCAGACACTTAGCACATAAACCTTAGAGTACAATAGAAATGGAAGATGCTGAATTCACCAGTTATCAGTCATAGCATGTACAGTTTTCCCCATGAAGTGATCTTCATGGGGAAAACTGAAGGCCACTTTCATTCTTTCTAAAGCTGGGGACACACTACACATTTGATTTCACCCATGATTTTGGAGAAGATCTACATCAGGGGTCCCCAAACTACGGTCCGCAGGCCGTAGTTTGGGGACCCCTGATCTATACCAATCAGCAGTAGCTGTGGTCAGACAACAACATGAGTTGGCTCAGAAAATCTTGTTAGTGGTGAAGACTGGAGTCTGATTGGGAAACTGACCTGACAACTTCAGTTGCATTTAAATAAATATTTGCTGGTTTTTTAAATAGTTTTTTTGGATCTAACAAATTGAACATGAATGAATACATAGCAGTATTTGGTATAGTATAAACTGCTTTGTGATTTCAGTTAAAAGTGAACTACTTTCTTCAAATACGTCATGCATACCCGTAAATAATCTAACCTTCCTAATCAAAGAAATTATGTTTCTAACAATGGATTGTGAATATAAAACAACGCGAACCAATTATGCAGTATGTAATTACTGATAATATACTACTTCTGTGGAAAGCCACTCAACAGTAAGAGTTTAATATGAATAATGTGAAATATACTGTTAAAATAACAATAGCGTATGAAACAATCATCACCTAAAAGAACATGTTATCCATAATAGAAAGAACTGTGGATGTTCAGAGATTGCACAACAATATTTTTAGTTGTTTGTGCATAATTGGCATTGATTTTCTTTCACTTTTAGATTAAGTCCACTTCCACCCGTGGAAATATTGCTGTTGGGAAAAACCTTGTCCATTATCAATCACCACAAGCCTTTCCAGTCTTTTCCTTTCTTCTTTCCAGCTAATTCAGTCTGGATCTGAAGAAAGTTCCGAGACGGTAAGAGGAGAAAGCACCAACTCATCACATCTATTATTCACAAAAGCATGTGTGAGCAGCTGTTTCCAGTCTCATTAGTGAGAAATCAGATAGCATGACTGATTTGATTGAACCCTTAAACACATTATATGATGATCAAGGTGGTTTCAAATAGCTTGGCAGGCAGCAAAACAACTAATGTCTGAAAGTGATTGAAGTGTGTTCTCTGTTTGGCCCTGGTTTTTCATACATATATATATATATATACATCTACAATATGGTAATACTAATGCATTTTATATTCTATGTGAAATACAAATACATGCAATATTTTTGTGGACAGGACACACAAGGGGAAATATTTTGGAAGAAAAATGTGTGAATTCATGAGACGTGATCTTTGCTGCTCAGTTCTCCTTTGCATCTCTCCTCTCCCATGAATAGAAGAGGAAACATGATTCTGCCACACCATCCCGGTTTTCCACATCTTTCCACCCAAACAGCGTTGCTAATTAAGAAAATTTCTTTCACTGTGAATCTTAAGTGACTTTATTTATCTGCTTCCGGTGGATGGAATCAGTTTTTTTTATTATTTCATTTCCTCTAAGTGCCTTGTTCCTGTTCATGTTCTCTTGCATCCATAGAGTATTGCATGTCATGGTGCCCTACTTGGTACTAAATTTAATCATTTGTAGAAATTGGATGGAGACGTGAAAGGCAATGGTGGGCAGAGTACTACAAAGGAGAGGAAGGGCAAACTAAAAGAAGAAAGGTGAAGAATGAAAATTGGCCCTCAGCAATTTTCCTCAAAAATTAATTTCCAAGAACCTTTTGCTTAACTTGGTCATTTATCTGTAGGGTTTAAAACCACTCTACTGATTCCAGAGGTTTCCTTCTTCTGGACATTTCTGGAGATGAAACTACGTGGCATTTAAAGGTATCTAAAATCAGAAATACTGAACATTTTACCTTACAGAATTGCAGAATTGTTTTGGTCCATTATGTATAAAGCTGCTCGTTTAATTGTAGTAAGACATTTTGAATATAACTGCGACAAATCTGTTTATAATCAGATAAGCCTTAGTAAACCCACACTTGAGCTCTACATGATACCATCCACAGCTGTGGAGACACTTCTACAGTTTATTACATTTGATGCGACTTTGTGATTAATTTGATCTAATCTTGTTTTTGGATAGTAGTGGATTTGTGTCTGTCTGATTGTTTCTCATTTTGTTCTGTTTTTTGTTTTTGCTTGGACCTTGAGTCTGAAATAAAAGTTTCTGTGCAAATTACAGCTTAAGGCAAAATCTGCTGTACATAATTATATTACAAATATATGTCATATGTTTATTTCTTAATTAATATATTTCTATTTGATGAAAATGTGATGAATGACATTAGTGTGTGTTTTAAATTGGTTGAATGAACTATACATGAGAATATATCGACATATGTTGCTATTGCACTTGTGCTGAATGAAGAAAAAAAGAACTGAATATTGTAGGCAGAGGAGAGACAATAACACCAGGTTATAAAATATTGTTTGTTGCGCCTCCATTTGTACGTCCGCGCGTGAACATCCTGCACATCAAAATTGATATTTGATTTAACATTTGCATAACATTGCTACAATTCACTGCCTGAAGCCATAACACATCCAGAGAGAAGAACTGCAAATCCTTTTTTTTTTTTTTTAATAAATAAATTTAGTTTACGGTTAAAAAAAGCTGATGTGTTTTATTGCAGCAAAGGTATAAATCTGTACCAAGCTGTTATGTTGCGGCGTCAGCAGTGGTTGGTTTATTTGTTTGAAATTCTAGTATGGGGCAATGATTGTTCGCATGGTTGTCTAATAATTTATTTTGCTTGCAAGGTTGTTTTTTTTTCACAGCTTTGTCATTAAAATATCATAATTTAGAAAACTGTCTATAGTATAAAGACATGTTTATGTCTGTCACTATGAGCAGGCAGAGATAGATTTTCTGGAACCTTCTCCACTGCAAATCAAGAAGTACCAGAGCACCTATAATAATGAATATTGAACCCTGTGAGTGATTTACAGTGACGCAAAGTGTTTGCCAAGACATTTTAAATATATTTCACACATTTTCTGCAGGTTTTCAAATACCACAGAACAAACTGAACTTATGATTATGCGTGACTAAGTAAATCTCGGTCTGTCATAATTAGCAAAATGAATTAGAGAGAACCTATGGAACAGGGTCTTGTTTTGTAATCGGTGTGGCACCGACACATCACACACTGCTGCTTAGTCTTTTGTGTTCTAAACATGGTGTGTAATGCAATTATATAAAAAAAATCTTACCGGCATAATAATACAGATAAGCTTGTAGTTAAATTATTTGAATACTGAAATACACAATCGTTATAAACTATAGACAGCATTACAAAAAAGCTGCCATCAGTTGGTGCCCTAATGTTTTCCTCAGTTAGAAAATGTATTTTACTGATATCTTTGTTTAAAAATAAAAAAAGGTTTATTTCTGCTTTGTAAGTGGTATAATATTCCTTACTTTTCCGAGGATGAACAGGATTGAACATCACTTTGTGAATATTTCTAACTAAAGAACACTTAATGAGATGCGTGGGCCGCACACTTCGCCTTGACCCGTTTTAATGTGTGTTAATTGTAAGAAATGATGTGCCTAACACACCACACCTCAGTGGCCCTGGTGTCACTTTGTCTAAAAAGACACACAGCCCAGGCATTTATCACCACATTACACAGTGAAGCTGCAAAAACAAGAAGTTCACTCCTACAGAGATGACAGATTGCTTGGCAGCTCAGAGGTAAAACAGAGATGGGTTTGCTTTACCACTCCTCGCCACCTTAGTCTTGCCAGTAAACCCACACAGAGGGCAAGAAAGCGTATAAGTCTCAGCTTCAAGTGTTTTGAGAAAGGGACTTTAGAGACACAAGGTGAAAAGAGGAATTCATTCGGAGCGAATCAACGCCGAGAGCTTGATTACCGCAACCAAGTTGGGCAACAAAAAAGTCCTGCTGGTCCTTTTAAGCTGAGGCTCGATGGGGTGAGTCTGAAGCACAATAGGGTTAACAATGGCGTTACAGATCTGAGACAGTACTGTACAACGATGTTACAAAAAAAGCACAAGAGAGGTTCACAGAACTCACACACTTTCTGTAAGCGGGGAAATGCACCACTCCTGCTTTCCCTTGCAAGCACAGAGGGGTCATAGTCGTGGTTTGGTTACTTCCTCTGCCACTCTCATTTGGGGTAAACATTTTTATTGCTAGTTCTGCTTCATCAAACTCAAAAATAATTGCAATCACCGCCTGCCAAAGGTAGCCCAGCACATCTGCAGCACACACGGGTGAGGGTGAAGCTTCCACGAGTTGTAACCTCACTTTTCCTCATTTGTGAGGAGGATGGTGGGCCATTCAACAGCGAGCAAAAGATACAGCTGGCTGATGTAACTGTCAAGGAAAAAAAGAGAGAATAGATACAAATTAATGTATTTTTATAATAATAATAATAATAATTTGATAAATTTATGGCATTATTAGTATTTTTTGTTTTTATTAACACTATTTGTAAAATGCTAATGCATATGGAATAAAAAAAAGATGTCAAAATGAAGTAAAATTGCTTGCATTTACCATTGCATATACATTTCTCACCTCACACGAGTGCAGCACAAACTTAACCCTTTAGTGACTCGTGGTCTGGCTGCAGCCACACTTATTAGAGATCTTTCCAGTCACAAAGGAGCTGCATTCTTTTTAAAGCCACATTCTTTCATAGGCCATTGTGCTGCGAGCTCCAGAGGTTGGACAAAAATTCATTGGAGGCAGTTTATGTTTTAAGGGAACAATGGCCGATTTTGCTTCCATGGGTTCTCACTAATTTCTGTCACAGTCCAGTTGGTCAGTTGGCACCGTGAACCATCCAGCTGAGACGCTGAGGGGAGCCTGCTCCTCTGTACAGAAACTGCAGCCATGTAGAAACTGCAGCCCTCTTACTACAACGTTCATTTGGACTGAAACAATTTGCTTTTATTTATTTTTTTTTTCCTCTGCCTTTGCCCAAGTCACAATGTGCAATCTTCCTGTTTCCCTATCTAGTTGATTTCACAGTCAGGCCCATCTACTGTTTCTCTTCCTTTTGAGGGAAACAATTACACCAACAACACAACCCAAATATGAAAAAAAAACAAGGGAAAGTGGAGCAATCTGGCACAGAAACAGATTGGAAGACAAAGAGAGACAAAGCACGAGAGCCTCAAACGACTGTGATCACAACAAATGCTTTTATGCGAGAGCTGCGGAAACATCACATGAACACGAAAAAAGAAATTAATGGCTCTGTAATACATTGTACATTGTGCTTACAGAGTGCACAAGCTGCTAAGTGGTTTGAAAAGCGCCAGAGACGACGTGCTCCCACAGTGTAGCTCTGCTAGCAAGAATGAAGCAGCTGAAGCGTGAACTGAAAGCACTTATTTAACTGCAAGACGCACAAGGCAGCAACTCGAGACACAAAATAGAAATATTACCGTAGAATCTGAATGTTATTGTTAAAAATACAAAATATGACAGGATCCGTTTACTCTTGATTTTCAAAAGATTGAAATCTGAAAAAAAAAAAAACAACAGAAAAACACTCAAATTTATGAATAAGTCACTCAAACAGTTTTGGTGACCTTCACAACAGGAGCTGAATCAAAAGACTGAGGAGCTCACGGCTTAAATCCAACACTTCATGGTTTAACACTTTCCATTTATTACTCTTTAAATCGTAATTAATTTGCAATTTAGCCCCCAAAGTAAAATATGATTTCAGTAGTGTGAAGAGTAATCAAAGATATTTCTTTGAGATGAGACTTTTCACATCTACAGTTTGCTCTGGCTGACATCAGGGGTTTAGTAAACTTGGGGTATTTTGGCCATGTTTCCGTTTTTGTTCACTCAGAAAACCATCCAAGCTGCCAAGCACCCACTGTTAGAAACCATGTGAGGACATTTGTTGCACTTCTTGGTCAGAAGCTGCTTGGACTCATGCTACATTCCTCAAACTGGCTTAAAAATAATATTAAATGAACTCTTTTCATAAGAATGGAAAATAAATTACCGTAGTGTTTGCAATCAACATGAGCTTCAAGTCATGAATAAATTATGTATAACAGCTGGAAAATGAATTCATGTCTGAGTAATTTATTTATTCTCCATCCAACTAATTTGACAGATTTGACTTTTTCTCTTGTTAGAGGGAAATAGCGTAAGCAATGAACAAGGTGCAATTACCTGGTATGTATGTAGTGTTTATCCTAAAATCATAAAGATTTATTTAATTCACTTGCATCCTTCAGTCTCCTTTATTATACATCTGTCAGCACGGCAATATATTTTTTGAAATATTTACCAACCAAGCCTTACATATATTCCTGAAAGCTGTCAGATTGATCTTGCATTTCTATGTCCACATGCTTTGTTCTGTGACCTCACAAATTCTCTATCGTGTTTTCTTCTCTGCCAGGCCACATAAAATGTTTAGTTTCATTTAGTAAGGGCATTTTTATATATTAATTTGTATAGAACATAATGTATAATGGCATTCTGGCACCTTGGCCAGAAGGTGCCCTTTCATAAGTGTTCAACCATGGAAAAAACTTCATTAAAATCTGAAAATAAAGTCACTCGGCAGCACATGAATTCAATTTTTTAATGACAATTTGCACCAGCAAAGCTTTATATTTTTACTTAAGAAAGTTATTAAACATGGATAATGGTCAGAATTGCACCATGGTTATTGCAGGTCTTCTTCTGGATTGGTTAAAAGGGACGTTGCAGCAGTTTGGGGTAGCCACACCCCCTTTTAATTTTAGTATAATTAAAGTAAGATGTTGACCCAAGAAGACTAACTGCTTGACCACAATGTGCTTTAAGAAAGAGTTAAACAAATGATTTGCATTCATATGCAAACAGGCAATTGTTCTAATTTTTAATACCTGAAATAAAAAATAAAAATAAAAAAAACATTTTGAGTTTAATTATTTTGGGGGTATATGAGACACTGGAAAAAAGTTTGGGAATGTGTTATTGTGGCTTCATTTGTTCTATCAGAAAAAAATATATATTTTGACAGTAGTGTGTACGCTCACAAAATAAGAGGTGAGAACAGAAACTTCCAAATCCAGGGTCACTCATATATGAAATGACTCTACAAATGCAGACATTTATAGAGCTAGCAAGCTGATGATAACGCAAATACAAAGTTAAGAAAAAATACTCAAATGAACACAAATTGGTTATTTCACACATGAATGGATTCTGAGAAATACATTAGTTCAAAGATCAACAAACCGCTCAAACAAAACAAATCCATCATATTAGCTGTAAAGACTTTAAATACTCAGTGTAACCTTGCTGACTGTCCAATACCCAGTTACATGCTCTCTTACAATCACTTTCCCTTTCTTACAAAGTGTACACATGTCTGATGTAATTAAAATGCAACCAAAAAAGGTATATATAAAAAATAATAAAAAAACGGAATTTTTCACCAAGCATCATTTCCTTGTACTTTCGGCTGCATGAGTTTGCAAAGTTAACTTTGTTATCAGAGCTTATTAAAACCACATGAAAACCTGGCAAGGAAGTTTATATCGGAAGGAAATTTGAAAGCACATAATATAAATAAATCTCGACTTTACAACCTCAGTCTAGGTTTTATTCCCTATAGCATTTAAGGGTTGCCACTTTGTGCAACTGAGAGTTTTCCTCCCTCTACTTTTGACATCTGGGATTGTGACTCAAAGAGTTGAACATTCCACAATCTTTCCACGTCCGAAGAGAAAATATATGAACGTCTGCTTTGCTAAGAAAAAAAAAAAAAAAAGATACCGGCTTATTGCAAGAAAGCCACTTCACTCAGCTCCATTTGACTCAAAGCTATCGTCTCCACAGAGGCGGTGGACAATTACACGTCGAAAAGCTTTGCGTCTTCGCTTTATCAAAGCTAGCACAGCTGTAAGAGCAGATAAAAACCAACAATAATCAAATAAAGCGCCTTTGACACACATACACTGATTCCGGCAGGAGACTGCCAGATTTCTTTGACCTATGTGTCATACTGTATCAGCGCAATGCACTCACAGATGTACGCTGAAACAGCCAAAAAGAGAGGTCTGAAGGGCCTTTGAGATCTCACATACTTTGGAAGTTCTGGAGCGCTTGGCTGCTAAAATCTAGATGGAAATCATCTGTGAGGCTCTGACTGTCACTTGTGAATGCCATGAGAAAATGTGCTTTCATAAATTCTTTAAAATTTTGAAATTCATTTTTTTTTTCTTCCTGTTGGAATAATGGTCTAGCAGGAGCTCTATGTGATGAGTTGAAATGCAGGTGAAACAAGGTTCTGAAAAGAGTCATAACAGTCCAGAGCAAAACGAGCCAGGACAATTTGGACCTGCAGTTATTTACATCCTTCCACCTGCACATGTGCATTTTAGCCAATTGCAATTTTGATTCACGATAAGATAAAAAATAGTCTTAAAACTCTTCGAATGTTTATTTTTGTTTGCCTTTCCTGCTGTGAAGAGTCTATCTCTGCATATCAGGAGACGTCACCCTATTGTCTGCAAACTGCACAAACTGCACGGCTAACATTCCCGACTTTATTGCAATAAGATGCAGATGTTTACAGTAAGTTTGAGAGACTGTCATCAGTTCCATGTCCAGCATGTTCCATTTGGAAGCTCATAAATAAAAAACATAGAAACTTTGCTGTACTGGATTCATGTCATGTCTGTGTTAAGTTCTTCTCTCTCTCACACAGTTTCCTTTAGCGTCTGAAATTGCTGTGCGCTGGTTTCATTTTAAACATCTTGCTGATTCTGCTAAATTTGACTATTCTCCACTCAGTAAAGACATGTTATGGTGTGGATGATGCTAGAGTCAGTTAATGTTTCTTTAACAGATGGATAGTGGTTGAATTTCACATTAGAGAGATATGTATTTGTCTTCAATCTCTTTTTTTCTTTCCAGTCTGCTTAATGACATCATCACGGCATAATGACAAGTTTCAGAGTGAAAACTTGTCATTACTTATTGTCTCAAAATAATCAGTTATAGGATCATTTCTAAAATTCTAAACTTTACAGATGTGAGCAGCATGTATGTCATGCCACATTCTTCCTTTTTTTTTTTTTTATTCCCAAACATAAATGATTAAAATTGAAGAAACAATTATCCAAGGTCAATCAGAGAACGGGCGACTCAATAGTTTGCTAATTGCAGTACCTTGCAATTTTTTTAAATTCCTCTTGAACATTGTCACAAAACTTCAATGCATATCTTGGGTGGGGATTTAATGCTATAATCCAACGATTTATCAGTTGGCTTCAGGTCTAAACCACGATCCATCAGCTCTGACCAGATTCGCTGTACAGAAACATTTTCCCAGCAGCTGTTTGACCACGGTGAAAGTGTTTTCAGGTGAATATGCAGTGTTGTGTTTTTCTCAATAATAAACTATATCTTGGTCTTAATTTTGCAGTTGGTTGTTCAATCAATTCTGTGGAAATCTTGAGCAGCAGCAAGTAACTGAAATGTTGCATCAAACAAAGACACCAACCATTGATGGCAGCAAACTATTTGGAATGATATACATTTGTTTACTGTAATAAACTATAGAAATCAGTGAAACAAAACTAGAGAGAAATGGCTATTATACAGCAAGACAAAAAAAAAATCTGAGGCTGCTTTAAGCAATCTTGGAAAATACTGTCATTATTTTCTGAAAGAAAGCCAGACATATTTTTAAGCAGGATCCAAGGCTCTGCGGTGTATAAATTATTTACCCTACTTAAAATTCTCTGCACCCAAACACATGTCAGACACTCAGCAGATGAAGGATTTTACCACTGAGGTATAGGAAGAAAATTTTTGTGCTTGAAGATGATCTTCATTAGTTTCCCCAAAAAGTGTTTCCCCAAGCATAATGTACCCATGATCAAACTTCTTAGGCTGCAGATGAATCCAATTTATTGTAACAAGTAAAGGAAACGTACAAGAAAAAAAAATTGAATTTGAGAAGAGAAACTTTCAGCCTTGCAGCAAGAAGGTTTGGAGTCCAAATTATGACCTTAGTGTTTTGTGCCCATCACTTTTTTTTGAGTCTGATTCAATAAACACATATGTGGGGAATTATACTATTTTATTTTTCATTGGAACAGAAATGCAGTAAAAAGAAGTTGAGAAGAAGTATATAACAAAGTGGAAAAATTGCTTTGTTGATGGTGGAACATGCAGATGCAGCATCACTTCCAATCTATTTTTATCTTTTTGTGTAAATTATAATTTCTTTAGTCCAGACAAAAAAATCTTCTTATTCCCAGCAGAACAAATAGAATATGTCCTTATATATTTTTTAAGGGTGTGCAGTAGCTACAAAAAAAACCCCCAACTTTCATTTAATGTATTTTCAGAGTGATCGCTGACTTCAAAAGCAAATAAAAAAATATTAAGATGAAGGAATAACAAGAAAATTGGAGAAATATAAATAGACTTAAAATAATTGGTAACATTGAAGAGTATTTATCCACCGAGTGGTATTTGGCAGTTTCTTCCTCCTCTCAATCCATCTTGCTTCTACATTTATCAAGATATTGATTAAGCCACATAAGAAAATGTTCTGAAAAATCACGGAAACCAACATGAGGAAAACAGAGCAGAGTTTTCACTTCAGTGAAAGGTTTTTTTGGGGTTTTTTCATCTGAACCTCGTGTATGAAATCAAGGACAAAGAGGACAGTCTGATTAAGACAGTGCCACAGAACAAAGAAAAGATTTAATTTAACTTGATGAGAACAGGCCATTTTTGAAGCATGTAGAAACTCCGGCTGACATCTGTTCATCAGCTGCAAAGGACAAATCACATGAGGAAATCAGATTGCATGAGGCAAATTACACATAAATAAAAGGAATAGCTGTAATACATGAAAAAGGGGTAAAGTGCGACACAAATCTTTAAAGAGAAGTGTCTGAAAGTTAGCGTACGAAACAAAATGGCCCACATGTAAAGTAACGTCCTCTGAATAAAGGGAGGTCTGGTCGCCTGTCAGCTACAGGAAACATAAAACTGGCATTCGTGTGAAAACAGACGATTTAACCAAAGCTAAGCGGAAGGTGACAGAGCAGCTGGAAGTTAAACAAGTGGAAAAGTCCAGGCGCAAATAGGGATGTGTGGGTACAATCCCGACTCACACACACACACACTGCAACACATGCTGTGGCCCATTGCCAAAGGAGAATATCCTCAGAATTCCATCTGGTTCACAGAAAGCTGATCCTGTGTTTACAGAGGGGCTGCTGCTAAGAGCCTGCTGGGGCCCAAAGCAGACTCTGCATTCACACTCTGCTGACCTCCATCAGCTGGAGCACAAAATCCTTTTGGACTCTCACCTAACGCCGCAGGGTCTCTGCATTCGAAGCTGCGGTAGCTTCTTAGACCTTGTGCATTTTTAACTGTGTTGAAAGTGCTTCAAAATTGTAAGGGGGGGGGGATTTGTTTGAGTTAATGTCTGATTAATGAATATACAATAACGAAAGTATTCAGACCCCTTGAACACTTCGATTTTTCACCATGTTACAAACTCAGATCTTGATTCATTTTCTTGAGAGTTTGTGTTATAGACCAATAAAGTACTGCATAATGTTGTTGGTCAAGTAAAATGACATATTTCAATATTTGCTTCAAATAAAACTTTGCAAGATTTTTTATGGAACTATAATCAGCCCCCATTAGCCAGTCTACTATTCAACCATCTTCCACTGCACATGCTATCTATCGCTTGTATTTCTCTATCAATTACGCATAACTAAGGACTAAAAATTAAGACAGATTCTCAGTGGGGTTTATGTCTGGACTTTGACTGTTCCATCTGTCAGACTCTATTGCTCACTTTGATCTAAACTATGTCTGCTTCTGTCAAGTTTTTTGTCGCTTTTGAAAGGTTTTCTTTCAGATTTGCTTTGTATTAAACAGCTTTCTTTTAATAAAGGAGTTTCCTTAATATCCTTTCCATTGATTTCCTGGCTGTTTCTTTTTTTATTTATTATTTGACTAATTAGGAAACTTCTCAAGGGAGTCAGATAACACTAGATTTTATTATAGTAAAGTAAACAAATACACACCTTAATTTCTAGGTTTTCATTTGTAAAAATGTAAAAAATAATCACAGTTTTGGCTGTGCCTCGCAAATATGCTCGACGTTTTATTAGCAAATGACAGAAAAATTAAATGCAATAAAACACATTTCACAAATGTTTGAGCTTGCAATAAATAGGCATCAACCTTCCTTGGCTAAACGTCAGCAGAAATGTGATGCGCTAATCATAACATGTATATTTCTAGTGCCGTAGAACTGCGTGACAACCGAAATCCATTTGTCGAAACACGAAAATGTATGTTTAAGATTCCGTCTGCAGTTTTCTTCCCTCCTCCGCCATTTATAACAGCAACTCATGAGGGACATATGAAAAATTTGATTTGATTCAAGTCTGTCACTGTCTTCATGAGCACTGCCTTTGGGGAACGAGTGGAGGAGTTCAGTCGGTTCCAAATTGCTGCCAGATGTCTCAACATCCTACACCTTATTCACTTAGCTTATAGATGGTAATAGGAGTTGATGATCTGACCAATTTTGAAGAAAACGTAGCTGCTGACAAAACTTTCCATCCAGTAACAGGTAAACACACAGCTACATATCTGACATTTCTTAAAATTTAGAATTCAACTGTCTAAAATTAATTGACTTTTCATCACTTTGGCCTTAGTCAAGAGATAATCATGATAATGGTTTTGGGAGCAATTACTGAAGGACTGTGAGGAAACATCGGCTGTAAAATACTGCTGATGTTTGGTATTTTTGTTTAGAAATAGCATAATGAACCTCATTAACTAAAACGTCTAAGAGGCATTTATTGAACGCGAGTATTAAACTTTATGACGTAGCAATAAAAAGGATATATATGAAGTATATGAGTTACAAACTTGGCAGGGTGACGCTGCTAAGGAAAGATGAATCAAATATCTTGTTTTAATCCTATTTGTCATCACGACTTATAAACTATAACAAAAATGCATCATACACAAATGTCTGAAACCTTAAATAAGTCCTGAATAAAGTGTTCAAACTGATGAAGGACTGTGCATTTACAAATTAAGAATGAATTGGTACTCTTCTGAATGCAAACATAAACCTTTAGGAAATTATATTAATACACAATCACACCTAGACCATGGATTTACTTTTATTTATTTAGGAGAACTAAAGAGCAAACTTGATTATTAAAGCATCCACTGTAGAACAGCCAGACTCAGGAATAGTTGCCTCCTATAGGCCATCATATTGCTGTCTGAAAGTGAAGCTGTATTTATTACTGTTTGTATTGGCATGCTTATGATTTTTCTGCGTTTTCTTTTTTCTTTTTTTTCTCTGTTTCTGTGTGCTCCAGTGGCCAAGCGATGGCCAGTCAAATAAAGCTTTAATTGGGAATTTAAAAGATTATAAATTCACAAAACATATATATTTTCATCTGCAAAGGTGCTGAGGAGTGGTGGGACTCCATCAAATCCTAGCAACAATGATTATGCAGTTTATGTAGAAAAAGGTTGCATTACAACCCTTTTGCGTTGGGTTAATAACACAACAAATATCAAACAAGACAAGTCATGATGCATGACAATTTACTTGCATAATTTATTAAGATGGAATGACAACAAAAAGCTCCAAATAGACAGGCATAACTCTCACCGAACTGAGCGACTGTAGTTTACAGACACACCAAAAAGGTTTTGGTTGCCACTTTGTTTCTTTTTAAAAATCAAGGAAAAACTCTGGAAATTATAGCATTTGAGGCTATATTTTTTTTAGCCTTCCTGTACTGAGCAGTCAATAATTTTCAAATTAAAAGTATATGAAAAAATATGTAGAAATTATGACTGCTTTATATGTCTTCAAGCTTCCCCTGAACTATGTGAATAGTAACCAAATGAGAAAACCTTTTGTGCTGCACTAAGTGGTCTGATGGGAGTAATCCAGGACTGTGACTCTTAATTTCAAAGTGTTTTGACATCTTTTGTCTGACCTTTAGTTATTTCATGAGGAGGATCATTTCAGATTACACCAAACCCTAAATATATTTTGCTTTCCTATGTTGTCCTTTTGAACTTGAGTGATGATGATAAATGTGTTTTGCATTAAAGCCATCACATATATTTTTGGGGGATTTTGTGTTATATAATCTGTACAATAGTCAACCCATATTTACATTCCATTCTCTCGCCAGATTGATTCAGAAACCGTCTTTGCCAGCTTGACGGCTCACAAATTAATTTTCAAACTTGACGTGGCGAACATGCTTGAAATGTGAGAATGAACTGATTTAAAATGCCACATTGTGATTTAGATGGATTCAATCCAAGATTCAATTTGTTGGTGCGGAGGAATTTTCACAATTTATTCCAGACATAATGTCGCAGGTCGACTTCGAGGCCATCAGTGTGTGTGTGTGTGCGTGTGTGTGTATGTGGAACAGCCAAAATAACAGAAGCGAGGGTGGTGAGGATAAACATTTCAGTCAAATCATCTCAGAAAATAAAACATTTTGAAGCTCACATTAACACAATAATTGTTGTTTTGTCTCAACTTTGTGTCATTTACAGTATAACTCAAAAACTAGAGTGATATAAGATATTATGTTTTTCAAAACGTTGTTACAAAGCTATTAATAATCTGTAATTGTAATTAGACAACAATAATTAATATGCAATACATTGGGGCAGATGCTTAAAAGAATTAATGAAACTGTGGGTAGAAATTAATATAGTGAGAATGAGTTAGAGAAGGTGAAAATGTGCTTAAGTATTTGTTTTAACCCAGTTGTTGTCTGTCAACACAAAATAAAGTAAAGTTGTCAATTTGACCAAAAAGCAATCAAAAAAAAAAAAGAAAAAATATAAATATTTATGGACAGATTAATTTAAAAGTGTATTAACCAGGACTTTGATCAACTATAAGGACATGACTGCATTTTTCCATTTAATGAATCCATATTCACATTTCACTAAATTGTATATACCATCTCCCCAACTGGTAATGCTAATATTCTGTTATAGCCATGATTTACAAAAAAAAAAAAATCCTCTGGTAGTAAATCAATTTGCAAAAGAAACCAGGTTACAGAAAGAGCATTTAAGTGGGAGGAAGTTGAAATCCCATCCTAGTCCTTTAATAAGTAGAAGAGGTTGAGATAATAACTCACAAATGAAGTTATGATCTTTCCATAACTCCATTTATGAATTCAATTAGAAATTAAATTAATCTTTTAGAAATAACATAAAATAAGTACCTGAATTTGTTCATGGTATATCCTCTACAAAGAAATCTGGAATATGAACTACAAGACCGAAACAGCATATCAAAAACAACCAATGTGACAGTAAAATAAAAAAATAATAATATAATAATAAAAGAAGCTGCATACCAACCATAAAAAATACAATATCATTTATTGATAATGCCTAACCTTTGCCCATTTGAAATAGACGACAGGAAAAGAATACACACAAAAAAAAGAATATGAGATCAATGATTGGAGGGGTAGAAAAGTGGAAACTGCAAGAGAAAGAGATAAAGAGAGATCTGTCTGTTTAAAACAGAAATGAAAGCAGCCGCAGGATATCTGGAGCAGGAAACGCATTAGCAGATAGAGGAAAAGAGTGACTCCATCTTCAGTCTGCTTAATTTCTGGCAACTTCACACATTCATAAGTGTTATGAAATCCCGCACTTAAATGATTCCATTTGTAGAATTTACTCAAAGGATCATCTGAATGCCACCATTAAATATGCATAATTACATCCAACTGATAATGACAAATTGGCTTGAATTTGAGGAAATGAGCATGAGGGAAGAATGGGAGGAGAGCGAGTGGAATCTAACTTGCAGATGGGAGAATTAAATGAAGAGTTTTGCATATTCATAATTCAAATGTGGAGTTTTTCACTTGAAAGACTCGAGACACGCACAGATACAGTGCAGATTTGAAATTTCTCAAAACCATGAGACTTATTAGGCTGACAAAGTTATTCAGACAGTGGAAAACCCAAGATATGAAGCTGCTGGAAGAACCTTATGAGTAACGGCAGCGATGTCTGAAATGGTTTCTGAACTTATGACATGCTGCACTCTTATACGAAGAAGGAAGTACAGTTAGCTTTTGATCATTTATTAATAGAGCTTCGACCTAAACCATTTTTGAAAGTTTTTTGTTGTTGTTTGCAGCCATATAAAGAGATTTTTTTATTAATCATATTTTTGTCCCCATTGTGTTGTTGGGGATTTTTGTGGGTGTGTCTATATGTGGGGGCGTTCCCTTTGAGAGGTGCAGCCAGCTGCATGTCACGTGGCCTTCAGCGACAGAAAGCCAGAGTTAGATTCATGTTACCCGTGTGTTTAATCAATCCAGTGCCATCTGCAATCATCTTTGTCTTGACGAAGCATTGTAGGTACGTTGAGTTTAATATATTGTTGTGCATCATTATTTTTATATTATTTCTGGTTGTTGAGATGTAAAATATTTTTGGATGTTTATTGTTTGCACAACTTTGCTAATTCATTTGGGACCGTATTTAATTTAGCTATGTTAAACTTATATGTACATGTTTACAACAGACTGTGAAAGTGATGTATTCCTTTTTTGTTTGTATTTTAGTTTCACACTAACTTAAATTCAATAAACCTGTGGATAAACGGTCAAGCTTCTTCAGAGTCTTGATATAAGGAAGAGTTTAGCTGTACTGTCTAGTTGCATTCTGTATGGCGAAGGCAGTATACCCATATTGAAACATTGAGATTTTAAAGAATTGACTCACCATGTCATGCTGCATTATGCTTGTTAAAAATGCTGACTCTTTGACTTGATCACTTTAAACCACAGGTAAAATGTGATCATGTTGCCATGTATGACTAACGCTTTGTTAGGTAATTTACCATAGTCAAAATGTTAATTGTTTGCCAGATTACAGAAGCATTATTAATTGTTTTATTCTGCCTTTTATTGGTAATGATACCAATGTTTCACAATTGGTTACTGTATTATGTTTTTAAGGCACTTTGAACCGTCTTGTTGCTGAAATGTGCTACACAAATAAACTTGACTTGACTTTGCAACAGTTTAGTTTGTACTTTTCACTTTATTTGTTTTCCTTTACTGCTTGACCAACTTGAAATAGATTATCAAGACTCCCTGTAGATGTAGCATTAAATATATAACCAAAAACTCAATTGGATTTGGCTATCGATGATTTTTTTCCAATAATTGTTTATTGTTTTTTTCAATAAACAACCAGTACTGATTACAGGTAAGAAAAATAGCAACCTTAGACTGACTGACAAAGATAACATTACCATAAACGAGAACATCTCGACACCAAAATGTGAAAAATGCATACCAATAAACAGCAAATAGATTTAAAAAGGATAGTTTCATGTTTTAAATATTTAGATTTTCTTCTATTCAAAATTATGCGTCATTTTAGTCAAGTCATGTGCCAAAAACCACAACACACACACACAAGGTCTGCTTTGTCCTTTTATATTCAAGATCTCAGACAGATGCTTTTTAATAAACACTAGAAAACTCACACGGCGCAGCTTGTTTTCTTCTCCATGTTACTATATAATTTCTGATAGAGTTTACTATTCTAATACTTTATGGCCTCAAAGAAAGAAAAAAATAGATATATGCTATATATATTTTCAACTGCATACTGAAACTGCTCACTCGGAAGCTGTTAAAGCCACTGATGTATGTGAAGTAATTTGGGTGAGACAGTCCTGCTGGACTGAAATGTGATTTTAATCACGTCTGTCTCTTCGCTTGATATTACTTCTCCCTGCAAACCTGAAACAATTAATCCTGACTAAAGACCCCTGAGGATGAATGATCAGTCTTATACGCTCTATTACATCTCTCTGAGCTTATACCTATAGAATCGCGAACCATGACAGATTTTCGTCTTATAAACACTCCTCCTGCCAACTCATTCCTTGGCCTGCAAGAAACTCCTAAACTTCCAGCTGATTATATCTGACAGATTTATGACTTTTAATTCAATGAAGAACTGGACTGTCTCTAATTTTAAGGTCTTACAGACATCACGTCAGACATTAAATCCCTCGTTGGTCTGTTATTAGAGGACAGAAAAAAGGATTGGACTATTTAAAGACCATCAGTAGCTCAGACTCCTCTAATGAAAACGACAAGCTCTAATACATCACTCTTAAACATCTTTAAGCCTTTTTTTGAATAGCTTTCTTTCGGCTGCTAGCTGAAAAAAAAAATCCAAAAACTTAAATGACCATTTCCTCCTGATCTCTTAAATGGTACTTGCACATCATGATTTATCTGCGTAAGCCAGAGAGCAAAAAGCTTCTGTGGTAGACTGCATTCCCAAGAACAGAGAAAATATCCCCATCAGTGACTATTTGGCTGATAAAGTTAAGACTCTCTAAATGTTGATTTCTTTACAAACAAAAAGTGTTTTTAGGTGAACATATAGAGAAATTAAAAACTCTTTATCATCTTAAAAATAAACTTATTCTCAGTTTATGCAGAATAATTGGTAGAAATTTTGGCTTTCTTCAGGCCCAATCGACGGTGAAATATTAACATAAACAACCTTTTTGCGACCACGTTCATCATTTTCTTTCCCTTCAATCACATACACACATTACGTAGGGAGGGGGTGTGAGATGTCAACTTGAGGCTTCACAGTAAGTTTTAAATGTATAACCCCAAATGGTTTTAATTACATAGAATAATCGCTGCCAATCCATGCATGACTGAGGATAAAAGGATGCCTGATTGTGTTGTAATTACAAACAGGTAGAAAAAATATAATGGATCAATTTAATCGCAAGACAGTAAAGCGATTTAATTTTCTGATTAAAACTTATATCTGTAGCACCAATTTGAGGCAGGTTTAAGGATGTGATGTTGGAAATGAATTTACTAATTTTTATCAGAGTTTCTAATCTATTTATAGACCTTTATAATTATGTTGGCTGATATTGAACCTTTCGGACCTGATGCAGCCCATAACATGTTTAAATTTTAGCCTTAACAAAAAGTAAGGCTTGGTGGAACTGCACGTCCGCTGAGCTCATTATGGCAACTACTTCTTATTGCAACACCGTAAACGGCTTTATCAAGAAACGCTGTTGTGATGACGTGCTGAAAGCAGCATGTCAGAAAGAGCAGAAACTCCTTAAAGAGACATTTTTAAGGTTTTAAATGGAAAAAAAAATACATATATATATTAAGTCAGGGGTGAAAGTAGTTTAAAATTTTTGGGGGTACTATGACAAAAAAATAAAATAAAATAAAAATGTATATATATATATATATACTGCAAAAATAAAGGGAACACTTAAACAACACAATATATTGTGTTGTTTAAGTGTTCCCTTTATTTTTTTGAGCAGTATATATACACATATACATATATCCACTATTGTGCACAGAAAGGTAGCAAGCATTTTACTTGCACACGCACCTCTGCACGCACACACACATACACCTAAGACATGCTACTCTGTGTTACTGACATCGTGGAGATTCTTACACACATCTACATCTTGAAATAGCACAGTCTGACCCAAACTCTTGCCTGAGTTATACTTGAAATCTGCCTTTGAAATACAGTCATGAAAGCTGTGTGAAGCTGACACCCCACCCACGTCAAAATATCCAGCAAATAGTCTGAATGGTTAGTGCTCCGTTTGTGCAGGTTTGTGCCGTTAAAATTTTCGTTTGTGCAGTTTTGGTTTCTGAGATATTAAACATTATTTTTTAGGTCATCTAGAGTTCACCATCCCCCCATATCGCTCCAAAACAAACCAAAGTGGGCTAGTTCATTAGAGCTCCGTTTGTGCAGCTTTGTGCCGTTAAAATTTTCGTTTGTGCAGCTTTTGTCTTTGAGATATTAAAAGTTATAATTTTGGCCGATGACGTCACCATCCCCCCATATCGCTCCAAAACAAACCAAAGTGGGCTAATTCGTTAGTGCTCCGTTTCTGCCGTTAAAATTTTTGTTTGTGCAGCTTTCGTCTTTTAGATATTAAAAGTTATAATTTTGGCCGATGACGTCACCATCCCCCCATATCGCTCCAAAACAAACCAAAGTGGGCTAGTTCGTTAGTGCTCCGTTTGTGCCGTTAAAATTTTTGTTTGTGCAGCTTTCGTCTTTTAGATATTAAAAGTTATAATTTTGGCCAATGACGTCACCATCCCCCCATATTGCTCCAAAACAAACCAAAGTGGGCTAATTCGTTAGTGCTCCGTTTGTGCCGTTAAAAATTTCGTTTGTGCAGTTTTGGTTTCTGAGATATTAAACATTATTTTTTAGGTCATCTAGAGTTCACCATCCCCCATATCGCTCCAAAACAAACCAAAGTGGGCTAGTTCATTAGTGCTCCGTTTGTGCAGGTTTGTGCCGTTAAAATTTCGTTTGTGCAGCTTTCGTCTTTGAGATATTAAAAGTTATAATTTTGGCCGATGACGTCACCATCCCCCCATATCGCTCCAAAACAAACCAAAGTGGGCTAATTCGTTAGTGCTCCGTTTGTGCCGTTAAAATTTTTGTTTGTGCAGCTTTCGTCTTTGAGATATTAAAAGTTATAATTTTGGCCGATGACGTCACCATCCCCCCATATCGCTCCAAAACAAACCAAAGTGGGCTAATTCGTTAGTGCTCCGTTTGTGCCGTTAAAAATTTCGTTTGTGCAGTTTTGGTTTCTGAGATATTAAACATTATTTTTTAGGTCATCTAGAGTTCACCATCCCCCCATATCGCTCCAAAACAAACCAAAGTGGGCTAGTTCATTAGTGCTCCGTTTGTGCAGGTTTGTGCCGTTAAAACTGTCGTTTGTGCAACTTTCGTCTTTGAGATATTAAAAGTTATAATTTTGTCCGATGATGTCACCGTCACCCCATCTTGCTCCAAAACAAACCAAAGTGGGCTAGTTCGTTAGTGCTCCGTTTGTGCCGTTAAAATTTTCGTTTGTGCATCTTTGGTTTCTGAGATATTAAAAGTTATAATTATGGCCGATGACGTCACCATCCCCCCATATCGCTCCAAAACAAACCAAAGTGGGCTAATTCGTTAGTGCTCCGTTTCTGCCGTTAAAATTTTTGTTTGTGCAGCTTTCGTCTTTTAGATATTAAAAGTTATAATTTTGGCCAATGACGTCACCATCCCCCCATATTGCTCCAAAACAAACCAAAGTGGGCTAATTCGTTAGTGCTCCGTTTGTGCCGTTAAAAATTTCGTTTGTGCAGTTTTGGTTTCTGAGATATTAAACATTATTTTTTAGGTCATCTAGAGTTCACCATCCCCCCATATCGCTCCAAAACAAACCAAAGTGGGCTAGTTCATTAGAGCTCCGTTTGTGCCGCTTTGTGCCGTTAAAATCTTCGTTTAGGCAGCTAGTGTGTTTGAGATATTAAAAGTTATAATTTGGGCTGATGACGTCACCATCCCCCCATATCGCTCCAAAACAAACCAAAGTGGGCTAATTCGTTAGTGCTCCGTTTCTGCCGTTAAAATTTTTGTTTGTGCAGCTTTCGTCTTTGAGATATTAAAAGTTATAATTTTGGCCGATGACGTCACCATCCCCCCATATCGCTCCAAAACAAACCAAAGTGGGCTAGTTCGTTAGTGCTCCGTTTGTGCCGTTAAAATTTTTGTTTGTGCAGCTTTCGTCTTTTAGATATTAAAAGTTATAATTTTGGCCAATGACGTCACCATCCCCCCATATTGCTCCAAAACAAACCAAAGTGGGCTAATTCGTTAGTGCTCCGTTTGTGCCGTTAAAAATTTCGTTTGTGCAGTTTTGGTTTCTGAGATATTAAACATTATTTTTTAGGTCATCTAGAGTTCACCATCCCCCCATATCGCTCCAAAACAAACCAAAGTGGGCTAGTTCATTAGTGCTCCGTTTGTGCAGGTTTGTGCCGTTAAAATTTTCGTTTGTGCAGCTTTCGTCTTTGAGATATTAAAAGTTATAATTTTGGCCGATGACGTCACCATCCCCCCATATCGCTCCAAAACAAACCAAAGTGGGCTAGTTCGTTAGTGCTCCGTTTGTGCCGTTAAAATTTTCGTTTGTGCAGCTTTCGTCTTTGAGATATTAAAAGTTATAATTATGGCCGATGACGTCACCATCCCCCATATCGCTCCAAAACAAACCAAAGTGGGCTAGTTCGTTAGTGCTCCGTTTGTGCCGTTAAAATTTTTGTTTGTGCAGCTTTCGTCTTTTAGATATTAAAAGTTATAATTTTGGCCAATGACGTCACCATCCCCCCATATTGCTCCAAAACAAACCAAAGTGGGCTAATTCGTTAGTGCTCCGTTTGTGCCGTTAAAAATTTCGTTTGTGCAGTTTTGGTTTCTGAGATATTAAACATTATTTTTTAGGTCATCTAGAGTTCACCATCCCCCCATATCGCTCCAAAACAAACCAAAGTGGGCTAGTTCATTAGTGCTCCGTTTGTGCAGGTTTGTGCCGTTAAAATTTTTGTTTGTGCAGCTTTCGTCTTTGAGATATTAAAAGTTATAATTTTGGCCGATGACGTCACCATCCCCCATATCGCTCCAAAACAAACCAAAGTGGCTAGTTCGTTAGTGCTCCGTTTGTGCCGTTAAAATTTTCGTTTGTGCAGCTTTCGTCTTGAGATATTAAAAGTTATAATTTTGGCCGATGACGTCACCATCCCCCCATATCGCTCCAAAACAAACCAAAGTGGGCTAGTTCGTTAGTGCTCCGTTGTGCCGTTAAAATTTCGTTTGTGCAGTTTTGTTTCTGAGATATTAAACATTATTTTTAGGTCATCTAGAGTTCACCATCCCCCATATCGCTCCAAAACAAACCAAAGTGGGCTAGTTCATTAGTGCTCCGTTTGTGCAGGTTTGTGCCGTTAAAATTTTCGTTTGTGCAGCTTTCGTCTTTGAGATATTAAAAGTTATAATTTTGGCCGATGACGTCACCATCCCCCCATATCGCTCCAAAACAAACCAAAGTGGGCTAGTTCGTTAGTGCTCCGTTTGTGCCGTTAAAATTTTCGTTGTGGCAGCTTTCGTCTTTGAGATATTAAAAGTTATAATTTTGGCCGATGACGTCACCATCCCCCCATATCGCTCCAAAACAAACCAAAGTGGGCTAGTTCGTTAGTGCTCCGTTTGTGCCGTTAAAATTTTCGTTTGTGCAGCTTTCGTCTTTGAGATATTAAAGTTATAATTTGGCCAATGACGTCACCATCCCCCATATTGCTCCAAAACAAACCAAAGTGGGCTAATTCGTTAGTGCTCCGTTTGTGCCGTTAAAAATTTCGTTTGTGCAGTTTTGGTTTCTGAGATATTAAACATTATTTTTTAGGTCATCTAGAGTTCACCATCCCCCCATATCGCTCCAAAACAAACCAAAGTGGGCTAGTTCATTAGTGCTTCCGTTGTGCAGGTTGTGCCGTAAAATTTTCGTTTGTGCAGCTTTCGTCTTGAGATATTAAAATTATAATTTTGGCCGATGACGTCACCATCCCCCCATATCGCTCCAAAACAAACCAAAGTGGGCTAGTTCGTTAGTGCTCCTTTGTGCCGTTAAATTTTCGTTTGTGCAGCTTTCGTCTTTGAGATATTAAAAGTTATAATTTTGGCCGATGACGTCACCATCCCCCATATGCTCCAAAACAAACCAAAGTGGGCTAGTTCGTTAGTGCTCCGTTGTGGCCGTTAAAATTTTTGTTTGTGCAGCTTTCGTCTTTTAGATATTAAAAGTTATAATTTTGGCCAATGACGTCACCATCCCCCCATATTGCTCCAAAACAAACCAAAGTGGGCTAATTCGTTAGTGCTCCGTTTGTGCAGGTTTGTGCCGTTAAAAATTTCGTTTGTGCAGTTTTGGTTTCTGAGATATTAAACATTATTTTTTAGGTCATCTAGAGTTCACCATCCCCCCATATCGCTCCAAAACAAACCAACGTGGGCTAGAGAGCTCCGTTTGTGCAGGTTTGTGCCGTTAAAATTTTCGTTTGTGCAGCTTTCGTCTTTGAGATATTAAAAGTTATAATTTTGGCCGATGACGTCACCATCCCCCCATATCGCTCCAAAACAAACCAAAGTGGGCTAGTTCGTTAGTGCTCCGTTTGTGCCGTTAAAATTTTCGTTTGTGCAGCTTTGGTTTCTGAGATATTAAAAGTTATAATTATGGCCGAGACGTCACCATCCCCCATATCGCTCCAAAACAAACCAAAGTGGGCTAGTTCGTTAGTGCTCCGTTTGTGCCGTTAAAATTTTCGTTTGTGCAGCTTTCGTCTTTGAGATATTAAAAGTTATAATTTTGGCCAATGACGTCACCATCCCCCATATGCTCCAAAACAAACCAAAAGTGGCTAATTCGTTAGTGCTCCGTTTGTGCAGGTTTGTGCCGTTAAAATTTCGTTTGTGCAGTTTTGGTTCTGAGATATTAAACATTATTTTTAGGTCATCTAGAGTTCACCATCCCCCATATCGCTCCAAAACAAACCAAAGTGGGCTAGTTCTTAGTGCTCCGTTTGTGCAGGTTTGTGCCGTTAAAATTTTCGTTTGTGCAGCTTTCGTCTTTGAGATATTAAAAGTTATAATTTGGCCGATGACGTCACCATCCCCCATATGCTCCAAAACAAACCAAAGTGGGCTAGTTCGTTAGTGCTCCGTTTGTGCCGTTAAAATTTCGTTTGTGCAGCTTTCGTCTTTGAGATATTAAAAGTTATAATTTTGGCCGATGACGTCACCATCCCCCCATATCGCTCCAAAACAAACCAAAGTGGGCTAGTTCGTTAGTGTCGTCCGTTTGTGCCGTTAAAATTTCGTTTGTGCAGCTTTCGTCTTTGAGATATTAAAAGTTATAATTTTGGCCAATGACGTCACCATCCCCCATATTGCTCCAAAACAAACCAAAGTGGGCTAATTCGTAGTGCTCCGTTTGTGCAGGTTTGTGCCGTTAAAATTTCGTTTGTGGCAGTTTTGGGATTTCTGACGCATATGTAAAACAAGTTATTTTTTAGGGGGTCATCTAGAGTTCACCATCCCCCATATCGCTCCAAAACAAACCAAAGTGGGCTATTCTTAGTGCTCCGTTGTGCAGGTTTGTGCCGTTAAATTTTCGTTTGTGCAGCTTTCGTCTTTGAGAATTAAAAGTTATAATTTTGGCCGATGACGTCACCATCCCCCCATATCGCTCCAAAACAAACCAAAGTGGGCTAGTTCGTTAGTGCTCCGTTTGGTGCCGTTAAAATTTTCGTTTGTGCAGCTTTCGTCTTGAGATATTAAAAGTTATAATTTTGGCCGATGACGTCACATCCCCCCATATGCTCCAAAACAACCAAAGTGGGCTAGTTCGTTAGTGCTCCGTTTGTGGCCGTTAAAATTTTCGTTGTGCAGCTTTCGTCTTTGAGATATTAAAAGTTATAATTTTGGCCAATGACGTCACCATCCCCCATATGCTCAAAACAAACCAAGTGGGCTATTCGTTAGTGCTCCGTTTGTGCAGGTTTGTGCCGTTAAAATTTTCGTTTGTGCAGTTTTGGTTTTGAGATATTAAAATTATTTTTTAGGTCACTAGAGTTCACCATCCCCCATATCGCTCCAAAACAAACCAAAGTGGGCTAGTTCGTTAGTGCTCCGTTTGTGCAGGTTTGTGCCGTTAAAATTTTCGTTTGTGCAGCTTTGTCTTTGAGATATTAAAAGTTATAATTTTGGCCGATGACGTCACCATCCCCCCATATCGCTCCAAAACAACCAAGTGGGCTAGTTCGTTAGTGCTCCGTTTGTGCCGTTAAAATTTTCGTTTGTGCAGCTTTCGTCTTGAGATATTAAAAGTTATAATTTTGGCCGATGACGTCACCATCCCCCATATCGCTCCAAAACAAACCAAGTGGGCTAGTTCGTTAGTGCTCGTTTGTGCAGGTTTGTGGCCGTTAAAATTTCGTTGTGCAGCTTTCGTTTTGAGATATTAAAGTTATAATTTGGCATGACGTCACCATCCCCCCATATGCTCCAAAACAAACCAAAGTGGGCTAATTCGTTAGTGCTCCGTTTGTGCAGGTTTGTGCCGTTAAATTTTCGTTTGTGCAGTTTTGGTTTTGAGATATTAAAATTATTTTTAGGTCACTGAGTTCACCATCCCCCATATCGCTCCAAAACAAACCAAAGTGGGCTAGTTCGTTAGTGCTCCGTTTGTGCAGGTTTGTGCCGTTAAAATTTTCGTTTGTGCAGCTTTTCGTTTTGAGATATTAAAAGTTATAATTTTGGCCGATGACGTCACCATCCCCCCATATCGCTCCCAAAACAAACCAAAGTGGGCTAGTTCGTTAGTGCTCCGTTGTGCGGTTTGTGCCGTTAAAATTTTCGTTTGTGCAGCTTTCGTCTTTGAGATATTAAAAGTTATAATTTTGGCCGATGACGTCACCATCCCCCCATATCGCTCCAAACAAACCAAAGTGGGCTAGTTCGTTAGTGCTCCGTTTGTGCAGGTTTGTGCCGTTAAATTTTCGTTTGTGCAGCTTTCGTCTTTGAGATATTAAAAGTTATAATTTTGGCCGATGACGTCACCATCCCCCATATGCTCCAAAACAACCAAGTGGGCTAATTCGTTAGTGCTCCGTTTGTGCAGGTTTGTGCCGTTAAATTTCCGTTTGTGCAGTTTTGGTTTATGAGATATTAAACAGTTATTTTTAGGTCATTCTAGAGTTCACCATCCCCCCATATCGCTCCAAAACAAACCAAAGTGGGCTAAGTTCGTTAGTGCTCCGTTTGTGCAGGTTGTGCCGTTAAAATTTTGTTTGTGCAGCTTTCGTTTTGAGATATTAAAAGTTATAATTTGGCCGATGACGTCACCATCCCCCATATGCTCCAAAACAAACCAAAGTGGGCTAGTTCGTTAGTGCTCGGCGTTTGTGCCGTTAAAATTTTCGTTTGTGCAGCTTTCGTCTTTGAGATATTAAAAGTTATAATTTGGCCGATGACGTCACCATCCCCCATAATGCTCCAAAACAAACCAAAGTGGGTAAGTTCGTTAGTGCTCGTTGCGGTTTGTGCCGTTAAAATTTTCGTTTGTGCAGCTTCGTCTTTGAGATATTAAAGTTATAATTTTGGCCATGACGTCACCATCCCCCATATGCTCCAAAACAAACCAAAGTGGGCTATTCGTTATGCTCCGTTGTGCAGGTTTGGCCGTTAATTTTCGTTGTGCAGTTTGGTCTTGAGATTTAAAATTATTTTAGGTCATCTAGTCACCATCCCCCCATATCGCTCCAAAACAAACCAAAGTGGCTAGTTCGTTAGTGCTCCGTTGTGCAGGTTGTGCCGTTAAAATTTTCGTTGTGCAGCTTTCGTCTTTGAGATATTAAAAGTTATAATTTTGGCCGATGACGTCACCATCCCCCCATATCGCTCCAAAACAAACCAAGTGGGCTAGTTCGTTAGTGCTCCGTTTGTGCCGTTAAAATTTTCGTTTGTGCAGCTTTCGTCTTTGAGATATTAAAAGTTTAATTTTGGCCATGACGTCACCATCCCCCATATGCTCCAAAACAAACCAAAGTGGGCTAATTCGTTGTGCTCCGTTGTGCAGGTTTGTGCCGTTAAAATTTTCGTTTGTGCAGCTTTTGTCTTTGAGATATAAAAGTTTAATTTTGGCGATGACGTCACCATCCCCCCATATCGCTCCAAAACAAACCAAAGTGGCTAGTTCGTTAGTGCTCCGTTTGTGCCGTTAAAATTTTCGTTGTGCAGCTTTCGTCTTTGAGATATTAAAAGTTATAATTTTGGCCGATGACGTCACCATCCCCCATATCGCTCCAAAACAAACCAAAGTGGGCTAGTTCGTTAGTGCTCCGTTTGTGCCGTTAAAATTTTCGTTTGTGCAGCTTTTCGTCTTTGAGATATTAAAAGTTATAATTTTGGCCATGACGTCACCATCCCCCATATGCTCCAAAACAAACCAAAGTGGGCTAGTTCGTTAGTGCTCCGTTTGTGGGTTTGTGCCGTTAAAATTTTCGTTTGTGCACTTTGTCTTTGAGATATTAAAGTTATATTTTGGCCAGATGACGTCACCATCCCCCATATGCTCCAAACAAACCAAAGTGGGCTAGTTCGTTAGTGCTCCGTTTGTGCAGGTTTGTGCCGTTAAAATTCGTTTGTGCGCTTTCGTCTTTGAGATATTAAAGTTATATTTTGGCCGATGACGTCACCATCCCCCCATATCGCTCCAAAACAAACCAAAGTGGGCTAGTCGTTAGTGCTCCGTTTGTTGTGCCGTTAAAATTTTCGTTTGTGCAGCTTTCGTCTTTGAGATATTAAAAGTTATAATTTTGGCCGATGACGTCACCATCCCCCCATATCGCTCCAAAACAAACCAAAGTGGGCTAGTTCGTTAGTGCTCCGTTTGTGCCGTTAAAATTTTCGTTTGTGCAGCTTCGTCTTTGAGATATTAAAAGTTATAATTTTGGCCGATGACGTCACCATCCCCCATATCGCTCCAAAACAAACCAAAGTGGGCTAGTTCGTTAGTGCTCTTCAGGTTTGTGCCGTTAAAATTTCGTTTGTGCAGCTTTCGTCTTTGAGATATTAAAAGTTATAATTTTGGCCATGACGTCACCATCCCCCATATGCTCCAAAACAAACCAAAGTGGGCTAATTCGTTAGTGCTCCGTTTGTGCAGGTTTGTGCCGTTAAAATTTTCGTTTGTGCAGCTTTTGTCTTTGAGATATTAAAAGTTATAATTTTGGCCGATGACGTCACCATCCCCCCATATGCTCCAAAACAAACCAAAGTGGGCTAATTCGTTAGTGCTCCGTTTGTGCAGGTTTGCCGTTAAAATTTTCGTTTGTGCAGCTTTCGTCTTTGAGATATTAAAGTTATAATTTTGGCCGATGACGTCACCATCCCCCATATCGCTCCAAAAAAACCAAAGTGGGCTAGTTCGTTAGTGCTCCGTTTGTGCCGTTAAAATTTTCGTTTGTGCAGCTTTCGTCTTTGAGATATTAAAGTTATAATTTTGGCCGATGACGTCACCATCCCCCATATCGCTCCAAAACAAACCAAAGTGGGCTAGTTCGTTAGTGCTCCGTTTGTGCCGTTAAAATTTTCGTTGTGCAGCTTTCGTCTTTGAGATATTAAAAGTTATAATTTTGGCCGATGACGTCACCATCCCCCCATATCGCTCCAAAACAAACAAAGTGGGCTAGTTCGTTAAATTTTGAGCTGAAAATCTGAACATTGACCAGGAGAAGCAGTGTCTGAGTCAAACTCTGTGTCCACAGGGCTTTCAGGATCACTTCCTTGATTAACTTCCAAGCATAACCAGATGTTGTGTCTGTTCAGCTTTACAAATGTGTACAGACTTTTTGCAGACATTTTATTTCCCAACTGCTGACTTATCTCTGTCCAGACAGCGGCAGCTGGAGTGGCTATATGACCGTTTTCTAGAATGGCCTCTTTTGAGTTGCAGAGAACTGCGAAAAGAGACTCTCTGTCTACTCCTGGTTGTCGAGGCATCTAGTTAAAAAATAAAAAGGCTTTGATTAGCATTGCTTAAAATAATTATTGCCTACATGATTTCAAAGAAGCCACAAATTGTATTCTAGCAGTGTCTGCACACTTAAAATAGTCTTGAATTTAAAAAAATATATATAATTCAATAATGCATCGTTACTTGAAAATGTAAGTACCTGTTAAATTTTTATTTTCCTTTGGAATACATTTTTTAATTGAATTCAGAAGATGTGCCCTTTGTGCATATGCTTAAGTGTTAATGATTCAATATAAATGTAAAGGCTGCAAGATGATGCCTCGCTATGTTTCAGAAGGTTTGAAATATCCACTTAATACAAGTTGTGAATTTAAATAAATGCATATATAAGCTAGCCCTGCATACATCCTCTCTGCTTTTATGGGGATGGATTGCATTGAGTCAATATTTTATGTGAAACCCCGATTTTTTCAACAAAATCGGGGTTGAAAAAAATTCCAAAAATGACTTATTCAAAACGATTTGAGACCACTAGAATATTAACGAGAGGTTGAAATTACACTTGCTCTGCCGCCAAAACAAGATCGGGGGTGGTGGGGGAGGGGGCTCACTACAGTGTGGGTGGAGCCAATCCCAGTTGTGTGAGAACTATGTCAAAGTTCGCAAAACATGTGGAGCTTTTCAAAATCCTTGAAGCCCATACACATTTAATGTAAGAAATTGGATGAAATGAAAGTCGTTGCATTGAAAATATATTTACTAAATATTAAGTACATTACTTGGATGAACTTTGAAATAATGACACATTTCCGTTTTACTCTGCAAAAACTTTGCTCAAGCAACTAGCAAATTGGCTGTTATAGGCTCATGTAATTTTTTTACACGTTTGCTGCATAATCAGCAGACAGTACATCAACAATGTGAATATAATTCTTCAGACCACCTCCGAAATCAAAGCACAGTTGAACAGGTTATACACATTACGTTAGGGTCAGGCTGCATGTCCTTTATTAGCAGGATTCAATTATTGTGGAGAGAACGCTACGTTCGTGAAAAAACATTGCTATCTTAAAACATTTCTTGAAATGAGACACATTTTTTCTTGTTTTAAGTCTTTATTGAAGTTCAAAACAAAATGTACACATTGTACAACAGCTGAAAATCTGAAGAATTAAAAGAAGTAGCCCACACTTAGGTTTGATTTGGAACATGATAGGGTGATGGTGACGTCATCGGCCAAAATTATAACTTTTAATATCTCAGAAACCAAAACTGCACAAACGAAAATTTTAACGGCACAAACCTGCACAAACAGAGCACTAACGAACTAGCCCACTTTGGTTTGTTTTGGAGCGATATGGGGGGATGGTGAACTCTAGATGACCTAAAAAATAATGTTTAATATCTCAGAAACCAAAACTGCACAAACGAAATTTTTAACGGCACAAACGGAGCACTAACGAATTAGCCCACTTTGGTTTGTTTTGGAGCAATATGGGGGGATGGTGACGTCATCGGCCAAAATTATAACTTTTAATATCTCAAAGACGAAAGCTGCACAAACGAAAATTTTAACGGCACAAACCTGCACAAACGGAGCTCTAACGAATTAGCCCACTTTGGTTTGTTTTGGAGCGATATGGGGGGATGGTGAACTCTAGATGACCTAAAAAATAATGTTTAATATCTCAGAAACCAAAACTGCACAAACAAAAATTTTAACGGCACAAACCTGCACAAACGGAGCACTAACCATTCAGACTATTTGCTGGATTTTTTGACGTGGGTGGGGTGTCAGCTTCACACAGCTAATCAAGAAGCCTTTTTATCCCCAAGGCTCCTGAATGACACAAGCCAAGAACTTCTAGGTTCTGGACCTCAATAAAATTATGTATAAGTGCAGGTCTGGATCGCTCTTCTGCTTTTGTTTCTTATGTTTGGTAAAATAGTCGCAGCATTAAATTGTCTGCGAAAATTAATAAAAATAAATATAATAAGTCACAGACTGTTCCTAGCACTGTGCAATGATTAATACGTGAATAATCCTAATGAATTAATAGTAATTAAAAATAATAGTGGATAAAAGGCTTCAGAACATTTAGACCACAGCAGGTATGGAAAACCACAAAAGCAAAAATTAAATCATGTACAAATCTATTAATCTCTTCATGTTAAATAAATAAAAAGTATAATGTTTTATTTAAATATTTATGTCAGCTTGAGTCATGCAGAGCTGATCTGATCATTTCCATATGTTGTGCCAGAAGTCCAGTGAGCTCACTGATGAGGTCATAGATGACATCATGTACATCACAGTAGATCAAAGAAGTTCTAATGCCTGAATACTGGAATCTCTAAGCATCAGTCAGGATCCAGACATTTCTTGGAGTTTCAGATTTGTTTATAGCAACAATGTTCAGTTTTGCGACGGCGCTTGTTCCCCTGATATTCCCGGTTGGTTGGGGCATTAGATATGCCGTGACCACCGGGATGAAGAAAGTGTGCAATCGTTTCTTTCCAGGATGAAGAGGACGATCTGTTTTGGAAAGGATTTCCATCCAGTTCCAAAGAACAAACCGACCCGGCTGGAGACGTTTGTTCTGTAAAGGCGTTGGATGTTGGGACCTCGGACTCCATCTCATCCTCTGTACAAGACAGTACAGAGGATAATGGTACTGTCTCTGGACAAACCGACACGGCTGAGGAGGTTTGTTCGGAGATGGTACAGTGTGAGGATGAGATTGCAGTCACAAAAAAATCTAACCCGGCTGGGGAAGATTTGTATGCGGCTGATCTCGCAGCCAAAGCTGTGGCTGAAGTGACAGCCAAAGCTTTGGTTTCGCTGGTCCCATCCATGCAGGAGAGTCCTCTGAAGGGCACATTCACAGGGTCCTTTGAATTACAACGTTCCCCATCTGGGCCTTTTAAACAAAAAGTAAGGCTTGGTGGAACTGCACGTCCGCTGAGCTCATCTGGGGCTCATACTTCTTATTGCTTTCCCCATCTGGGGAACGTTGTAATTCAGATGAAAACAGTGTTGCTCATTTGTCTGAAAAACCATCTCTGAATGTAAAGATTTCCGTTGCTGTCGAGGTTTCCTGTTCCCCTAACGTTAATTCAGTAGCTAGCGTTGGCTCGGATCTGCTAGATGTAGGGAGGACATCTGCAGGACCAGGACAAGCAGAGGAGAACTTCTTCAAGTTCTCCGATGAGCTCCAGAACAGCTGGGTGAGCGCTGCTTTCCAGAGCATCCTAAACCTGAGCGTCACCAAGCGGTGTCTCGCTAAGGAAAGGGTTTTTCTGGAGGCATTGTCCATCCCCTGCTGTTGGAGTCTCATACTCTCAGCTGTCCATCAGCCAGGCAAGCATTTTAGTCAACAAGACCTTTCCCCAGTTCTGATGGAGCTGAGGGAGAAGAAGCTGCCGTCAGACGTGGGAAAGGACTATGACATAAAAAGTTTGCTGGAGTCTGTGCTGGTCTGGCTGGATTCGTTTGGCGGCGACACAGATGGAGAGTTGTACGACAACGACTCTTGCTCTAACTGTGGAGTCACTTCCCTCAGGCTCCTGAACAACGGCGCCATGTTTGCCCTTCCACCAGTGTTATTTTCAACCAGTATATCTATACTGCTTGAATACTGGTTGGATTTGGCGTGCAAACGCCGTTGTTCAGGCTGCAGGTCACCCTGGCAGAAGAAACACTGCCTGACCGATAACAAGGTCCTGGTGTTTTTTTTTGCATAGGTTGACCAGGGAATACCAAACCAAAGCCACTCACACCATCGATGTGCCTGCAGAATGTGGGACGGAGACGTACCACCTGTCCTCCGTCATCTGTGAGGATCCAAAGCTGACAGACGTCTACTGTTATTTAATGAAGGGAGAACGAACCGTGAAGGCAGACAATGAGCATGTCTTCACTGCAGACAGTGACTGCAGTGAAGACATGTCCAACAACGGTTTCATTTACATTTACGAGAAGAATTGATCAGACACCAGAGGACAAAAGGTAAAAATATTTGACAGGTTTCCTGTTTGCAGGTTTCTCTCCGGGCGCTCCGGCTTCCTGCCACAGTCTGAAATCTCCACTGAAATGATCCAGTAGGCAGAGGTGGATCCTGGAGGCGGGTCCAGCGGACAGCGCCGGTGCAGGGGGCAAAGAGCACCGGGGTTAGCACTGGGAAGCAGAGCCTCCGACAAAACACGGGGAGGCGGAGGAGCAGCGGGAGACTCTTTCTCTGTATTAGAGCTGTATTTCCCTCAGCCCACTGGCTGCAATGTTGACACCTTGAGATGCCGTGAGACCTAAATTATGAACATCATGGCATGGAGTGCATCCCAGTTTTACATGTCTGGCATATAACCATTCATTTAACTTTTAAACTGGTTATATTGATCCTGTGTCCAGACAGAGGGATAATCAGTAGCCCAGTATCATGACCTGTTTGTTCTGAAGATCCACTTTTCTTCCTAACATGGCGCCTCCTCATCCTGACTCATACTGACAGGAGGAACCACAGAGCTGTGTTAGGTTAAAAGCTCATCTTCTGAAGTTGGGATATTTTTCCTCCAACAAGTTCCAGAGGAATCACCTCAAACCAGATTTTGGACTGGATTTTATTTCAATGTCCACTGAAATGTTAGAGCCTCATTTTCAAAAATGGAGCTATAAAGGTTGAAAAAGGTTATTATTTTGGAGAAAGTCTCCAAAATAATAAACATCAATATTTCCTCTAAATAAGAGGCAAAAAACAAAATTGTTTGATAAAGGAAAATCCTCTCAGACTCTGAGCATGACAGCACCAAACTATTTTTTATATTAGACAATTTAATTTCACGTAATTATCGCGGTAGAAGCCATTTGTTTGTTAAATACTTAATGAAACGTATTTACCGTGTTTGATGTTTGTTGTAAATGACGTGTACTCACAAAGAACGAGGTAATTAGTAAAAGTTTGTCGTTTGTTGAATGTTCAGAAACTACAGCAGCTGTGATGCGCCAAGACAAAGGTAAACAAAGGTAAAACAACCTGAACAGGTAATCAACTCTAAACCACTTGCACATTTTTACTCTCCATCTCTCTCTGCCATTTAAGCACACCCGTTGCCATGGCAACCTCCTGCGCTCCACAAGCCGACCAGATATTCTGTTAAAAACGTTCAGCCCATTATAATATTAGGTTTTCAGGCTTGATATTTATTTTGCGATCATTAATAAACCTCCCCTGGTTGATTAGTTTATTTTAAACTCCTGCTCTGCTGGTTATTTTGGTAATGGAACCGAAACGCACAGAATTGCGCAACACCTTGTTGAAACAATAATCACTGAAATTATTATTGTTGTTGGGTCATTAATTTGAACACGTTTTGTTGATTTTTTTTGTTCTTTAATAAAGTTACGAATGTTTCGATAAGGACCCAGAGGAGAACGTTCTGATCAACGCCCTGGCGCCGTTCAGTTTGTCACCTCATGCTGAGATCGACTCAAAACCCTCAGCAATTGACGTGTTGGAGCCCTGCTCTATAGCACGAACAGTTCAGAAACAATATGAAATTGGAAAAAAGTTATTTAATAACTGATTAAGTCGTGTTTTAGATTGTTCTTGAAAAACGAATCAGTCACGGCTAATTAGTGGGTGAACTCAAAGCTGCACAGTGAACCCACTGATTTTTTACAGCAGACAGCCGCTCCCCTCTCTTGCAGGTACTGCGTACCCCCGCTAAATCTTTTAGGGGTACGCAGTACCCTGCCGTACCCCCTTACTTTCACCCCTGTATTAAGTTATGTTAGACATATGCAGCCTTTTTTAACGACTGAAGATAAAGTTGATTGTGCTACAAAATGGCACAATGTGCCTCAATAATACATAATGCTGCCACTTTAAAGAAGGGGCACTCAGGACAATTGTTGTAAGCCTTTTCTAGATTAATGCAACAAATATGAATTTGACAACCAAACTTTAATGAACCGCACAGCACCACTAGTCCACTGTCAGGGTGGAAGTCACACTGATTCTGTCCTTTGCTTGGTTTGAAGTTTTCAACTGTATTGAGTTACTCATAAACATCTTCATTTGACCAGATTTTTTGCCATTTTTCATGTCAAAATGTTAATCTGTTGGATTCATAACTTATTCATCATCTACTGGGACCATGTATTGCTGATTTGATCCCCGCAAACTATTGATTCAAACCAGTTGGACGCAAAACTGCTTACATGTCGATTATTTACATTTCGTTTTAGTTTGCTTAATTTTAAGGATATATCTAATGAGATGTTTAGGAAAAGCAAGAAACGCTGCTTGGAAAACACCACCACTGTGAGTCAGTAGAGGAGATAAGAGGATTATGTTACCTCTGTATTTGTGTAGTGTGGTTGTGTTTGGGCTGGAGGAGAGATAATGAAACAAAAAGGAAGAAGAGTTCATGTATAAACTAAGAACTGGCATTTTGACAGCTTTTCTTAAAATCCCACTGAGATGCATCACTCCTTCAAAAACAACTTTGGAAGACAAAAGAATTTAGAAAGACAAGATCAGAGCAAAGAAAAATGATGGGGACAGAACAGACAGCCATCTGAAAAGTCTTAAAGAACATTCAACAAGGGGAATCTAAGTTCGGTAAAAACAGAAACACACAATGATGTTAAAAACAAGGAACATGAGCAAGACATAAAAAGTAAAAGGAAACAAAAAGGTAGCGCATAAGGAGAGTGGCTTTGAGTTTAGTTTTTAAGAGGCATTTGTCATAGCTCATTAGAAGACAAAAATAAAACAACTAGAGAAGAAAACAAGCTCTAAACGGGAGGTTGCAGGATGTCTTTATTCTGGCCTAATTGTGAAAAATCAGAAGTTGTTGACTTACATATTGGACATATTGCGTTCCTCTATCTTCCACAGTGAAGGCCGTCCACCCCCTATCAAAGGAACATTCAAATAAACAAAGAAAAAAAAAAGTAATTTTGGGCACAAATGACCAAACTTTGATTTCCACAGCACATGGCAATACTTCACATAAACTAAAAACCAAACAAGTCAAATAAATATGTATGTATGTATATGTAATAATGTTACATATATTAAAAAGTAATCGTGCAAATTACAAAAAAATTTTAAAATCCCCAAATACCGAAAAAAACATTTTCTCTTTTCAAGGCAGGACTAACAACAGGCTTTCCCAACACAGCAGAATACAAATGTGAAGGTCAAAGTTGAGCCGGAAAACCTAAAACTCTGAAAAGCATAAATCATAAATAAATGATCAGCTTTCTATTGCTCCAGGTAAGTTTAAAAAAAAAAAAAACATTTTCTGACATGAAGACAGTCTGTGGAGCCAAGCCTGCACAACAGAAACACTAATCCTGTTTATGAATGATGACATGCAGCTTCTGCAAGAGCAGAACATAACTAATAAAACAGAAAATGCATTATTTTCTTCAATACCTTTGACTTGTGATATATATGAAAATAAAATGGAATATAATATGTTTCTCTTCACACACCAAAAACCGTCTCTCTGCTCTGTGGTGATTAAACAGCTGAAGTCTGGCTTTTAAGGGAAGAAAACACAAAGCTGAGTGTGAAGGACATCATTCAGTGTATGACACTGTAAAGGTAAAAAGATTTAAACTTTCCTGTCTGTCAGTAGAAACTAACTGCTTGAATAGATGAACTGCTTAGATCAAAACCAACTGTCCCAGATTATATATCAACTGTTGGTTTGCAACCCAAGAGAAAAACAGACTGGAGCCAGCAGTTGTAGAGTACTCAATACTTTTTTTTTTGTCTTTAGTTCAATTCAGTATACAGCATGGCATATCAGGTCACAACAAGAAGAGTGAGAAAACCCCCTTTCACCTGAACCACCTGGCTCTTAAATGATTGGCTCCCACCAGGACTAATTGGAGGGGTGGAGACATTCACATTTTCAGACAGAAACAAACAAACATTTGCACTAAACTATTCCTAAACAATGTCTACAGTTACAATTAACTCAAACAAAAACTATCTGGGCCCAAACAAAATTCAAAATACATCTCTCCTCCCTCTCAGAAAATGGATTTTCCCAATGAGGCTGATTGGTAACACCAGGTCCTTGTCAGCACTGCTCATGGGCGCGCTTCCATGGCAACACATGACCAGGTGACCTCAAAGAGAGAAGAGGATTAAAACAAGTAAATAAATCAAATTACTTCCCAAAACAATACATTTACACAAATAAATTAGAATTTATAAAACACAAACACAGCACCTGTTAGGGAGGGGGCAAATCCCTCACATCAACATTTTGACTCTTGTTCCTTCCTTCAACTGCATGCGAATCAATAACTTGACATGACTTTCTTAGAGTGAACAGACATGTTGCAAAAAAATTACATGCCTAGTTTATAAACTGTGACAGAATTTCTTTGGACAAGTTGTGCAATTAAATATTCATAAAAGCTGAAAGATTAGGTGTGGAAAGTGACACGTTCATCCACTTCCCGCTGCTGTGTTTTTAAACAACTTCTGCACAGTTCCCCTCATATGAAGTGTTTTGATACAGTTTGTTGTTAGAAGAAATAAAAGTGGAGACGCGGGAAATCCTTGTAGTTCAAGTGGGTTTGACAGTCCACCGTTAATCCTGAATCTGACATCATTCATAACCTCTATTGTTCTAACAAATTTCTCATGAAAATTAAACCTGAATAATACTAAAATAATTAACTTTTTTCAGCATCAAGACTGTGATGGCTTCCCTATTTTGTTGTCTTTTGTTTGCCTTTGCTAACTAAAACCTGTCTGATCGAAATTATTTCTGTATGGGAGATTTCTTTTCCTAATCTTTTAACTCCTGCTTTAGTACACTGACTCTTCATGACATATACTTTACAACACCATTTCAATTTTTAAGCAATAGGAATTTGCTAGTTACTTTAATTGACGGAGAATAATAAGAGGAAGGAGAATCACATGAATTCCATTACGAGTGACGCTGAAATGTTTCACTGTTGCAAGTTCTGCACAGCAGTTCGGAAAATTAGGTTCATGCATAATGGACTGAGGGGCCAAGCTGACAATCTCACTCTACAGTTGATGTAGAAGAGAACGTTAGCGTTCCCACAAGAGTTATTTGGCAAAAGGCAAAAGCTGCAGTTAGAAGGTTAGTGGGTTCTGCATCTACTTAAAGGACCACAACGTGAATACTTCTTTGTTTACTCATGCTACTTCTTGCAGCTGTTTGCTGCAGTTATAATGTAACATTCTGACAATAGCTTTAAATATTTTTTTTCCCCAATTGTTTTATTTATTTATTAAAAAAATCACATACAGTTGCAAACATCTAACAGAAGTCAGATGTTGCGTATACAGCTATGGAGATTAATATACATAAACAATGTACTGCTGAAAGACGTTATATACTTTGGCTTTCCATTTCAAAAAACAAACACAGCTGCTGCCAAAAGCAGGAACAACCAAAAGGACCGTAATCTGTGAAGTCCTGCCAAAGGATTGCCACCCCCATTTTAATAACTCACTAATTAGCTGAGTCTGACAGACTCTGTTGATTCAAAGCAGCTAAATGCTTTGCATCTAGGAATCACGCACCGACCTCATAATCAAACCAGACTGTCATTAAAGCAGAGTTCTGAATTGCAATTGTGCACAATCAAAAGAATAAGCTGAATCAAGAACAGGCTTTGCTTTACTTCCCACAATATGAGATTCAGCAGTTGGTTTCCGTAGTAGCTTTGAAACAAGAATTCAAATTTAAAGCTGCTGTCACATCTTCCCTCTCTTTTTCCTTGGCGTCGGCTTCTGCATATGAAGCTTTTTAGACATTCACAAACGAGGAGAGTGAATTTCTTATTACGTTCATTTGTGAAACATCGTTATCAACATCCATCATCATGTATACTTCTGAATGAAATAGTTCAACCACAAGGGCAATTTCAAGTATTTGCATTTCATGTTGTTGGGTCATAAGTACATCGAATAGAGTTTCAAAATTCAAACTGAAGAAAGAAGCAAAAATAAATCAAAAGAGTTGGCAAACGATTGGAAATTGCATTTCATCTCAAAGAAGATGTTCATCAGTTGATCAAAGGTTTCAGACCACAGCCAAAACATGTCAAAACTGGAAAAATATTTGCTTTCATGCCATTTTCCGTCAAGCACTCACACTCGCATGACCCCAAAGACGAAACGGCGTTTTGTGTTTGAGCAAAGCAGGATGGTTGAGGCCCTGTGCAAGACTGCTTCAGCGGGTTGACTCACGAGTTTTAAGAGTTCTTAAACCATTTTTAGGGATATAAAAAATCAAGAGGTAGAGTTGAGGAAAAAAATGATAAAGAATTTGCCTTTCTAGGCCAATTAAAGAAATGGGATAAACAAATATCAGGCAAACCCACAAAGTTACAGGCAGTAAAGACAACATTTGTTTAAATATTAGATCAGATTTCTAGGCTTGATGAAATGGGCTTTTGACAAATGCAAGGTTAAAACAAAATCACTTGTGACAGATATGAGAGCTAAATTGTGGTATTTAACATTACTGCAAAGTGTGAGGAACTGAGTGACTAAATATTTTTAGTTCTGTGAATATATATCAAGTAAGAACATACAGTTCTCAAAATCCACCTGTCATTAAGGACACTTTCTCTCTCCTGCTCCACATAACAGGCTGATTGGGGTCACTAGGTAAGATTTATGTCCATACCTGTCTAAGCAAATAATTAAACCTGCCCAGCCATGTATACAGTTGATTCATGGCCAAACTCACCTTGGTCAGATCCTACAGGAATCCAAATGGGAAAATGTTGAAACGTCAAGGCTTAAACTAATTGAACAGATAACCACACAAAACAGAATGCGACTCTGATTCTGTTTTTATTTGAGCAAAGCCTATTGTTTTCTTTCATGTATTTATAATTTATTTATCTGTCAAAACTTTAATACACCCAAACAATTTATCCTATATCAACTGCAAAGTTAATTCTGAAGAAACAAAAACAAAAGGAAACACGTTTTTTTCCTGTGTGTCCGCGCTGCCCTGTGGGTTTGTAATGCAGTTCATTAGCAGGCTGAGTTGTGTCAAGATGTTAAAGCAGCCTGCCAAAACCTTGAGGCCTTTGCATGGAGCTGCCTGTGTAGGGATGACAATTTATCCCGAAGGGACAGTGGAAAAAATATAACAGACACAGGGAGCAGTCATTTCACCAGCAGCATTTTCACACCAAAGCATCATCACAGGAAAAACAAGGACACAAGGTGGCACACATAACAGACCACAAGGATCCTGGGAGTTCAAACTTCACAGACTCATAATTACAGCTGTAGAAACGGAAAGTGAGTCATGCTTCATCTTTGACTTGGATAAATGGTCTGGTAAACCCAAGAGTTTTCCTTTTACAAAAGTTTTTTTAGATATAAGTTAGCCAGTGTTGATGCCGTAACAACATGAAGATAACAGCATTCTACCATAATTAGATGTTTTATACATATAGAAGCGGCATATGCAGTATACCACACATAGGTGTATTTAACAAAAAAACCACTTCAGTAATTTCTGTTTAAAGACAAAAAGGTTTTGACTGGAAGTCAGTAGATCTGGCAAAAATTGCGTATCGTGTAAATGTTCTGTCAAACGGGCATTATGAAAAAAATCTCAAAGAATGAAAAGATATAAAGAGGTTATTTTCAGAATTCTTTTTGTCAGAATTCTGACAAAAAGTGGAATAAAAGAAATAACTCCACTCCTTTCTTTTAAAACTACTAAAAAAGACAAACATCTGAATGCTGTGAAGTCTGGCTGAATTACACTGCATGACATTTGCATAATTAAACCCGTTTGTCGCTAAAAAATGATTCATCATCAGTTCAAAACAGGAATGAATGAACTACAACAGGCTGTGCATTCTCTTTATCATGTTCTTACGTTGCCTGCAATTTCTGGAAAATCATGTTTATGTACAATACCTTGCAAAAATACTGATACAAATATCTGTCAGTTTCCAACCACAACATTCTGTACATTTTATGGAAATATTAAAGGGTTTAACCACAATAGAGCTTAATAGCTTAATATGTCATTCTAACGTAAATGTGATATCTTCAAATTGAAATTCTAAGGAGTGTAAAGATATTCAGAAAACATAGCAGATGTATATTTAATAACACAGTTGTTTCACATGTTACATACTGTATTTTTGGGGTTTTTACATAATCACTAAAGATTTAACCCAGATTCCTCCTTTTCTGGATAACTATTTGGTTTAAAACTATTAAGGTATAATGAAATTATTTTGGGCATATGAGTTTGCTACCAACTTCATAAAAATCAAGCTTTTCACCAGAATCTGCCGTCACTGAATAATATCACTGTAATAAAGTATGATTAAAATAAACATTTTTAAAGTTTTAGCCTACATTCCTAATTAACTTTTTTTCTGCACACAAATTTATGCCAAGTCTAATGCCTCTCAGTAGGAGCTGAGGCATTACAAGCAAATGAAAAGCAAGAAGAGGGTAGCAGTCTCTGTCAAATGAAATGTAACCCTCTTTGTTACATCAGCTCTGTGAAATCAATACAATTTACAGCATCCTGTATGCATGTGCTAAGCATAAGAAACAGCGGTAAACACAAAGTCTACCCCACAAAGCTGTTTTTTTAAAAGGTAAAGTAGAAAAATAATTGCATTTTACATTACATTTGAATTACATCACTTTTGTAACTGAGTGGAAAAGAGTTGAGAAAAACAGAAGTTGAAGTGGTTTTATTTTAACCACAGACTGAGCGCACCAACTAATTTTTCTTAATACCCGAACCATGTCATCCTCCGAAGCGGCGCTTGATGAAATACCAACCAATACCAACTACGGTAGAGGTAAATATACTTTTAATTAATTTCTATTTGGTTTTAAGGTGGCTGTATGAAATGTATCATGATTACATCCATATAACAGTGAGTCAGTGTCATATTTGAACTAATAAAATGTTCTGTGTCACTCATCCCTGGCTTTATATATTTATATTCATATATATCTTGGCTTCTGCGGTATCCAGTTGGGAGAAATACTTTTTTGTCAATTATGTGTGTAGTTCCGAGGACAAATCTCATCCCGATTTATTCAATTTAGGTCAGAGAGGCTAGTTAAAGGGAGACTCTTAAATCTTCCAACAGCATTTAGAAATGAATAAACTAATTAAAAACCCTCCGAGGCTTGGGTCAGTAATTAGTGTAGCGTACAGCTTTCTGTAAACTTTTTTCTTAGCGGGTCAACTCCTCCTTTCATTTGTGAGTTTGTTTTTTTATGTTACTGAACCCGTAAAGTAGAAGAACCTCAAGATTTACAGACTGAGAATAAAGGAATAAACTTTTTTGTGTCCCTTTTTTTTAATTGCCAATATTGCTGAGTGGGAGAAAGGACAGAAAATAGGATGAACATATAATTTCTCTTTTCTTTCTTTGATTTAATAAACTCTTAACTGGCTGTACATGTGTATTGGGGCAGAAGTATGCTACCATAGAGACCAAGAGTTCTGTCATCTGAACTGTCCTGCAAATATCTAATTTGAGGGTCAGTTCCTCAGTTTTACAACACATTATGGCTGTTTATGTAAGTGAATGTGCTAAAGTGACTCCTAGGTTCTTGTTAGAAAGTAAGCAAACTAAAAGAAGCAACACTGAGCCTGAAACCAAATCTAGCAGACTTCAAAGACGGAACTAGCAAAACTGGGTCATGAAGAAAGATGGGAATAAATAAGTACATTAATGGGAACATCTGTTGTCTTAGGTCACTGACAGCTTTAGCAAAAAGCTCACAAGGGAATTAATTTCTGCTTGAAAGACAAACTCAGAGATACGGCCGATTTCTGACTGAGAGAAAGAAATATTTCCATAAAGCTGTGTGATTTATGGTGTGACCTTTGAGACCACTCTGTCTGCAGACACATTATGATATTTATATGCCAACCCTCACTTGAACTTGAACCGCTTTAGACTGGACTCTGACCACACAACTATAAAGGTAGACTTCTGGGGAGCATCAGAATGTGTGCTTCCTATGATGTGATGGAGCACAGAGGCCACCATCTGTTTTGACTCTGAAGCAAACATGACACTGGGCTGATTCATCAACACGGTGGCAGAAAATGGTAGATTTCAAAGGACGTCACCCAGGCCAGTATGAGGGTGTGCCAGACAATGGCTGCCCTACAGTTTAAAGTCACTTTTCAATACTATTGAGATTCAGCTGGACTGCGATAAGTTTTGAAAACCAATTAGAGTGCAGGTAATAGTGACATTGCTGCACTGTCATTTATGGTAGTGCATACCAAGTAGGTTTTATTATAAGGCTTCCAACAACAGAATCATTATGTAAAACTGCAATCAGGAATTCATCTGCTTATTATCCAAGATTTGGGATAATACCTTGGATTATCTGCACTAGTTTTCTTGTAATCTTGATGATTTATGGACATGTGTCAGAATTCTACAACTACAGCATTAGTTTAAACATTGCAATGCATGAGGAAAATGCATTAATAGTTATTAGATTAATGAGACATGATAAGATGAATGATGAAGCTGAATAAGGGTATGCCAACATGAGCAATATATTTTATGTGGCACAGCTTTCTGTGCACATCGAAGGCTGTTTAGTGTTTATATTACACCCTTATAAGCCTCAATGCTTCCCCCCCGTCTCCCAGTAACCAGCACAGCCGGGTCTATGCACAGTGTGGAGGTACTGGAGCATATTGATTCCTCTGTGTAAGAGGCTTGAGCAGTACGATATGCAGTGGTGTGGAAACCTTAAGCTACGTTCACATAGCAGGTCATGTTGACTAATTTAGATTTTTTCATTGTTCATACTACTAATTAAATGTGAGTGTAATCAGACTTTAATGTCAACCTATTACAACCCTAAATCGAACCGCATATGCAGAAGAAGATTGAGGTTCCACAGCAAAGGTAGTGTTTACAGAAGTATTAATGTGTCAACTTAAAGTTATTCAGCAATATTGTCAGAAGATCATAACTCGATGGAAGCCAATAAAAGAAAACGCAACAAACTACAATGGCTTTTTGTGAAGCACTGAATTCAACTCCTCTATAGAAGTGTGTTTGGTTGTGCAGTCAGACCCCAGAGCAGTGGGACTGTGATGTGATGTGCAATAAGGTCCTAATTTTCATAATTACAATTTCCAGCCATTGTTCATTCACTGTGTCTGGCTTCGGTTGGTGCAGAAATATGATGCATGTCTCACATCAATGACAAAAAGTTGCATAAACTGTTCCAACTGCAAACACTGAAAATTATCAGACGTTTATTTGATTTAGTATGGAAGTGGTTCAACTCAGATCTTTGGGGGATGAAAAGATTGGAACTGGGCAGCTCAAACTGTTGTAAAAAAAAGTCAAATATGTCCTCATATGGGCAAAAAAAAACGCATATCTGGGTCTCATTTGCCTGCTGTGTGAACATAGTATTAGATTGTTCAGTTAGCTTTCTAGGATCGCTTTGCCAGTTGTCAAAACTGCCACCTGACTGCTCAGTGAATCAACATAAATCTTTTATTTGCAGCCACAATAATGAAACGCCACCTTCTCACCAGTTTTTTGGATGCTCAAACATTTGGGGTTGTGTTTAAAGGGGAAAACAGTACATTGTGTTCTTGTTTCACCCCAGAAGATCCTGTCCAAGAACCTTGAGACAATCTGCTGTCTGGCAGATTTTTTTTTTACATCAAAAGCTGTTTTCATTCAGCACAAAGCGATCCTAACTAACAAGTGTAAACTGATGTTATGAGATGATTCTGGCCTGACTAGTTTTTTGAGGTATGATGGACATGGGAAAAATCTAAGAAAGCACATAAAAGTATAGTCCATGTGGCAAACAACTTATACACATAGCCATCTGATGCTTTAATGTTAAAGTCTGTAAATCAAAGCATGACACAAATATGCAAAAATGTTGTTTAATTTGCTGCTTTTTCTATTTTAGCTTACCTATAATAAAATAAAAAATAAATAAATATTCACAGAAATCTTTGACTTTTCCTTCTCAGTTCACATTCTTCTTTTGCAAACGATGAAAGTTGTGTTTTGGGATGTGCATTTATCATTTACACATCTGGAAAACAGCCTGAAAACAATCTGCCAACTAGTGAGAGAGGAGGAGGAATTTGTCGTAATTGAAGCAGAAGTTTTGCGCGTCATATCAGCCTTGGCAATAAACCAATCCCTTGCAGTGTATTTCTCCAATTTCATTCCAAATAGATTCAACACATACACAATGCACGCCTTTGTTGATATCTTCATTTCAGCCACTGCTGGCCAACACGTAACAGAAACGGTGTCCTGCAGTTATACGTAAAGATCTTACAATACACTCTGCTTTCCAATTTTCCATCTAATATTACACACAATCATTATCATCGCATCTCTGCAGAAGTGGATTTTATGTGTGTGAAGACTTGCATTGTACTGAGCACTGCTCATTCAAGACAATCTGGTGAATAGCTTTTTTTTATGTTACAACCTCAGGGGTTCCATCTTACAACAATCATTGTACTAAATAGAAAGTCTGTAACTTACTTTCTGCCTTTCCCTTTGTCCCTCAGAGTGTTTTCTTTCTGGGTATTCCTGTTCTCCTGTGTATTACTGGTGAATCGATCTGTGATTCATTTGAGTCAGTTGAAAAACATAAAGGCTTAGACCAATTCTACTTACTTGTTATGCTGCTAATGCCGCCATTTTTATATTCTGGCCGATTGTAATCTTGTTTCTGCTGACTATGCAGTTAGTCAGCAAAGCTGGCGCTAAATTTAGTACCATGTAAAGTGCCAACTACTTTGAGCTCTTAAAATGCAAGTACAGTTAAGTTCAAAATTATTCATGCACTTTCAGATGTAGGTTCAAAGTAATCTTTTAATTTCACCATCATGTTACTTCACACTTGAAGTTACATTGATGTTATTGGTTATATGCATAGGAAGCATAATCCCTTTCTAAATCGGTTTGGATATCAGGTTGCTGACTTTCCAAGCCTCTTTGTAGTTTCAGTTTTAATCCATTTAATACTTATTCCATTTCCAGTTTATTGCATTTAAATATAAATTAAGATGGACAAATTTAGTGTTTTATGTTTTTGTTACCAGATTACTTGTGTAATACTGAAGATCTTGTGTTGATTTCACTTCAAGAGTCTCATAAGAATTAGATCTACTTTGGATAATGTTGATATAGTCAACATTAGTCATCTGTCTTAACATTAGTAAGCTAAAACAAATGAACAACAGTTCCATCAACATTTAATAATCTAGAAATAAATTGTTTCCAATAAAAAAAACAAACATCAGAAATATATTTATAGGACTGAAATTCAGATAAGTGCTCCCATCTATAAATAGGTAATATGTGGTTATAGAAATGGAGGGATGTATAAAATAACTGTAGGATGACGCAATATATGAAACCAACAACTAATTTGTCAATGTTCTCAATGTGAGCATCAGACTAAACCAGTGATCTGATTTTGGTGGATTTGGTGCTGCCATTTGTCATATTATGCAATACAGTGACAGAAAGAAGTCATCTACTGAATAATTGTGGAGAATTTCTCAAGAAGATGACAACCACTCAAAAGGTATGATACCAAACACTTTATAATAAAGAAAGATCAGAATGGAAATTAATTTAGTCATAATCACGATTTTGTCTAAAGGAGAAACCCTGGGCAAGAGAGCCATGAAAGGACTCAACATAAAAAAAGGACTGGACGGTAAATTGAAGGAAAAGGTTACATTTTTATCTGCCAAATGCCATTAGTGAAAAATAATATTAAAATGACACTCTGAAAGCAGATACGGGCATCTGTGGTAATTGTCAAAAACACTTGTGTGGACACTCACTTCCACTTTAAAAGGCATCCATGAGTGAAATTTGCTTTGGCCACTCAGGCCTCTCAATCCTTTTCCGTCTTTTATTGCAGCTCTCTATGTTCTTTGAGTGCCTCTGAAACTGTCTGCTTAATCAAATGTGATTTTCTCTTGCAGAGAAAGGCGTCCTACAAATGTCACAGTCTGGGTTTTTTATCCACTCACATTCAGAACGGGCAAAACCAGGCCATATTTTGTGTTAAGTGCTCAGCATGCTGATGATTGGGGATTATACCTTGCTGATGGTTAATCCCTTCCCCTGACAGCAGGTGTATATATTGCTGTTCTTTGGCTGCAGTTATGTAGCAAACAGAAAAGATTTTTGGTTTTCTTATACAAACCTTGGTTAGAAATGCACATACACCAACAACAAGTAGGAATGCATGAAAATGTATTGTGGATTTTAATTAATCCACACAAGTTAAAAAAATATAAATATGGAAAACTGGCTATACTCATTACAGTGATACTTGTATCCCAACATTACCCAGTTCACGGCAGACTGGAGCCATCGAGGTTGTTCCTCGATATCTTAACCACTTTCCTTCCATCTAAGGAAACCGAATATATGGAAAATATCAATTCTTACATTTTCAGCGAGTACTCTTGAGTATGTTTCAGTCAAATGAGGGCTGTGAAACATTTTCATTCAATCATTGAAACGATAAAATGCCTTGGAGCTTAAAAGACTCTTCTGCACCATTTAGTAAGGTGAATGCACCTGTATATGTGAAACCATGTCCATAATTCTACAAAATCCAAATTTAATCATTTCTAATGGTTATAAAAAATTATCTAAAGTTATTTACTTTTATCATTTCAAGCGGTTTAAAGGTTAAACAATAAAATGTTCTAATTATTTCGTATTTGCTTTCATGATGGGTGCATGAAAATATCTCACCAGAATTGATAGAGAGGTGGATCACTACAGCATTATCAATAATCCAGGTCTCATTATTTTGCCTCTCTATATACATTATTAATGGAAAAAATCTAATAGTTGTTCAGAATTACTTTTTCTTTTTAAAAATTATGGACTATGGGAAAACCGTCTTCTAATTACTATTTCAATCCCTTAACATGCTTTGAAATAAAGTATTATACATTTTTAATGTAAAAAAAGAAACCAAATTTAACTGAAATTATATTGTGTCCCACAATGCTGTATCTTTGCAACACTTTCCCAGCATGCTGGCAGTGAATATGCTGCATTTCTTTAGCTGCTTTGTACTTATCACTAACACAGCACTGCAGACTGTTTGCTTGGTCACCTAGCTGGCAAACTCTGTTGATAGCAAAAGCTAAGAAACTCCCTTTCCCTGCACATCAGTTGAGTACCTACACATAGTGCATATCAGTAGCTCGCTTGCCACTGAAAACCTGTCTGCAAAAACCTGATAAATTGAAACCCTTCCCCAAAATACTTACAGAACGCAGTGGCTTGACTCCTAAACCATAAACATCAACTGCTGAGGGGGTGAGAATGGACATTTCATGATATGGAGAACAAAAAAATAAATAAAAACTGACTAGAGGGAGAAATAAGCAGAGATACTTTTACGTTAAAGCAAGGTAAATTCATTTGAAGTAAAATGTTAAAGCTAAAACAATATTTTGTCACCTTCCTAAAAATAATGGCCCAAGTAATTTTTTGGGCCAAAAATGATTTTGGCGACAAAATCACGACCTCTTTATTTCCAAAAGATGTTAAAGGCAAAACAAAAGATAAAAAAAATGATGAAAGATTTACTCTGTTTTCCACTGTCACCTTCCTTGCAAAATTATAATAACCAGTGATCACAAAACAAGTGATTTGAACATGTGTTGCAGAATCACAGCATAAAAGGCTGTCAGAAGTCTGCTGCAAAAGAAGCATTAACTATCGGAAATTAAACTGCTTTAATTATAACCGGCATACGTTTATAAAACTGATGTCTAATAACTGCTTAATTCTGACATAGCTACATTTTTTAAACATATTTTTAACTGTCCACTCAGGATTATTTGAGGCAACCATTAAACAGTAAACATACTTTGCTTCTTCCAGCCCTGGTTTCGGAGTTCGTGCAGTTTGACGGGTCAGTTGTGCAGAGCTTTTATTGTCTGGTGCCTGACAACTACTGTGCGATTGGCATGAAATTTGAAGTGGACGATACTACTAGATTGACAAATGCCGCAGTGGGAAAAGCCTACGTCGATACGGCAAAAATTCTCCACTTGAGTTCTTCTGAAGAATAAAATGCTCAGTCTAGAAGGAACCTTATACTTCTGTTTACCACTTTGAGGAAAAGTACAGATTTTTCTCTTCTTGCAGGATATGTCTTGGCCTTTAGCTGAAATATTTATGCACCATCACATGGAAGGCTACATCAACCCAGTGAAAATCGGGAAAGGTGTTTGATAAAGTTTGTGTATTTGTGTCCAGCTTCTGCAGGTTTAGTTCAGTGTTTGACGTTTGTAAGTTTCTATGTTAAATATGGCATTACTTGCAGTTACCAGTGTTGCCATTCGTGCGGGAGAAAAATAAAATCTTTTGTTCTTTTCTTTTTGAAAACGTCTTAAGTAATAAAAAATTATAATTGGGTTATTTTTCATTGCGCTTTTATGCTGACGTTTTTACAAGTAGTGCAGGCTTTTTGCAGCGGAGGTTCTACGTGGCAACACATTAGGTGGTTTCAGCAAGTTACAAGGTTCTGTAGAAGCACTCAAAACAACACAGCACTGTACTGGTATTAGAAAATATAATTTGTACTTTTGCCTACTTGAATTTACTTTTGAATAAATATGTCTTTTTAAAAGTACTTCAGTTAACGTTTACTTGTAGTTGAATAAGATTTGACCCAGAGTATCAATTCTAGAGTTGAGTACTTTGTCCACCGCTGATCTGAACTGCTGTTTGATGCATGAAATAATGCCAAAACTCTCTGCTGCTGCTTCAAGCCTCAACAAGGCGATCTCTCTGTGCCTTTATAAAACTCCATCAACGAGCCGCTCTGCCACAGGCATCCAAGTGTTATTAAACCCTTCGCGTTTCTCCCAGGGTAATTAAAGGTGCCTATGACGTCGCAGAGTTTCCTTCCAGAAACTCCTCATCTTCCTGTTGCTGGAATCAAGAGTTAATGCAGTTAACTTTAGTTGATGAGGGAGAATCCAAGCGCAGAGGAACACATCTGAATCAAAGCATGGGGCTTTTAAGTGCAAGTGTGCTCAGTGTTTGGGGGCATGTTAAATTATCCTCTCTGCTTCATCGTTTGAACCGTCAGCTTTTGATGCCACAAACAGCACTACACAAGCCAGACGCCACTTTTACCATGGGGTTGGTAACTGTGCACACTTTTATGTTTGTTGTCCACTGTTTATGACTTCCGGCTTTATCCTCCCACATCAGATCATACCAGGGTTTCTCCCACCTGCCACTGATTTCTCTTAAATCAATGATTTAATAGACTCTGTGAACCTGCTCAAAAAAGAATGTCTTTTGTTAATCAATACCATGCTACTGTTGTGAATATTTGTCATTCTTATCTCAAAATCAACTGTTGTAGGTGGCATGCTTTGCTTTGCAGACTACAGAGTGAACGTCAGCGATGTTAGAATTGAGTCAGTCACTTTGAAACGATGCAACTTGTACTTTCCTAAAGGTTTGTGAGAAAATATATTTCATCATGATGTCACAAATTCTTTAGCACATCCTCTTTAGAAGCTCTGGCAGAGACCAGACACTGCAGCACAATTTAATCGTCGACAGAGGATTAACACCGCCAATCTGCAAATGACAGAGTAAATATAAATACCAAAGAATGAAGTAACTGGGAAAATCCTTTCTACACATCAAGGCAAAGCTTTAATGAACAAACACTTTATCCATAGGGCTTCTCCAAAGATCTACAGAGCAACAACTAGAAATGCGTTTGTAGTATGGATTATGTTTGGACGGCAAGTTTGTAATGAAACAAACAAAAAAATCAGTACATCTGGACGACAGCCAAATTTCCACATGCATGCTTCTGTAAAATATTGTTTTTTGAGTGCAGATACTCATGTTTCAAAGAGCCTGGAGGTTCTGCTCTTCAACCACTACGTTGTTTATTTCAGGAGATAATTAGATTTTTATTACAGTACAAATCAACAAAAATGCTTAAAAATTTATTAGGGTCATAATTAAAAACTTGTAGAAGAGTCATAAATACAGGCATTTTTCTATGAAAGAATCTGCAACACTCCTTTGGTGGAGCACTTGACAATGTCTTCACAGGCTGGACCAGCCCTCCCGTGACTGAAAGTATGAAATATAAAATGCATAAAAATATGGATGAAAAAGCTTCAATAAACTAGATATTTTTCTAATCTTTTAATGTGATCTTGAGTAAATATTCTTTGGTGGTTTATTCCGATTCATGCATTAACTTTCATGTGATCATGACTCATTTCCTAACTTGGCACAGAAGAAATAAAACACACTTTTAAAATAACAAAAGGCAATTTTATAAATACGAAAAATGTATAAAAGGAAATAAAATATCTAATTTGCAAATTATGATGAAACAATAAAAAAAACTGCTTTCTAGTTTTTCTCATTTTCATTTTTACTTAACATTGTTGTATATACAGCTTTTTTTTAAATCGCATTTTTTAAGTTTGAAATGTTGGAGGAAATTAAACGTTTTAAAGGTGAGTTTATTTATATCAGAGTAAAAATGTATTTAATTCCAGCAGCCGTGAGACTCTCACATGGACAATGCAAAACGCCAGCAAGGGTTAAATCTGTATTACATTAGTGTGAAGGTTTAAAAAGGTTGTTTGGCACCAAAAGAAAAAAAACACTGACATCAATACAACCTGGCTCATTGTCTGGCCTGTCAACTTTTCACACACAGCAGGAAACAGAGACCCAGCAGTGACTTTGTAATGGAAACATGAGTTTTCACAGTATGACATGCTGAAGCATGTTTTATTGTGAAAGAAAATAAGGCATCAGACACAGCACAATGCTAGGAAAATATAAGTCAATTACCTCATGACTTTACACACAAATATCCCAGACTTTTGTGGAACTTTTTCCTAATTTATTAAAAGTAGAACCACATTATGTAAGAATTAGTAGTCTTTGCCATGACGCTCTAAATGTAGCAGTTTCCACTGATCATCCTTGAGAGGATTCTACAGCTTAAATGGAGCTCACCTGTCATAAAACAAGTTGATCCGACTTGATTGGGAAAGGCGCACACCTGTTTTTATGAAGTCCCACAGTTGTCAGAGCGCAAACGCAAAGCACGACATCAAAGGAATTAATAGACTTCTGAGACGGGAACGTCTTCAGGCACAGATCTGTGGAAGGATACAAAAAAAAAGGAAAAGATTTCTGCTGTGAAGATCCCAACTGGAACAGTGACCTCAATCATTTGGAAATGGAAGAAGTTTGGAGCCACTGTGACTCTTCCTGGACAGATCTGACGATGGCTGGGCACAGATGTGTCCCATCCAATCTGATGGAGTCTGAGAAGTAGTGCAAAGAAGAAAGGGGTGGGAAAAACTGCCTAAAGATATCTGAGTCAAGGTTGTGGCATTATATTAAAAAATGTGTGAGGTTGCAATTGCTGCCAAAGGTAGATCAACAAAGTATTAAGCAAAGGCTCTGGACACGTATGTAATTATGATTACTTGTTTTTTTACTACCATTATTTTTAAATGAATTTGCAAAAAAAAAATGTTTTCCCACATTGTCATGATGGGAAAAATAATGGGTCGAATTTTGTGGAAAGAGATTAATGTATTACAATTTGAAACAAAGATGGAACAATAAACCTAGTATAAACTGAAGTGATGTGAATACTTTCCAGATGCATTGTATAACAAAAATTTTTTTTAATCTTAATATCATTGTAGCCAAAATGAAATTGACTTTAAAATTTGTATCCCTTGGATATGAGAAGGCTTCTAAAAGGGACAAGGTACTAAAAATAATATTTTTTCTCTACTTGAAAATATTTTAGAGCATAAATCGTTTTATTCTAAGAAAGGAAATAATGTTTCAAACTAATTAAGTGAAGGGTTGAAAGGTGTAAAACTACATAAATACTTCAAAAGTAGAAATATTGCGATGAGTCCAACTGCTTGTTTTAATTATTTCTTAGCCTAACCAATTTCCGTCAGTCAGTAAATTATTTAACCTGTTCAACACTTTTTCAACACAGATTCACAGCAAGTATCCACTCCAACCTGAACATAAATAATTTTAAAGGCTTTAAATACAATCGAAGGCATAAAAAAAAACTGCACAACCCTTTTTTAATGACAAGTTAGCTTTACTATTTAAATCAGCTTAGAGAATACCCCCATCAGGGTCTCCGGGCCTAATTGTTACCGACACGTTTTAAGCCAGCTGTGGCTGTTTGCCAAGGTCTTGGCTTTAAAGCATATCTCATTTTCCTCCTGTGGGTCCTCTGTCCTCCAAACCTTGTATTGAAAGCTGATGCTGCGAGACTTCTGAAGCAGCAGCCATTTGCTCTTCCATGCAACCACAGGCAATTATGATTTGACCCTGTCAAATCAAAGAAAGCTGGGAGGGCAGAATAAGAATGAGTCAGGGCCAGTAGCACCAACTAAACTTTGACCAGTTTTATGCATGCAACTTGGTCATCATTTGAAGGGTGTTCAGACCTATGAACACCTTGAAATTTTTGATCATAACTAAGCAAACCATTAGGGTGTTTTAGTAAATTAATCACAAACGAGGTGCTCTATGTACAGCCCCAAAAGGTTTAATCCACTCGCATTGCAATGAGGTGGAGTAAACTTTTTTTTTTTTTGTAAAGCATAAAGCCTTATACAACTTTCATGAATTCCTCATTCTGACAAACTTTTCATTACAACGGGACTTAAAGGCGTCCCCTGCTGCAGAACGTCCAGCAGAGCCAAGGTCGCACCACATTCTGCCATGATTAGCACTCTCCATGGACCATGACAGTCTCAGCATTGCTACCTAGTGCAGAATATCCTTCATGTGCAGATGGCTGAGTGGGACAACTAGTATTGTAGAATCTATCAATCCCAGCAGCAAACCGCACAGCCTGAAAGGGACAGGCTGGTGGAACATAGTGAGGCAGGATATCAACATGTCCTGCATGTCCACTGACAGAAAGGTGGTGAACACAGTCTAGTACTAGTCCCAGGAAGACAATATTCTCTGCTGGGGCTTACATGTTCTCGTGGTTCATCATGAAACCCAGATTGAGTAGCTGCCAAAATGAGTATCTGTGTGTGTGCTTCTGCTCTGAGCATGCTGCCTCAGAAGTTGATCATCCACATATGTGGTCAAACAAGACGCCGTTCTATCTCACCAAGGCTATCTGCCACTTCGGTACAACACCTGAACACCCTCCGGCTCAGGGACAGCACAGGCTGAAGGAGAACACAGTGCAATTGTAACAGACGTCCTGAAGAGCGAATGTCAGAAATATGGAAACGTGCATCATTCTGGAAAAGAGATAAACCGATTGACCCAGTACAACAGACAACGAAGAGATGAATATGCCAGCCCTCAGGTCCAGGTTAGGGTGAATCCAGTTCCCCCCTTTTAGGCACCCAGAAAATACCTGAAGTAGAGACTCCTCTACCTATGCTCTGCTGATACAGGGCTTATTGTAATGACTTATGTTTTTAGTTTTTTTTCTGGATTTTTTTTTTTTTTTTTTCTTCCCGACAGTGAAAATGTATGTGATCCAGCAGCTGGTTCATGATTCTTGTCGTGCAATTTGGAAACATTGGCCAACAGAGCTGGTGTGAAGAATGCAGCCTGAGGACGCCGATTGATTCTGAAAGGAGTGACAGATGTACATGTTTTTTGCTTGAAAGATTACTGGGGTGTGTTAATCCCACATGTGAGTCCGGGGCCCCATGACATTGATTAAAATCACATTTTGGAGGCTGGCAAAATGAAACCATCTGATCCATACTTCAGAATTGAGACCTTTGAGATTTGTTACTTAGCTTTTTCCTCTTTTTTTGTTGCGGGGGAGGGGCGCATTGTTGATTTGGTGGGGAATGGCAAATTGTAACACCACATATAATTAACAAATGTCAATCTTTATTACATTTATTTTTCTAGAGGCCTTTGGGATCCATTGTTGGTTACACAACAATGTTTCATCAAGGTATGCTCACTGCTAGATGTGTTTTACATGTAAAAAATTGTTAATGAAGCTTTCTGGAATGTTTTAATTGTTCAATGTATACATGCAAATTCAACCAGTGTTGAATTCAGTGGGGAAAAAAAAGAAAACAGTTTTGACTGCAGAAAAGCTTAATGTATGTACTTAATATTAATTAATTTGTCATTTGCTAGAGGAAGAAATCTGTAAAATAATCCTGCTTTCTGGTCTACCACTTTCAATACTTGTGATCCGACTGCCACTAAAATGTTAGAATTAAAAAAATGTCCAATCGTGGTGCAAAAATTATACTCAAAATTATTCTGTTAGATATCAGACTCACCAAAAGTTCAGTCACAGACAACATGCACTCCTGACCAAAATCTTATGTCCAGGGGAAATAATTGCAAGCATTCAAGTTTCATTCTGGTGAGTCAAAACAAAGTTGGAAAATGCAAAGAGAAAATTCTTATATTCAGTATAAGATTCCATTCAATGCTGACTGGGTGAAGACCAACCTGCCAATCATGAAAAAAAAATATTTTGAAGTCATCAATCTAAATTCTGATTACTTTTAAACTCTTATTTGATCCGATGGGTCATCTATAAAAATATATACATTTCATTCATCACTGTTAAGAATTCAAAGCATTAAATGAAGCGCTTTTCCTACTTTTACCTCACCTTCATCAACAGCAGAGAATGTAGAAATAAATATTAACATACCCATCTAAATCATTAAATTAGGTGTTGCAATCACTTCCATGGCAACACATGTGTAAATGTCACTACTGAGGCAAACTGCTTCTCCAAATTGAACGTGGAACCCTCATCAGTTTCTCGAAAGAAGACTGGCTGAAAGAATAACTATGTTACAACTCAGACAGTTCAGTCTGAGCTTCTCTGACACTCATTGATCCCTCTCCCACTGACTTCCACCCTGTAAGCCCTTCTCCCTGCAGAGCTTTATTCCCCTCCGGAGCTCCATCACTGTGTACTGGAGACAAAACAGGCTTACTGTAAATCAGAGACCAAATCCCACAGGCAACAGGGAATCTATCCTGCGACAAATAAAAAGCACCTTTTCTCCTCTTGAAATGAGCGACAAATCAAGTCAATATATTTTTTTCCTGATCTTATTTCACAAGAAATGCTTAAAAATAATTTTCCCAGACGAGATGAATTTTGCCAGTCAAAATGCATTGCATGGTGGAGTGATGTAATGCATCATATGCTGTTCCTTTAAAAAGAAATGAGCTTAATGGTAAATAAAAAAATGATGTATGTTTTTCAACAGGGATGTAGGAGATTCTCAACATACAATAATTTTAAACAAAATCACTAGTTAGGCTAAAAAGTAAAAAAACAAATGTAGAAAAAAATATATAGACAAAAATATAGAAAGTTACCTTATATAGCCTTATGTAGGCCACATTGTAAATTTTATCTCAAACATGCATGTTAAATTAAGGGTACTTCACAAGTTAAACCTGCATAATAGATGCTTAGATTCATTAAAACTATGGCGAGCATTGCATTGTTCTTTGAATGTCTTTATCAAGCATCCAAAATAAAAACACACCAATCAACTGTTTTGTCCAACATGAGAAATCACTTAGCAAAACATCTGTCTACATAAATTGTCCTGTGTTAATATGTATATTGTGAGCAACTGAGAATAGACATCCAAAAATAGCCTAAAGGAGGTTAATGAATATATTCAAAGTCCAATAAAATTAAGCTTATTAAGAGCTTATTTGAGCTTTTACTTATCTGAGTTGTTACCAGCAGGGCAATTTTGTAATTGAATTTCTAACAATGAACCAACTATAAAGTACACACTAAAAGATAAACAATCCAAGATGCAGTGCCATTAAAAGGCAAGCTGGTGACATAACTTGAGAAATCTACACCAAGAAAAAGGACTTAACGGGCTTCTGGAACAGGATAATTCATCTTTAGAGCTGCAGGCTTTTATTGCCGTTGCTCTGTGGAAAAAAAAAAAAAAAATACAGATTTTGTGGTGAAGACATGTGGAAGCTTTAACAGAATGTAGACCAGAAATGAAACAAAAGATTTTTTTTTTTTAAATTGACATTTTGAAAAGAATAAGTGAAAAGAAACACATATATTTTAATGAAGACATTAGCAGAAACCTCACTGGAAAAATACAAATATCTAATGAGAATGACAGATCCAGCTAAACTAATTCCATGTTGTCCAATAGTGAGTTCATTGTATTAACTCCGAGGTGTGTAGTATAGCCCAGATTTGTACTCACGTAAAAGTAGCAGTACTTCAATCTATTTATCTCACGCTAAAGTAAAAATTGATAAAAGAAATACTAGTCAAATTAAAAACATAAAAAAAGCTACTCAAATGCAGAGTGTTTGAGTTGTGACGTTTAATCTAAATTAATTTGTTAAAATGATTTAATCAAATATCCAAACTAGTCAGATTTTGACACTAAGAACAAAGAAATAAAGAGATGAGCGAAAATTAAGTCGCATACCACATTGGAGCAGAAAGACAATTCCTTTTCACTTACACTAGATAATTTGTGTAAATTAAAACAGTGCTTCCAGTGACAGTTTTTCCTATTCAAGTAATTTCGGCTAAATGTTGCTTTTTTGGAATTCAGTAAAGTAATTACCCTTACCTGACAATAGTGTGGTACTATAAATACTAGAGGTGTGCCGATCGATCGGTCACCGATCATAATCGGCCGATTTCCGTGAAAAAGTGTATGATCGGTGATCCGCGATCATTGGCTCTTGTTGCCGATACCGATCACCTGCATCTCATTTCGCAGCCTCCCTGTGCAGCTGGTCTCCTCTTTCCTTCACTCTGCGCAAACGCACAGCAACAAATCCTAAGCGATGTGGAACTATAACGCACTGAGTGAATGGGGAAGTTTGCGTGTTGACGCGGAAAATTGAAGCACGTCAAAATGCATCAACACAACGAAGCTAATACAACATAAAAACCATGGCATACTTGACGGAGTTTGGCTACATCGAGGCTCACTGCAGTAAAAAAGACATATGGAGGATCAGAAAGCAGGTAAAGCAGCGCACACTCACTCACCCGGATTAGCATTACGGTCAGAAAGCTAAACAAATAACCCGCAAAATTATTTAAGTCTTCGAGCTGCGATGTAAGACGCTGGTTCTGCTCTCACTGTTGAACCGCTGCTACGAGCTACAGGTAGTAATATTTCACAGACGGAGCGCCGCTTCTGCTCCACCTGGTAGTGACTCTCACACCAAACCTCTGCTTAAAGCTGCAGCATCTAACTTAAAAAAAGCATTTTACATATGTATTAAAACTTTCACTGACCTAACAGGAGACAGATAATCTCTAAAAAAAATAATCGATCACCTCTCTGTTCTGCATAATTACTCTGCTCAGTCAGAAACAGCCACTCAGAACTAGCAGTAATCAGCTAGCCGCCATGCTATCAGGAAGTTTTCATTCAGTAACTCAGGATTGTTTATTGTAATGGATCCTGCATTTGCCTTTGAATGTTAAGCTTTATACTTGAATTTTTTTGGCAATGTTGATAAGTTTTATTTTGGCTCTTTGTATTATTTAACCTCTTCAGAGCCTTCATATGTTATCAGTCTGTTAAAGATGGTATTACAGATAGCAGTACAATTTGCAGAATGCCTGTTTTGTTTAATTTTCTTCTTGGAAAAAGTTATTAAGTTTTTGTCTAAATTAAGGTGAATTCATGGTTCCTTTTTCCATATAATGTAACCGGTAGTGTTTATGATTTAAAAAAAAATTATGTGATCGGTGTCGGTGATCGACCCTCAGGGGTGATCGGTATCGGCAGGAAAAAACCTGATCGGCATATCTCTAATAAATACTACCAGAAAGTTCCTCTATTGCAACAAGTGACTACTATAGTATTAGATCGACACTTTACAAAATCAAAAAAAGGTGATCCCATTATTGCTTTTGAATCTGCAACACATTAAAAATGACTCCACAACTTAAGACGAGCCACATTTTTACTGCCTCAAGACACATCCATGCTTATGCAACGTCCTGAAGAGAAGAAAAATGTACATCTCTATGATCTCACACCAAGTCGGAGGTATTTACAAAGCAGAACTGGGAGAAAATGTATTCTCTTGAAGATGGATGCTGAAGTAAGACCAAAATGTAGGCAAGCAGGGGGCAGACTGGCAGAGTTGGTAGAAAAATGAAAAGTCCACAAACAAGTTGCAAAGGAAGAGGCAGAACCCCCAGATGGTATAAAAATGGCTGTGTAAACAGGAGGATCTCATAATGAACCAAATAAACCATAACGGAGGGGGAAACAGGTGAGACTAATTAATTGAGTGGAAGAAGCTGAAGGCAAACTGAAGAAACGAGCAGCAGGGATTGGCTAAACGAGTGTTAGTTTATCCCGAGGACTTACTGTCTTGCATGTTTTATGTGTTTCTCTGCCTCTGCACACCTGACTTCACGCTTCATTTGACTCATGTGTGCTGGAGCAGGGAAACATCTGAAAGAAGAACAACTGTGGGTCCTGAGGCCCAGGATTAAAAACCACTGGGCTAGACAAACACTGCAAGACACGCCGATCAGGAGCACCAACAAACAGGAAGAATATCGATACATACAATACAAATGTAAAAGAATTAACACAGAACCCTTCAAACAAAATAGAAAGCCAAGGTCAACGTATAAAGTCTAAATAGTGAATACAAACTCAATACCTTGTATTGAGGGTGTCCAGCTCTAGTTCTCTAGTTTTGGCAAATGGTGCAAGTGCCTCCTCAGCATGTCTAAGTTCTGCAGAGGCCTGCTAATGAAACACCATTTTATCCAGTCGCATAAAAATGCAGGACACTGGCCCTGCAGGACTGACATTGGACACCACTGCCATACATATTGACATGTCAGGGGTTTTTAATTGGTCGACGCTTCACGGAAATCACCTCCTAAACACGCCATCGAGTTTTTGCAGAACGCTTCTGCAGAATCATTAATTCAAACCAGGTGTGCTGAAGCAGGGTAACGCATGAAACAATTGGACATGAACTATATCTACCACATGTCCCCAACTCTTACCACATGACATATGATTATTTTTTTGAAGAAAGAGAATAAACAAGTCACCTGAACAAGGGTTGAGTTTACTCAAAGCTTCAACACAAAATGTTCTGCTTATTTTAAACTGACTGGATAATGAAAACTCAATCTCAAGAGAGAGTCTTAAACTGTCACCCCGAAAATCCTTACATGCAAGTCAATGGGTTCAGAAGGGCACCGGTGACTTGCTGACTTTTTTCGGATTTTAATAATCTCTTTACGTGATCTCGCCTGTCCCCAGTGTCCCATTGTTCAGGGCCACGCAGGGGGGACGTTTGAGAGCTTGGATTTAGTCTTTACAGCAAGAAAAAGTACCCTAATATATCCTCCATATCAACAAAAAGCATCCTCATAATGAATGTAATATTTTGAAACATAGGGTGGACTTTATGCGTTAAAGACAAGTAAACAGCTACTCTCAGCCTTGATTGAACACCTACTTAGTGTGGAAAGAACTAAAGCAACATCAGTGGCAATAATTCCACTTGAACTAGATTAAATATCCACCTCATATATTTGGCTTTTCGATAAACAAGCTCTCGGAGAGGTGCTATGGGAGACGATCAACACATTAATAAATGGTGAAAATGATTTGAAATGAAAATCCAAGGCTGCTTTTTACCCAGATGCAGTTTAATAAGTAAACAAACCAGCCCTGCTCGGCAAATCAGAGAGAGAAAGTTTGTGCAGGAACAAATAACATGGCAAGATATTTAAAAAGAGAAAATGTAGGAAAGAGAATGAGAAACCTTTAAAGAGCACAGAAATTGACATTAAATCACAAATTATGGGGATTTGGACATATGTTATAATAATTGGTTTTATTAAAGAAACTTTATCATCTAGATTTTAATTTAGATATGCAGTGTTAGTCCTTATTATTAACACAATAACCTAAAGAGTAATTTCCAGCCAATCAGCCTCCTAAATTACATTCCAAGCGTCTCTCTTCGCTGAACTCTAATGAAATTCTGATAACTTGCAAATTAACAAGTGAGGTAGGAACATAACAGCACCAAAGGAGGGTGATGTTGCTTTGTTATCTCTGGAAATGCAGCAGCTCTGATATGTTTGTCCTAACAAGACACCATAGCTCATAGGTTTTTATTTTTTTAAGGCCCTAGTGGCCTTTATTTGATAGTGAATTGACAGGAAAGTGGGTAATGAGAGAAGGAGGAAGACATGCAGCAAAGGTCACCAGGCCGGGAATCAAATCGGTGACAGCCACGTCGGAAACTAAGGTCTCCAGATGTGGGTTGTGCTTAACCCATGTGCCGCCGCAGCTGTGAGGTTTTTGTGAGCAAGCGGCCACTTTCTTTGCAGTTTGCTTTTATGCCATGTCCCATTTGCACTCAGTAGTCCCGACTTCCCAGTTGGAGAAACCATCTGGAACGTCCCACCCAAGTCGGACTTCCCACTCAGAAAGTGGGAGAACTCTTACGACCTGAAGTTAGGATTTCAGGATGGCTGCTAATTGCAACCTTTAGTAGTAAAGTTGATTACTTTTACTGTTGAGGTTTGTTCCCCCAAAGACTTCTCCAACAAGTCTTTGGGGGAACAAATCAAAACCTTGGATAATAGGAGGAACGACGACATTTAATCTCTGTTTGGGATTAATAAAGTATTTCTGATTTGACTTGAGCTGTTGCATGGAGAGGGATTTATTAATATCCTCTGCTTACCAAAATGCTCAAAGCTTTCTGGTGCTACTCAAAATATTGCAACACGTTTCCCAATGTCTTTATGGAGACCTTGGATAGCCTGAGCTGTCTTGGCCAGTGACACCAAGTTTTTTTTTTTTTTTTATATATACTTAGATTTTACAAAGCAGAGCTTCAAACAGTGCACATTGCATTAGAAGTCTGCAGTGGTAAAGAATTAATCACAGTATTTTCTTGAAGAAGAAAGATCAAGTCTCTCCACAGTGAGTCTCTTACATTAGGGGATACATGAAAAATGCATGAACTCTTACTCCCCACTGGACTCATGGCATTTTGTTGCCAACTCAGAACTCACTTTTAAGATAAAAGTCAGGTTTCTCTAGTTCTGCTAGTTTAATTTCTTTGCGAATGAAATGCTGGTATATTATTCTGGGAATACTTGGAAATGCCAATAATAAACAGAGCAGCCATACAGATTTTTCCCATGATTTGCCATGTTGTCTTTTTGCACAATAAAGTGAAACAAGGCTTCACACAGAACCACCGTCAACATGTCAATTACAGTTGCTGGCTTGGCTTGAATATCAAACGTTTTTCCGTTGGATTTTTTTAAAGGGGTGGGAATCTTTACCTCAAATCAATTTGCAAGCATATTGCAGTGGATATTAAACCAACAATACTCTCATTCGGAAGCCACTTCATACTAAATAATTACTCCAGCACAAACTCACTGATGTGGTATATGCAGCTTTGAATGTTTAGGCTTCTACACTGGAGAAATTTAACTGCAGACACCAAGCTGATCAATACTCAGTTTTCTCATTAATGACCAATAGTCTTATAAGCGATTATTCTATATGCCTGTTACTTCCCATTATGTTCAGAAGTGAAGAAACCTTTTAGATAGGAGACAAAATGTCAGTGGCAGTCACAATTCAATCCAAATCTCACCTGTGAAGCAAACCTTGTAAAACTAAATATTGTGTTTAAAAACTGGATTTGTTTAGTCAAAATGACTTTGCACAATAGCTGTAAAACCTAAAGAATGAAGTCTGGCATTTCTCAATTTCTTGCAGCCATAGCTTTATTCCCATCATTTCAAATATACAATTAAATACTCTGGGGGGCAGCACTGGAGATCAATAGCTTGCCTTCACCTCCCCTTTCTCAGTGTCAAAGGTGCTATTAAGCTCTGTGCAACTCACAAACTCGTGGAATCTCCATCTGTCTTTGTGTCTGCAAGTGTCACAGATTCAGCAGTCAGGACGCAAGAGCCAACCAAACAGAGGAAACTGAAATTTAAACTTCGTTTAACAGCAGAGGAAAATTCAGTTTCAGGAGACTGGCCTCCTCTACACACTCACTCAGGAAGCAGCCATGTAACCACTGCTGTAGCAGTCAGTGTTATTCAATATAATGGATTAAACAGCACTTACTTTGGAAGAGTCAGCTTTAATTGACAAAGGAGTCTGTAGAAAGCCTAGTTAAATACATTGATATTTTTGTTACACTTAATGTTGTTAGTACTTTGTTGAAGATGCACATCCTTCGATATGATCTCTTAACTCTTGATTTCTCATCTCAAAGTCTTCAGTTACAATTTATATCCAAGCTTGACATTTTTCATCACAGAATTTACCAAAAAAGAGCTTTACATACTTTAATAAAAAAAAAAATACAGTAATTTTTTTGTCACAACGCACCAAAATACACTTTAATATTGACTGTATTTAATGAAGGAGCCTGAAAACAGATATTAAATTTAATCCTGAAGACTAATTAGATTTATTTTTTATTCTGCTGAAATATATTTTATTTTAATTTTTTTGCATTATTTTGCTAATAAGTTGGTACGGTTAACTTTCAACTGACTTTGCACACTGAATATATAAACATCCAAGAAATCTTTCGAAAGATTAGGCAGCAGTGAAGGATTTAGAGCTTAATTGTCAACATCTCATCTCTCCCTGCTCAATTTTGAAGTCCCAGTCGAAAACAACAAACATTCAACCCTGGGCTCTCCTTTGCATTCAGCATGTAGACACTGAATGCAGTCAGTTCAAACTGGGTGCTACTATTAAACAATTTATCATGTTAACTGCACTAACGGTCACAAATAAGAAATAATAAAAAATAAATTAAAAAAAACATATGGGTTGTGATTATTCTGTTAATTTGTCCTATTGAGAGTAAATATGTCTCCAGGACATTATTGTCATAAAAAAATGTCTGTCGATATGTTTATTTTTTACACCTCATTGTAAAATGTAAAGAAAAAAAAAACATGAGTTCAAGTGATTATAATTTCTGATCAGAGACACTCAGCAGCAGCGTAACACAAGGAAATTTAAATGCCGAAGTCTTTTCTTTGATCACAGTTAATGCTTTCTCTAAGAGGATTATATTGTCATTAGACAGATCTGCCTTTGAGGGGATAAATATAAATCCTCCAAGTCTCACCAGTGAAATCTACAACCTTTTGTGTCCTGCCACATGTGGCAGTTGTACTAAAAAATGCAAGCCTTCACTGATGGGTTTAACATTGCTGGGGATATTTCAGGTGGAATCATGTGGGGTGTCTGATTTCATCTGTGATTAGAAGATTTGCAGGCTTGACATTTCTTATTTATTGGCATGTTTTTTACAAAAGTGTACCGTGCAAACCGAAGAGTCTTCTGGTAAAAATAAAGTTTACTTTTTTTAAGCCTTTCTTCCATAAAAACAATACACAAAAATATTTAAATCAGTGTAGAACAGTTTATGTTTTTGATGGCCGTTACATCACTTGTGAAAAGTAAAAACATTTCACCGACAAGGTGGAGTTGCCTAAAAGGAGCAATTAAATCAGTTGAGGATACACCAAGAGCTTTTAGTCCCATCACCTGAGAAATACGTTTTAAACTGGTCCAACAATACAGAGAAGTCTTGCTATGCGGAGCTCTTTAAAAAAATATTAAAATGAATTTTGAAAGAAACCAGTTCGATTCTGTGTTACTAAAGAAGATTTATTTCTTGATCTTGTTTGTGAAAGCTTGGTCACCTGACATTTTGCAGACTGTTAGTTTGCGATCAAAACGAAACCAGACTGGAACCAGCAGTTTTAGAGCTCTCAATATATATATATATATTTTTAACTTCAGCTTCACACACTTCAGTTCAGTTTACAGCATATCATGTCAGTCAAAACAAGAAGACGGAGAATCTCCCTCTCATCTGAACCACCTGGCTTTTAAGGGATTGGCTTCCCCCAGGACTAATTAGAGGAGTGGAGACATTCATATTTCTAGAAAGAAAGAACAAACATTTGTACTAAACTATTCCTAAAAAGATGTCTACACAGTTACAATTAACTCAAACAAAACTAGAAACAAAAAAACAATCTGGATCCAAACAAAATCAAAAATACATATCTCCTCCCTCTTAGAAAATGGATTTTCCCAATGAGGCCGATTGGAAACACCAGGTCCTTGTCAGCACTGCTCATGGGTGCGTTTCCATGGCAACACATGACCAGATGACCTCAAAGAGATGAGATGATGACTAAAACAAGTAAATAAATCAAGTTACTTCCCTAAACACAATACATTTACCCAAATAAATTAGAATATATAAAGTACACAAAAAACAGCACCTGCTAGGGAGGGGGTAAATCCCTCACACAGAGCTTTAAAGAAAATCCTATGTAGGCAATATCAATTTTACAGTCAAAATTTTCCTAATTCTATTATTGTCACATTTTGCCAAATCAAGCATTTTGTTGGAATCAAGACATATGTTTTAGTAAGCCATTTCAAAACTGCTGGGGAAAAAAAATCCCATCATACTATCATTTTAGTGAAATACCAAAAAAAAAAAAGAAAAAGGGTTTTCTCCAGCTGTATGGGTCAAACGGTAACAAGCACTGCTTCTCTATTGCTTGTTGCTCAAAACTGTAGAGCAGACCAGCTGGTTTAAGAAAAGGCACATGTTTTCTTCAAAAAAGCTACAAATTTGGCTGCTTGAAAATCCATTTCATTGTACTGAATCTAAAGGCCACCACAATCATTGATGAGGTAATGCCATTTTGAAAAATACTGTTGGCAAGCTTTGCTTGATGCATTAAGCAGCTGACTGGTGGCCAAGCATTACAGCCCAACTATGTAATTTACTACAGTTTGCACTTGTTAGGAGGAACCACAGCTAATCCAGAACTAAAGTGGTTTACTAGTTAATTTAAACACAATCTACTGATGATCTGTCAGAGTCAGTGTGTTGGTTGTCTTTTTATTTTTAACTGAACTGAAGCACACCAAATTTCACATCACCTCTGCATGTTACAAATACAAAGTCAAGAAAGCCTAACTGAACTACTTTCCTTGCATTTTTTTTTCTTAATTAAAACATTTTTGCTGACCTTGTTATCTAGTTGTTGGAGTGTTGACAATTGGTAGCAAAGCAGTGCATTCCTTTTTCTTTTATACGTCACACATGCATTTAGGATTTTGCGTGTTAGATTGACAACTTTACAGCTAGAAACCAACGGTCGTCAGCCAGCAGCTTTTTTCGCTGTATTACTGCTACATCATGATTATGCAAATGAGCTGCTGTTGGCCAAGCCCTCCTACTCAGTATTTACATTAGTACCTCAAACACATAAATGGCAAACAGACACAGTGGTACAGCGTTACATCTTTGGCCCCAAAGCAGATTATAAAGCACAATAATTCAGCACAAATACATCTTTTTAAAAATATTTATATTTGCAAGGTTAGAGGAGAAGTACTTCTACCAACATGCTAAATTGGGGGAGAAAAAAATACTACATGTTCTCAGACTGTCACCCCCATTTTACAACAGTAAATGTGCAGATACCCAAGGTCAGACAGACACAGGACTGGCAGAGGCGTCATTTAGAACAGCGTTAACTTATGCTAACTGACAAATCATCTTCGTGCTGAACAACAATACAAAACACACAACACATTATTGTGTACTTATATCGCCATCATCTGCAGAATTGCTAGGAACAGAACCTTCTTTCAGTCGAAGTCCTTTGGTAAATCCTGATGTGTAATGTTGTTGTGTAGTTCCTGCCATTTTCTTTGGCATTTTTGCAGGGATATTGTAAGCAAAAATAAAAAGAAGCCACACGGCTCCATACCCGTGACTGGGATAAAATAAATGGGCACATGCTCTAGCCCAGTCCTCAAGAGCTACCGTCCTGCAACTTTTAGATGCATCCTTACTCCAACACACCGGAATCAAATGGCTGAATTCCTTAACCAGCAGTGTTCGGCTCTGAACAGCCGTGGTAACGAGCCATTCATTTGTTTCAGGTGTGTTGGAGCAGGGATGCGTCTGAAAGTTGCAGGACGGTAGCGCTCCACTGGCTGTAATCAATAAAATAAGACAAATTGTCCTTCTACAGCAGCCATTTCAGCTGCAGCTTTTCATCTTGAATGACGTGGATGGAGCTCCACTTGGGTTGCTAGGTGAGGGGCTGGACTTGACTTGGAGTCACTTGGTAAATTGTGACTCAACGATTTTTAGAGGTTTTTGAAACAGACTTCTTTGCAGACACCAGCAGAACTTATTCCCAAAAAACAGATGGGTGTTTCTCTTTTCTCTCTCTTTTACCGTGTATAGAAACAGAAGATACCCAAATGGTTACATTTTGGGTTAAATTATTGTGTTAATACAATGAAAGGAAGTAAATCTAGAGGCTGTCATCTTGAGAATCTCACAAGCATGTCTAGACTGAAAACAGCTCATTTCTATTGATTGTAATCTGCTATTTTATTTGATGAGACTCAATGAGTGAGCTTTTATATTGCTGCATTTCATGTTTAAGAGAATGTCTTTAAATGAGCAAAAATCGATCACGTGTTACACATTTTTTCCTCATTTCAAGTCTGCATTATCTAACCTCAGTTTGTTTATATTTTTTATACAAAAAAAAACCAAGCAAAGCTAAAGTTTTATAGACGATACACTGGCAAAGCTGAACTATTATTCCAGTTATATTGCGGTGCTCTGGAAAATGTTTTTGCAATATCTGGACAGTGCAGAAATATATAGTTGGGGTCATGAACCTGCCCGATTTGTCTTCCTGTCTTTATCTGACTCTTCATAATTCGCTGTCTGAAGCCTTTCCTCTTTCTTCAGTTTCATGCTCGTCATCCTTCCTCTCATTAATTTATTCACCTCTTATGATCATTTCTTCCCTCTACGGTTTTGCCCTCTCTGTCAGCCATGCATTGTCTATTCTCATTTTCACTCCTCCATATCTTCCTCCTGCCCAATCTTCAGCTTTCCATTTCTGAAAAGGCAAAAGAGAAATCGTCTGAAATTCTTCTCTACTACTTAGAAGAAATGTTTTTCTATTTAAAGTGCCGATTGTGCATGTTTCATTGAAGTACTTGGCATAAAGGCAACTTTATACTGCAGCGATAGGATGCAAAAACATTAAGTGAAATTCTGACTGTTTTAATCATGAACCTATATCATATGTTGTTGTTGTTGTTTCATTGCTGAGAAAGTTATGTCTTTTTTGTGGCTCTGCGGTTTTTAAAGTAAAAAATTAAGAAAGGAAATTACCATATTGAGAATGCAATCAGTCCCTCGTATCACAGTTTGCCAACTGTACTTTAAAGCAATCTAACCTTAATAAGACTGGCTGTGTTTCATGTGTTTGTGGTAAATAAGGAGAAAATGTAGTGGCCTTCTTCCTGTCAGTTGATTACTATCTGCAGCAACAGATAGATGAAGAACATCCCCAATGTTGCTCCAAGTTCCTCACAGGCATTTTCTCTCACATCCCATTTAAACCACTGGAACAGCATGGCACACTGTTGCCTTATATAACTGCAAATTTTCAAAGAACTGTATTTTATGAGGCATTTTGACAAACTTATCCAGATGTCTTGGCAAGAAATAGTGCAAGTGGGCGGCGAACTGTTGTGAAGCTACAAAAACACGCATCAAGTCCAAGTTTTGCTCTCAAATTTGTGAATGGCAGAGAACTTGTGTTTTATATTTAGCCTTGTTAACTGGACATCTTTGAGTTGACTAATATTTAGCTGATCTCACACTAGGCATTTTCAGAAACTTTATCTTTCAAATTTAGTCTTTATTCAGCAAATGCAAAAATCTTTCTGAATTATATATGTAAATCTGCCTCTCCTTACACACAAGCAAGTAGAACCCTTCAGAAAGTGGACATTATCTATTTTTCAATTTCAATAGGTATGTAAACGATTGTTTTCTTAACTGAAATCCACTTTCACCCACACTAATGATGTCCTCTCTGGAGTCAAAAGTTATCGGATGACATCGTGGAAACATTTCTTGTTCCCACACCAAGCAGAGACTGTTGAGGTTTAATTAAGGAGGCTGTTGAACAAACTTATCTTTGGATATATATATATACATTGTTTTATGCTGCAGCACTATCTCTTCATGGCCTCAAAAAGAGAAAAAAATAATTCATTAAGTGTGATCAAAGGAGTGATGAATCACTGGAGCTCTGTTACCACTGCATCTGTCAGAATACAGAGCAATCAATTGAATCACTTCCCCTTCATCTCTGTTTCCCCCTCCTCCCCCTCAGCTGCTTATAGACAAGATGCTGGTAGAGCTTTGGCGTCTGGTCACACAAAACCATTTTCTCATTGTGACAAAACGAGAGAACTCTCCGTTAGCGGAGCAGAGGAAGAAAACTGATAAACAAGACCAAACTCAAAGCAGCTGATACTATTAAATGATTAAGTCAGGATAGTTCAAGGTTGACAAGTGGGTTGATAAATCATCACATGTCATGAAAGGAGAATTTCCTTTGCCTTAGTTAAACGCTGAATGTTGGAGAGAAAACATGACTTCAAACACATCTCTGTGACAAAGTAACTAAAGTAACCAACTTTGCAAATAAATGACTAACAATAGTTTTGTCATCAGAGACAAACACATATTGTCTTCCTGCAGAACTAGCTATTTGATATAAAAACAACTAACTTCTTTTAAGTCGATGCATCTTTCTGCCACCACATGTCCGTAAAGGTTTTCATTGTAATGATTTCACAAGTGACACATAAAACACGAATAGTCAAATGACCCCCGTTTCCATTTAGTACTTTCAAATATTTGGTGATCCAACACATTTCTCAAAGGAGTCGTCTGCCATGGAACCTTTTTAACCAATCAATTTCCAATTCTAATTAAGTTTTGGAACATCTTTTACTCATATTGTTGGGTAAATACAATATTGTAAACTAATAATAGTCATTTATTCTTATAGTACAAAAACTATGGAATTAAAATTATGGAATTAAGGGACTAAGATGGAGAACACCTACACACCTACCAGCAGACAGTTTTTCATATTTATTTTGAGATCAGGGATCAAATTACCTCAGCATACAGCAACGTTTCGTTGTAGCTGAGACTGGATAGTTTTTATGTCCGTTTGTTGCCATAATTTCATTAAAATATTTTGTTAGCGAGACCAGGTATTTTTTTTTATTTGTGGCTGCAAAAACATATTCAAGGTATAAGAAAAAGAGCTCATGCTAATATCACCATGTTCACAAAAGTGTGCCAGCAACAGAAAGAGAATGGTTCTTCCTGCACTTGCATCAGGTTTGGACAAATATCGTATATAAGCACCTCACAAAATCGACTAATCAGTTTACCTTTGTTTGATTATTTGTCTTTCTTGGCATGCAGTTGCATTCATCAACAAAAAGGTGGCAATACCAGGGACAGTTGGGGCAATTGTTTTGGTATTCAGGTGTGAAGGAGGACAGTTTTGGCTAGAAAACTCTGCCAAGGCAGGTGGGTTGAATGCTGGGATTACTCTGAGGTTTAATGAACCTCCCATGCACCAGCGATTATTTTACACAAGAGACAAGCTGTTTGCTAACTCAGGTTAAACAATGTGTGAAATTAATTTATAAATATTAATGGGTTTCGTGATGAAACACCTATAATCCTCCTGGATTTTGTGTGCATAGGTGGTGTAGATTAGGTGTGTCGTGTGCTGGCTCGTTCAGGCTGCATATCTCAGGTGTTTATAATGAGAAGGGGATCAATGCATTGATTAAATAACACGAAAGATATATTTAGCTTTTTATCAGCCTCTTAACACTGCCATCTAGGCTTTAGGTTGGGTCTCCTAATGAGACATAATTAGAGGCACACAGGAGAAAAATGATCCACAAATACTGCAGAGGGTGACTAATAATCCAGGCTGTATCTCCCACTAACGGAGGCCGTTGGGGAACTGTATTTGGAGAGAATCGCTAATTGGTGATGGAAAATTACAAATTCTAAATGTTAACATTAATATCAACCACTTAAAATTTACACAATGTCTTTACATTTTACAGAACACCGAATATCGGTTATTCTTTATCATCACATTTAGCTGTTTAATTCTCTAAAATACTGTCTGCTAGCTAAAACTGGGAGGGAAAAAAAATGCAACTTTTATTTGCCCCAGTCATCAGAGCTAATGAAAGGTAACCATTTTATTAATAAGCTCAGCATTCCCTCAGTGCATCGACCTTCTCCTGTGGCCTTTTCCCATGAAGGATGGAAATGCTGCGAGACAGCAGCTCTTAGCAGGATTAAATCGGTGCTGAGTAAAGCCTATTTTATACCAACCGCTGCCTCAGGACCTGTAGATGCTATCATGAAGCCAAGACTTGGCATTTCTTTCCCTGAACAGCAGGTCTAAGGTACTTTCACCATGGTAAAAAAAAAATAATAATAATGTACGATTACACACACAATTGCACCTCTTTTAACTGAGAGTGAACATTAATGAGGTGGAAATGTGGTTATTTCATAAAATGCCAAGCAGCGATTTTGTTAAAGACGATCTGAAAGCATAATATGCTAAGTTGTCGATTTCATCTGGCAACAATGTGGAACTTGTAAGAAGATTTGAGAAGAAAAGAAGGAAAGTGGGGGAATACAGAGACATCAAGGCAAACACACTTAATGAAATGAACAATAGAAAGCAACACCAAACAAATAGACTAGCAGATGAATAGAGACAGGTAGCAGACCAGCATACAGTCTCTTAATATGAGCACCTGTGCTAATGGTACATGAAACAATCTGGATGGAACAAGTGAACTACTCTCAGTGCAAACCAAAGACCTCTTTTACAACATTACAACAGTCTGTCCTGGTAGTCATCATGACTGCTTCCACCTATTTTTAAATGTTACAGATATTCTTTTGTTTTGTAAGATTTTTTTTTTCAGTTAGAAGAATAGACGACTGTATTTTTGCCATATATATTTTTTCCTGCTTGAATAAGTCCCCATCAAAGTATTCCTCCAGTTAATGCGGGGTTCAACATCGCCTGTAAAACTCCATCACCTCCTTCTGATGCCAGCTGATAGGCTCACAAATCTGACCTTTATTAACAGCGGAGGTCCTGGTTTTGCAACATGTTTCACGTTCTTAAATAAATGTGAGAGAAAGCGTGAAAAAAGTTAAAGTGGAAACAGAGGTGAAACCCTGCAACATGTCATTGACGCAAAAAAATGCATTCAATCCACTGAGGACAGGATGAAATCTGAGACATGGAAAGTCAAGTTGTTTGTCCTTTTCAGATGCTGAGGGGTGACTTGAGCTGAGGTGTGAACACAAGAAACCCATCAAAAACTTTACGGCTGAATGCGAAGAGTTCGGCAAACGGTTCCTCGGTTTGAGGTTAGAGACTCGTAGATTACTACAAGAAACGTCTTAGTGAAGTTCAGCCAAACAGGGTAACAGTAGCCATTAGTGGTAGGTTCTCATCCTAAAATATTGCTTAAGAAATGACTGTCCCAGATTTTTATTTATTTAACTATACTTGTATTTTTTTATTAGCCACCCACCTTCAAATAAATGTACTAAAATTAGAAATTGACTTTGGCTACAACTTAAAAGTTATTTTATTCCGAAGATTTTAATGTATCTTTACAAGAGGTTGCCAACACCTGAGCATAGTTCCGTATTAATAAAAAATCAAAACTTACTATTCAAATTATTAAGTCTAATCTTTTGATTTTTGTAATCCGTACTTAGTGGTGATAGGAAATATGAAAATGCGATCATTTAAGGAGCAGCGCTGAAAACAAGTTAACATATTTCATCAAAGCATTTCTGGAAATCTACTTTTCCGCAGCGGGTTCAAACACGTCATGATGCAAACAGGTAGGCTGTGGTTATTTTAACAGAATAAAGATGATAGGCTTTATTGATTAAAAAAAAACCCTGCATGTTCATTTATCTTTTCCGCTGTTTGAAGTGGAGAATTATTTTAATGTTTGAGATTCAAAACATCAACTTGGTTCATCACTCATAAATAATGATTCTAATGAATTCTTTGTACAAGACAGCCGGCATATGGTGTTTCACACATCTAATGCCGTAAGAAATGTTAATCTAGAGAATTCATTTAATGCACCAAATGACAATTCCTGCCTCATGCGCCAGAGTGACGTGAGCAAGGAAAGGAGACAAAGCGCAACTATGAGTTTGATTCTAACATTTTGAGGCAAATTTATTGTATTGCTTACATTGAGCAGCACATAGTTTGACTCAGCCCCAGCTAAGCAGACGCCTTGTTGTAATGAACTAACCTCTATTCAGAGTTTGAATCCAAGTCAATCGATGTTCCAAAATGGCTGAATAATAAGGCAGTTGTATTTTTTTTCTGGCTCATCTAATTGTTGAGGTGTCTCTACAGGTTCTGTAGACTCACATTGCTTTTCATGTGGCCCTGGCTGTTTAATTTCCCCCTACTGAATAAATTGGATTTATTTGCTTTCAAGGTTATTTTGTATTGCACCAGATGCTTCTGTAACTCTCATTGTAAATCTCCCAGCTTGTTGAGCTAACATGCTTTGTCATACCAATAACATCACCCAGCGGCTTCAGTAATTTGCTATGCATCGCTATTTGTTTGTTTCCCAGCTTCATGTAAATGGTTCGTATTCCAGTTCTACCATTTTATTGTGGAGTAACTCTGACAGGAGCCAATGTGAGACGCATTGAGAGCATTAAACCCCCAGCTGCACCTCTTTGTGGTCTTAGTTCACCCCCCCCCCCAAAAGCATCAGCTTGTGAGGGATGATCACTTTTTGTGGATTGGCCTTGGGATGCTGCGAGGGCATCATATAGATGGAGCAGTAATGAGGATTGCTTTCCAAAGTCTATCACTTGAACTGGAAAATATCTGAGGAGGAGAGAAGCAAAAGGATTGAACTAAAAGGGATGGAGATAAGTAGAAGAGAAGTGAAGGAGGATGTGATGGTGTTTGTGTGGTGCCACTGTGTCCCTAGGCTCTGTCTGGACCCAGAGGCAACAAAAGTACCATCTGCTCTGAGCTACTAGAGACGCGGGGTATAATGCAGCAGAGATAGAAGAACACGCTTCATTAAATCCATCAGTTAATCCTGTTTTTCCAAAGAGTAACCATGATACTGATGAAGCTGAAGGAGACAACGAAAGAGACAAGGAATGTAATTTTATTGAATATTTCTAATGTAACAACATAATTACAAGATCTGTTGATGTTTATGCGCTTGGCAGGTCCTTTGTATCTGAAGTGACTCATAAATGAAGATGCAACAATGCAGAAAATATCAAAGCTAACAATAAAATACGTGGAAGGATGACCAGCTGTCAGGCTCTACCGTAGGCAGGGATCCCACTTGTCCTTGAAGCTCTAGAAAGTTTTTAACTTTGAAAAAATAAACTCAAAGTCCTGGAGAGTTTTGAAAAGAGCTACAAAAAAAAAAAAAACACTTATCCTTGAAGGTCCTTTAATGCTTTTTGGAATTTGGAATTTTGCACGGACGGTCATTTTTTTAAAATTATTTTGTCAACCAATGTTTGTTTTGAAGCCCTATGCAGACAAGCTAGCCAACGTCTAAAGTTGAACTAGCCTTACCAAAAGACACGTACATGGCAATGGTGATTGTAGGGAGGAAACTTTGCACCCACAGAAATGTGAATGTAATCTGCTGTAACTCTTGTCAAAAACTTAAACATAGAAAACCATGCAGTCATAAACCAGATTGTTATTATACAATAAGGCTAAAAATTGAAGAGAGGTTTAATTTCCTTTATTTAACAAAACAAGTATTGCTTAAAAAAAAAAAAAACATAAGCAGAAGCTCACAGCATTGTCAAGTGTTAAGCAGAACATTTGTCTTCACATCTACGGGAGGTGCTACTTACTTAAACACGTTCTTACTGCGTGAAACATGCTGAGAGCAGGAACACATACTGTAATCACCACAGCCTACAGGGACTCAGTCTGTCAGCATGTCCAGAGCCTGTAACATAAGCACCAATGGCTAAATTAATCTCCCAGAATAAACTAAAGTCTGTGTTTTCTCTACGTCATTTTTCAAAATGACACAAAGAAAACAAGACCAGCCCTGATGATTAAGCACATGGAATCCAACTCCTAATAACGCTGACATCTGGTGGATGTTTGAGAGACATAGAGGGCAGAGTGGGCAGAGCAAGTAAAAATGATGTACAAAGGAGAGCATGACGCCAAAGGCTAGTGGAGGTTTTGATCTCGCTTTTTGTTTGCGAACTGTTCAATCATGACTACCAAGTGCTTCACAAGCTGCCCTCTCGTTTGATTTTTGGTAGTTGTATCATGTCTATCTCCCCTAAAGCACCAGTCCAGCTGCCCCAGTCAGAAGTTCTTTATGTCTTGATTGCACCATATCATAAAATGAAATCCTTGAACAATGGAATCTGTGGAATAAATATCAATTATTCGGATTGCAGTATGATTCTTACCATTTTTATCACCATTGAGTTTAATTTTGCGATTGTCTCAGTCATTATGTTGTAATTTCTATCTTAAATTTCAACGTCTTTAGAATTGAGAATAGCATAGAAGTAAATATATAAAAAAAATCCTGGTGACACTTATTTACTTCCATTGGTTGTTTCTTACCGGGAGCAGTGTATTTCTGCAGATGGCAGTAGGACAATAACAAAATATTAAAGGGGAAAGCCAGCTTTGAATTTAAAAAATGGATCTGTTGATTCTTGATTAGTGTGAGTTCCTGCCTTAAGATAAAGGACTGAAACAGACCTTAAATTTCAGAGGACAACCATAAAAGAGAATCTGCCTCCAACAGATATTCTTTTTAGGTTTCTCCAGTACAGAAGCTTACTGTCATCTGTCTCCCTTCTCCGCTGCTTCAGGCACAAGAAGAATTTGTCACTAAGGTGCAATAAAATTTCTCGGCACTGTAAGGGAGTCTAGTCTCTGTTTGAGCTGTCTATTGGTGAAGAATAGCGGTCGATTTAAAGTTGTCCTTAATCTCAACTCGTGTCTTCTTTATGTCAGGATTCTGTGTCGTTGTTTTAAGTAAAAGTGCAGACACTTATGCAGACAGTACTTCTATCGACTGATTTAAATTTCATAATTGCCAAGAAAATTAAAACACAAATAGATTGTCTTTACCTTAAAAAATGTATCCCAGTTGATTTGTGCAGCACTGCTCTCAGATTGTTTAGTGAAAATGACTATATCACAAAAAATCACCTTAGGTTAATTTTGTGAAAGGACTGATAGACGCTGATGAACTATTCAAGCTATCTTTGGAAGAATTAAAATAGATCTATGCAAATACTGTACCGAGTCTGGCAGGACCGTATATGACTCAGACACAAGGCTAATATTAACATTGCCTACAGATTGAGTTGTTTTCCCTTTCTGTCATGACAGCTTCAATCTTTTTTTTTTTTTTTGTCTTGTAGGTTTGTGATTACAATTTGCTTTTAAAATAGGATGAGACAGAGGTCATGTTAAATATTAATTCTGACCTTGATTATCTTAGAGTGTCTAACCTTTTATTTATTTATTTATTTTAAGGTTTTGTAGGCTCTTGTGGCCTTTATTTGATAGTTAGTTGACAGGAAAGTGGGTAACAAGAGAAGGGGAAGACATGCAACAAAGGTCGCCAGGCCGGGAATCGAACCTGCGACGGCCACATCGAGGACTGAGGCCTCCAGATGTGGACTGTGCTTAACCCCTGCGCCACCACAGCACACTGAGTGTCTAATCTTTTAATCTCTTTGCACGAGCCCTATGTAGGATTGCATTCCTGCTGCAAAAACCACAGAATGTGGTTTAGTTTTGTTTGTCAGGCAATACAACATTTTTTGGCTGCAGTTCTGGTCATGGACCACATCCTTCCTCTCATGATATATACACCTTGAGCAAAGAACAAGATCAGGGATACAAGCAGATAAAATAGCCTTTCTGCTTTGAGTAGCCAGACTTAGATTTAGTATGTTTTTGCTCCAGAGAACATGGTTGGAATGGGCTGGGAAACTGAAAAAAATCCACAATTTCATTTAGTTTGGTTTACTTTCGCACTGCTCCTTTGAAAACAACCAAACCACCAAACCATAAAGATACCACATCTGCTTCTCTGGGCTGCTATCACACGAAGCTGCTCAGCATCCAATTCCCATTTAAATTGTAGATATGTGAAATAAACATTTGTGCTATTAAGAATTGCATTTGCCCTATGCAGAATTTTCAGTTAAGATGGGATCAATATATGTGTAGATAAGTGTGTCTTTAAAACAATAAACGTGAATAAAAAATGTGAAGTCATTTGTCATGGGAACAGCTTATATTGCTGAAATGCTCACTGACATTCAGCATGATGAGACAAATGCTTCTGTAGTAATTTGCCAATCCAAGATTTAAAAAGGTCTTAGATCACATCTATAAATCATATCTATAGACGTCAACAACTTCCTCTCTTTAGGTCGCTTTCTTGTCTTTTTTTCTTAGTATTTTTGCTGTCACAATGTTCACTTACAAGCAGCCTAGCCCATCATTTTTCAGGTGGGCCATAGTTTGGCAGAGGTTTTGAAGAAAAACTGTCTAAGGAAAGAAAACTTTGGTTCATTTTTCCCTTCTGTATGGCCAAGTAATAGAACGTGGCCAGAGTTTATAGTCTTGCCTCTTTACCCAATTTCCAATAAGTCTAATCAACATGCTTGAACTAATTACATTTTAACTGTACTGGTAGCACATAAAAGTACTGTAGATGTAATATTAGGAGAACACAAGCTTTACTAATTAACATATACGGAGTAGCTGTAGAGTGCATACAGACAGCGGCTTTTGTGAAACAATGAATAATTGATCTGGAAAGAGAATAATATCACAAGGGTGACAAAAGGTAATTCCTGGACTTTTGCGAAATTAATTGAACGTTCAGGTTGTAAATACGGGGCCCAACGTGAATACAAATGTTGACCTAACACAAATATTGTTTTCTATTTCAAAGAAGCATATTCAGCTTCTCTTTAAGAACTTAAGTGGAAATCTAAAGAGTGACCTGTCATTGCAATCTCTTGTGTTGTGTGGCAGCTTCATGAAGCTCCATGCTGTCAACTACAATGTTACCCTGCAACCTAAACGTACAGTGATGGTTACAGTAATCCTCCACATATACAGTGTACACCTGTCCAAACGTATCCATGTCATTATGACCACAACTCAACAGATAAGCTTAAAGTATCGATCTCTTAGTGTCATAAAGTTGGCCACAGTCAAACTAGACGAGAACCTCTGCCACAAGTAAAATAAAAACGGCTTATAAGAAAACATGTACCTGTGCAGTGCTCAACATTCTGTGACATCCAGACTTCCAGATTGTGGATATTCAACAAGTGTAGATAAACCGCCCTGCAGACCTCAAGTCAGCTGCCAATCTAAGAACATCAGTGGCAGAAGTATTAGCAGGTGTTTAGTATGGGGGAAAACGTTGCCTAGAACAATTTTTAAAAAAGACAAAAGAAAACTGAAAGGAATAAAAATGGAGGATCGGGTGCACTATATGCTGACATATTTCTTTGACACATCTCTCCTGAGTTTGAGCCCTGCGGCCATTTGCTGCACGTCTTTCAATTTCCTCTCAGCTCTTCTTCCTATCCTGCTACTAACAAAGATCACTTCTGCCATTAATCTCTTTAAAAGATTAAACAAAATTGCTGCAGGCTACAAAGATTGTTTGTTTTTTTTGTTTTTTTTTTTAAAGCAACAGAATCACCAATAAATTAGAGGAGATGCTAATTTTGTATAGTAGATGGAGTGACCGTTGAGGGAAAATACCCATGTTTTAGCATGTAAAGCCAGTCTTTATTCTGCAACTGTTACTTTAAAGGAAGATGACATATTGTATTCTTTTATTCTTTTGACTGTTTCAACCATCCATTTTTACAGGTTTTTTTTTTAATTTTTTTAAGCAAAACAATGTTTTTCATTCCAACAGATGATTAAAACCGTGCTACAGTGTGCCTGGCCTGTTTTCAAGTAAGTGTTTGGTTCTGGATGTTTTTAATTGTACTTAAACACTAAAATTGGCTTTATTCAGTTCAAGTCTCACCGACTCCCCAGTCTGTAAATAATACTGTATTTATTTATGAACTTATAGTCTATGTTGTGTAACTACTTCTGATTATGCCGCTGTCCATATTGGTCCTTTAGCCAAGAGATTCTGGCAAGCAGTTTAAATACCACCAGGTTTATTTGGTAGATAAATGCAGGTTAAGCAAACTATTCTTTAGGCATACATTTTTTATACTGTCTGGTTTGTGCCAATTGCCCATTTCTTTCCTCGCTGTAGACAATTATCTTAAACCTCTATTTGCTGACTAATACATTTCACATGGTTACAATGTTTCGGTAGTTATTAAGCCTATAAAACTGCCCATTTTTCTTTTCGTTAATATAGGAAATATCCTTAGAAAATACAACAATGCTGTCTGTTTCCAAGTTAAGTGGAAACTTCGTCTCTCTTCCATTCAGAAAATACTCTTTTCAGAACATTTTGTTCAATTGTCACATTTTTTGAAGGGCTTTATTTCAGAGAAGATCTCATAGTAAACAAATCTCAGTTTGCATCAACTTCCTGTGCAGCTCTTGATTTGCTGTTACAAGCTATATGAAATTACTCCATTATTAATCTGATATTTAGCACAGAAAATTGACACAGTAATCCTAACTGATTTAAAACAAGAAAAGCTTAGTCTGATTCAATGTCAGTGAAAAAGTTGGCTTTCATCTCAGTTCAGATTACTGCATTATTCAAACCCCTTTTCTTTACTGAAAGTTGCCATCTAAAAACGGTAAATGATAAAAGTGTTTAACTAGTTTCAAATGTTATCTGTTGGTCAGAACCTGTTTTTGTCTATAATTTACAAAAGTCTATTACACTGCGAGTCTTTGTACAACATTTTTCCATTTTGACTTAATTTTGAAGCTCCATTTAGAGACTCATTGATGTTGAGCACCAGAGGAGCTGTTTGAAAAAAAAAGTGACTTATCTCTATAGATGGGCAAGAACAGATCAGATCTCACATTCTGCCTGTTGGATCTCTATCACCTGAGGGGGAAAAAAAAAGAAAAATAAAGTCAGACAACGAGAGCATTTCTGATAGAGACTGATTTATCAACAGAAAGACGTGAAGGTAATGGAAACCAGCAGGACAGATAAAGCTCTGGAGAAATTAATCGGGAGTTTGAGGGATTGCTTTACATTCACTGTAAATTGCAACAATGAAAGCAACTCTCACGAGTGCAGATCATGCACACAATATATAAAATATATAAAAATATAATACAGGTATTCAGTGGTTACTAAGAATTTTTTGAGTAAAACTCTGGAAAGCCTCTCAGCATTTGCCTCACTCTACACAAGGATCTAAAACCGAGTTTCTCAATCGCTGGTCCTCAGGGACGACTGGCCTGCATGTTTGAGGTGCTCCCCTTCTGCCACACACCTGCCCTGAATAAATGGGTGATTAACAGGCTTCTACAGTCTTTATAGCATGCAGGCACTACTGCTGTCATTTAAATCGGGTGTGTGGAGCAGAGCCACGTTAAAATATCCAGGTCAGTGGTCCCTCAGGACCAGTAATGAGAAACACTGGTCTAAAACATTTCAAAATCTTGAATAAAGTTGAAATATGAGTTCTTGATTTGTGCCATCATTATACTCATCATAATTTGAAAGTAATTGAAAGTAGTCTTTTTATCTCCTTGTTTTGGTCTTTATGTTGGAAAAAGAGCAACTGTTTACCATTTGACCCTGACAGCAGAGTGAACAAGTGAATAAAGGCAAACATCTTTGCACCGTTTCTTTTGTTTTTTTAGGCTTGTTCTGTCCGTTCAAACTTATTTCAGTGGAATTCATATCAATTTTCTTCTTCTGGGTTACTGGAACTCAACTGTATCTGTGTAAGTACCTGCTGCAGTATGATTCCCGACGGCAAACCCTCAGGGTAGCCTAGTTTTTGGAGTGAACATTTTTACCTGGCTTCGGCATTAAGCTCCTGCAATGCATGCATAAGGCTATTTGACAATGGCCCAAACACTCAACATTCATTCATTTTGGCTAAGTAAGGAAAGTCATACTTTTGCTTCTTTCTTTTTAAATATAGTTCTTTACGTTTTGTGAACGTTTAACAAAAGTGGGTTAAATCAAATCAAGTCTTCTGTCATGTACACATGAAGGTTTCTGTGAGAGCTGCCATTAGTGCTGAGAATCCTCCTTCAGACTGAACCAAAGGGTAGATGGTGAGCACATGGTTCAACCAAGTGCTGATTGTGGAAGTTCATGTAGCTGGTAAATTATTAGACTACCTCAGACATGATTTTGGAAATACTAAAGAACATAATATGAGATACATTAAATTGAATTGTTGATTAGATTAATGGACACCGTCTGTGAAAGAGACACAATAAATAAAAGTCTTGATCTCACATAAAATGTTAATGTAAATAAATGAAATAGGTTGAGGGTAAGAGGATTGGTTTGATTAGCTCTGGATTGCCATCCTAAACTCTTACGACTCAAGTTACGTGGCCTCTTGATCAAGTTTACATTCACATATGGTTTTTGTTAATCATCTATTTTGTATCTTCTCAACTACTTCAAAATGTACACACACACACACACACATATATATATATATATATATATATATATATATATATATATATATATATCTGTTGGTGTTTTTTGTGGCTTGTTGATGAATCATAATGGTACTCTTTACATGTTAGTTATTTTATGATCTTTACCATAAGGAAGTTTTCATTCTACTGTTTTGTTTTAGTTATCTCTGAAGACCGGCAGCTTCAGCTATGTTGTCAAGTTGTGTTCAGTGAAGTCGTTCTTCCTCAAGCCAGCTGTCTTTTTTCTGTGCCAACTGTTTCCTGGGGCTTTACGTTTAGGATGTGGTCTCTCAAGAGCCTGGCTTCTCTCTTGCTTTGCCCCAAACGTTCATTCAGCTCTTACTCTTTTTTCTCTCTCTCTGTTCTTATTCTTATTTCTTTGCAATGCCCCCCCTCCAAAAAACAAACAAAAAAAAACAATAGAAAATATATTTCAAACGTTCTTACACTGCAACTAATAGTTGTGTAATGGCGGTGAAAAGAGAAATTGCCTCAACTTTTTCATGAACTTCGAAAACTTTTTTTTCTGCTTTAACACTATTTAGTTATTTTTCTTTGTCTCTACTAACACAAAACCAAAACAATTGTTTGCCCCTTTTTTCCAGGAACAATACAAAAGCTTAAACACCAACTTAAAGGTGACAATTTTCTCCATACCAAACAAATCAATCCTAAAATAATCTTGAAGTTTGCAGAGACAATTCAACTGCATAATATCAAGGCATAATGAAAAATCTGTGGAAACTATATTTGATGTTTAAGTGGGAAAAAGTGTTTACCAATGTTGATAGTGATTCGGGACTTTTTCATATCTTTGCACATGCTTTAGATTCTGTGCAGATTCGGACCATATCACCGATATATTTTGAATTCTACGCCTCAATGTAGGACGATCAAAGATGAGAAAAATAAAACAAAACAGAAAAAATGAATTGGTATTTTTCTTCTAAGCGCATGAGCATTCAAATCAGATTTTTCACGAAGTCACAATACCACAAACTAAGAAACGTATGCTAACTTGGATACAAAGAGATTAATCTCTTATTATTATCATCATGGAAACTTCATCGGCCTCTTATGCAGCTCCTGAACAATTTCTGTGAACATTTATGATTTTCATTGCTGTTTAAATATCAAGATGCAAATTCAGACCTAAACACGAGTCTGTTGCTTACCAATTTATTTACCTATTACAAGTGGTTCTTAAACGGTCTGCCACATATGGTCTAAACTAGCGATTCTCAACGTGGGCGGTACCGCCCCCCAGGGGGCGTTCAGAGGACGGCAGGGGGCGCAGGCGGACATTTCTACAAAAGGGGGGCGCTGGGATGCCTTTGGAGGGCGTTTGGTCGAAGAAACTTTACACCTTAAATGCACAACAATGCCAGTTTAGACTTTGAGCGACTTGGTAAAACTGATGGCAGCTCTTCTTCTATTCAGTGTTTGTTAGCTTCTGTTAGCTTCTTGGCGCAGCTCCGTCCTCCTGCTACTGGTAGTTAAAATCACGACACCCTCACTGTGTATCCATCTGAAAAATGAACCCATTTAAATCATGAAATCCCTCCATGGGTGATTCCACGATAGAGAGCGTTCATTTTATAGCATTAACACCGGTGCTGTAAGTGGTCCGGTATGAAACGAGGGTGATAGAACAACACAGCACTTTTAAATTTCAATAATCAGAATGCAGAAATTTTTTGTTGTTTTATAAGGTTTATGTCAGTCTGCCTTTTCCCCATCGATATGCTTCCCGACCGCCCTGCACCTTAGGGGCTTAAAAAAAAAAACATTGCGCAAAACTCTGAAACAGGAGAAGCGGGACATAAAACGGAGCGACGAACTAGATGTGAATTATGGCATAAAAACAGAGAATCCAACGCTGAACAGTGAAAAATCAACACATGATGTGAAACACATGACGATTAGGCGGCGCAGCAGGTGATGAGATTTACTGATGGTCAATAAACGATAAAATAAAGGTAGCAACAGGAAAGAAACTAAAGTGGACATAGCAATAAACCAAGAAAGGATAATATTAATCAAATGAAACTAAATGGAAATGAATGAAGAACAAAATGCAAGAATAAACTAAGAAACTAAAGTAAATACAGAGGAATAAACTGGTATGGCAAGACATTTCGAGCAATAATTAATACAGAGGAGTTTATGGCAAGAATAAACAGACACTATTTCCAGATAAAAGGTAAAATAGTATTGTTGAAATGTTAGGGGTTTGTTGAGACCACATCTAGTACTGAGAATAAATATATCTTACAGACCATAACAGTAAAGAACTGATCACTTATTTATGTTTTTAATTAGATTTGATATATTTATTTCTTCTATATTATTTTTCATGTCAGTGTTAATGTCATGAGGCTGATGACTCAATGACACTTTCAATTTGACTCATTAGGATTTGATTAAGAACCAGATTTGTTCTTTGTAATTTCTGTCCAGTAAAACTATTAATCTATAATCAATAGACAGGTCTATGCAGAGATACAATCTATGTTTCTGTCTCATATTTGTATGGCATTAAAAGGACCTGGAACTTTTGTTTTTCCACTGAAAGCTCTGGTTTACACAATAAATGCCATGTGGGTGAAATTTTATGGATGATGCTCTGATGTCCCATTCTCCTGAAGGCAGCACAGAGCTGCACCACCAGAAACTGACAAACACTGAAGAGAAGAAGAGTTATGATTAATGTAGTTACAGTTCTATCCATGTTTTAATGTTGCAGAGCTCAGTCATTTTGCAAATAGTTCAAAGTTTAAACTGGCATGTTGAACATCTTTTATCTGGTCATTTTGTGGAATATTTAACAACTAGAAAATGGCACAAAATAAGAATATTTTATCCACTTTGATTGGCTGCTGTTAGACCTACAAATTTTAACTTGAATGTTTATTGCATTTTTTGTAGACACTTGTGAAAATAATTTCTATTCCCATGGCTTTTTTGTTCTCTGGGAAATTATTTTTGATGATAAATACAGAACAAGCATAAAAATATAAACATCTACAATAGTGATAGTAATATTAATGGTAAAATAATAATCAGTGCAAAGTAGCCTGCAAATTCTTTGGTGGGGGCGGTGAGGGACCTGGATAAGGGCTGGGGGGGCGCTGGTCCAAAAAAGGTTGAGAAACACTGATCTAATCTATTGAAACCATTGAGCTCAAAAAAGCATAAACATTTGTGAGCAACTCCAAAGTACGGTGAAACTAAGTTGGAGTACAGACGTGACTTCAGAGAAATTTAGCTCGGGTGTGATGGGTTAAGTTTTGGGTGCCCAGTAAACAGGCTTTTTTTAAAATTTATTTATTTAAAAACTTAAATGAACATCTATGTAACCTTTCAAATGAAATAGCAAAACGGTGACATGTAAGTGTGTATGAGTCACGAGAAAATTTAAAGTAGTCATGCTCAGATTAGCATAAAAGTTGCAGAAATCTAAGAAACTAATATTTCCAGTCTTTGAAGTCTATATCTTTAAATACAAAATCACTCAATGATGTGTGAGAAAAAAAAGAAAATGGTATAGTGCCCATGCCAGTTTTTATTTTGGAGTGTGTATCAAAGCGACTTTGAAATATCATGATCCCACACCTCAAACTCTACTGGTCTTGTGTATGTTAGGAAGAATCCTCCCTGTTGGAAATTTCCTAATTTGAACAGAAATTTTTAAAATAATTAGACTTATCAAGAGAAAATAAAAGTAGCTAAATAGTCCTATATACTGGTTCAGACTTTGCTCTAACTGAACTGTGAGTCTTTGACTTTTTTCCACTGCTCTTTGGTGTGAAGAAGTTTCTGATGAAGCAAGAATGAGTGTGATTGAACAATTCATCTTTCTGCTTGTTGGAGCTCATTAGCTCTACTTTGCAGTTAATTTGTTTGCATAAAGCTTGAAAAGTCATCCACCACTGAATCCGCTAAAACCAACTGTTTTAGTTTGAGAGCCACGGCTCTAAGGGATGATAATTGGTTTAGTATCGTCATCAATTCCCCTTCTCTCCATTATTTTAATGGTTATACCATCTTGGGATTTGAGGTCTGAGTCTGCTGCCCCCCCCCGCCCCTTCGGTCCCGGTCCCTGACTGCCTCCTTGTGCTCCAACAATCCCACCAGCAACTTTGCTTACAAGATAATGAGGTATGCAGTGCCAGGGTTGGACACACAGTTGCCGTCTGCTACATTTGTCTGCTCAGGGTTTGGGATTATGTTAATTGCTTTTCTGCATCTACGTCTCATGCAGATATGCGACATACATGGACGTGCACACAGAGTAAGCAGTGCTGCTGAAAATCACCACTGCACTCACATCGATTTGACCAAAAATATATATATATGTAGAAGAAGAAAAAAAAACCCATCCACATTCATGTCATTTCCATAGGGACATTATCGATTCAGACTTGGATAGCAATCCAGAATTTATACGTTTTTGCAATAGCAAAGTGGCTCAATACTTAGATGACCCAGCAGAAATATGCATCTGTTCGCTGGCAGTGGTTTTAATGCCAGCAATGACTCTCTCCTGAGGTCCTCGATGCAGCCACTGGAGCTTGGCTTTGCTTTTTGTTTCTTTGAAGTATTTACCCAACCTGTGCAATACCCCCTGTCACCTTCACTGATTTTCTGTCACTTTCACGGTTATTTAAGGGACCACTATTGCATCAACTCTCCAAAATGGAAATGGCAATTTATTTAATTGTATAGTTTGTTTGGGGGTCTCTTTATAAATTTTATTTGAATTATTTGTCAACTTCCTTTTGGTTGTTGAAAGCTTTAGTGATGAGGAATGATGGGAGGATAGACGCTTAATCGTAAAAAAGATACAAGTGTTCAAATTTGTCGCTTGAAGATCCAAAGAAGGTTGTCAGTTAAGTGTCAAATATTAATAAAAAATTAAGAATATAGTAATATAATATATATGGCATTGTTTTTCCTCAAACTAACATCCATTTGTAAACCTTTTTTGCCATCCATTTTGAAGAAGAATTGAAAAAAAGGTTTTCCAATGTTATTTTGATCCTATTTTCAGTGATTTGTCTGTAAAAAAAAAAGAAAAGAAAATCCACTTTGATAATGATGTCGCATATTTTTAAAAACAACTTAAAGAAATTATTTCATTTGCTTTGAAACTGAAAATTCTTTGAAATGGTTCATAGAGAAGCTGGAACTCCACATGTTCCCCACTCATTGGACAACAAACTAGACATACTTTGCATTAAGAAATGCATTTTGCATTATTAATATATCCCATTTATGAGTTGAAATTATTTCTATAACTTAATATGCATTTTTTTAATGGTGTGCTTGCCTAGGATGCTGTAAAAATGTTTTAATGGCTGCCAAGGGAAAAGAAAGGAGGATCACCAACTTTAATACAAATGGTAGATATTCATTTTGCTGGTTAATGCAAATGTCTTGGTTCCGCTTTGAAGAACAGTGTTGTGAAGGATTGACGACATGACACGACCAATGCATTAACACTTTTGAAAAGGTGGAAGCAAACACCTTCAACTCTTGCTGATTAAAAAGGTCATAAGTATATCAAGAGAAAAATTATTTTGGGGTTTGAGGGGTTTTTGTGAAAACACGTCATGGCTAATCAAACTGACATTATTGCAAACCTCATTTTCCTCAGACAACAGTTCTTAGAATATTTCCCTGTGACGTCCAAAGCCAATAACTAGATCAGCACCAACTTCTCTGGTATTCTGAATAAACTGACTTTTAGAGAGCAGGAGAGTTTGATAGAACAGTCTTGTGATGAGACAAAAGTTGCCTGAGTAAAATAGAATTATTTGATATAAAAGACATGGGATCCTAAAAAAGTGATGTGCGTGAATAGATTTATGATGACAGTAAAATGTCTTTATTATAACTTTGTGTTAAGGAACTTTTATGTTGGACTAATTGCCCCTATTAAGTCAAACTATATAAGGAAGAGATTTACAACCATAGACACCACATTAAATGTCATAAAATTTGTTCTGACATTGAATCAGACTGAACTTTTCCTGTTATAGGTTAGGTAGGATTATGATAATCATTTTTGTTTGCTAGACATGGACTGAAGATGTTACTTTAGAGATTTTTTAAACTTTTTTTTTTTTACAAAATATTTATTTTTTAATATTTGATAAACTTTCACTTTAAACTGTTGCTGGAATATTGGCCCCTTTCTGTGGAAGCCCACAATTTTCTTCTTGATATCTTATTTGATACCTTTAGATTTTTCATTATGTTTTAGGTGTTGCTTTAAAATAAATTAACGTGTGTAATTTCATTTAACTGAAATGTTGTGAATTAAGAAAGGCAGAACATCACCATCAAGCCTTTTTTGAAAGTTGCTTAAAGAGAAAGATATTTTAATGTATGTAAACTTCTAACTTTGAAGAAAGTGATTTTATAGCAGCAATAGATTATTGATGATGATGTTATCATCAATAATCTGCTGATTATTGATGATAATCAATAATCAATAATCAACCCTGATGGATGAAACTTTGATTTAATAAATTGTTTTTTTTTAAATACAGTGTATGGAAATAATTTATTTTGGCTGTGTGTTTCTAAGATTTTTCATAAATCTCTATATTAGTCTTTTTTTTCTACTACATAGCTTTTCCTGTGTTTTATGTTTCTGACTATTTCCTATTTTCAAAGGGAGACAATATACTGTATTTTTATTTTTTACATTGTGCCAATGGATAACGAAATATGCTTGTACATTGAAAAATGAAATATTTATAATTTAATAACAAATTTAGATTTCTTTCCATGTTCATGTCAGGTTTATATATATACATGGAAGAGAGGAAGTGCCATGAGTGAGGCTGCTGAACTAAATGTGTTGTCAGGATGTTGTCTCCAGGCAGTTGCTGAAAATTGCTGATCTAACACTAAAGTCTCACACAATATCTCCCAGCCCTGAGCCAAGACAAATAAGAAATACAAAACCCTGCGTGCTACAGGCAATGCTGACAGAGGATCAAGAGCAGCATATTGACCGAGCATGAGCTGCTCCATCATTTGAAATCACACCAATGTAATCTGGAACTATTATTCATTTGTGATTGTTGAGGGGGTGGGGGTTGATCCATTGTGAGAAGGTTCATTTCAGATAATTGGGGTTAGTTTTTCAATTCAACTTGCTGTAAGATGCATTGTGCCTCTTTTTTTCCCCAAGTGTTTCTATTCCCTGTCAAGTTTGAGAAGATTTTTCAACCCTTTTCCAACAAGTTAGAACAGTTATTGAAGACTCAGGACATTAAAGGGGAGTATTAATCACATGTGATTATGATTTCACATAAAGGTTGCTTTCTCTACATTGATTTTAATGTTCTAAATTAAGCTAGTGATTCAACACCAATACCTTTCTCCAGTGATGATCTCAAGATCGTCTCCGTAGATAATAGCAAAGGAAACCTTAGGTTCTCTGACTGGGTTTATATCTGAAGATTTTTAAGTTCATTGCCATAAAATATAATAAAAGTTCCAGTGTGAGGTGAAACAGACTGTTATATAGCTCCAGTAATGACTCTATAAATTCAGAGTTAAAACTCTTGGCTGCATTTTAAATCTGCAGAGTTCCTATGGACAATACTTACTAACGTTATCTATGGCAACCTCATGTTTATACCAGCAATGAGAGATTATATAAGACTAACTAGTACATATAGGCACCGACAATTAAAAAGTTGTAGGAACAATGACTTTTATATTGGAAAGAGTAACTTCTAGTGAGTTTACTGGAAACAAACTGATTAGAGGTTTGGAGCTCCATTCTGTTCCTCAGTTTTGCAAAGTTTTGATCTGCTGATGCAAATTTTTGTCACTACTAATTTAAAACCATTCATTTATATTAGGACCAGAGGAAACATCAAACTGAATGTGTGAGAGAGAATTCTCTGTTAAAAAGACTATTTTACCATAGACACAAAACTAAAGTTGTTATGAAACTGACATTTTATGCCGTCTTTGGCATCGTGTCAACACAATTAGGATGGTTAGCATCAGTAACCTTAAGAGAAAGTGTTTTGATCTTCAGTTTACCCTCTAAAATCGTGCATTGAAGAAGAATATTTGCATAATGTATATAAAAAAAGTTATGACTCCTGGTCATTGATTATTTTTAGTAACCAAAAAGAAAAAAAAATGTTCAAAAACGTACAATGAATCCTTCTATTGCTTATGAAAAACATAAATAAAAATCTGCATCTCCTTCACAATTGCAGCCAAGTTTGTGTGAACAGAAAAACATAATCCTGGCTTTTTTTTTCCCACTTAATTTACAGTTCACTGAAAGTATATTTAGTTTTATTCCATCTTCATGAAAAATGTCAGAAAAAATACGGGGGGAATTGTTTATACTCCATCTTGAGGATGAGCTGATTTATTTGGAACAGACTCGTCATTTTGACACCATTTTGTAAAAGTTTTCCTCTGCAAACGTCGAAATATAATAATGTACCTTTTGCATGATTTACTGTTCTAATATAAGAAAAGAGGCTTGTGCATTATTGAAACCTTCAGAATAAGTGGGACTATCAGAGCCTGGGTCTTTTGCTCAACTGATGCTGCATAGCTGGCTCACAAACAAGCAAGTAGACATGCGTGCAAAGACACACACACACACACACCAACATATACACACAGGTTGCTTTGAGAGGGAAATGAAGTGAAGCAGAAAATTGGCAGGAATGTGAGAGGTTTGCTCTGATATGATCTATGAGATGAAGCAGTGGAGCTTGTCGCTCCATATAATCCAACATGACAGCAGCATCTCTAGCCACCTCTAATCCATTAATCACACAAAAAAAAGCTCTCATGCATCCACACGTAGTTATACACCCAATCATGCACTAATACAAAAACAAAGAGTCACATAGTTACTCCAGTGAGACGTCACAAAATTGTCCAAGAAAACTGTACCTTCACCCGTCAACAGGCTTTTTTTTTTTTGTTCAAACTATTTCACTTTCTTTTATTCTGCATTGCTTTTCTTCAGATGTTAATAAATTAAATTATGTTTACGTTTCTGAGAGTTCATGCCGATTCTAACTAGTGGTGAAATATACACAAAATATCATACTGCATGAGCTCAGTACAAAGTCACACATATATAAGAATTAGTTTTGGCTGAATTATCAAATCACCAGTAGTAAATACTTAATAATGCCATGTTTTTGTCACACTTACACAAAGCGGTTGCAGCTGTACGTGTCTTACAGATTTGCACATTTCGAGCCAGAAATATTTCTCTTCTTCTTATTTTTTGCCAAATGGCTCAAGTTCAGTTAGATTGGATTAATTAGATATGAAAACATCAGATTTCAGGGCAGGACTTTCAATTGGTCATTCTAACACTTAAGTATGAGCCAAACCTTTTTTTTTTTTACTTCACTAAAAGTTGACATGAATTAAAGCCTTGTGCTGTATATCTCAGCAGTAACCCCAGAGTTGCAAACTTGATCCATTTCCATCTCTGGAAGGCTTCATTTGGGTCGATGAACACTGATTCCAGCAAAATGACAGATTAAGTCATGTTTGTGATTTATTTGTAGGTCTCTTCATTCCAGGCTCATTCAAGTTGCTAAGAAGGTAGAAATCAAAATCAGATTCTCCTTCAAATTACAAAGACAGAATTTACCTTTGAAGGATGAATTTTTTTCAGTGAGAAAACTAAAATGGCACAAAGGACTGCATCTAATCTTGGAACCTTGTCAGACAGAGTTGATATTACAACTGTAATATCCAATCAAACACAAGCGTTTTGATGCTGCTAAATTGACTGGCATGCAGTGGTTTGATCACCTTTTTGATCACACATAAATATGTCAGTCCTCTCTTTGAAAGATGCTTTCAAGTTGGTAAAATTGTTTCACTTGACAAAGAAAGCAACTATGCACTCTGGCTCTGAAATCTTGAGTTGCGAGGACGCTATACTCTCTTCTTCTTATGAGAATTTAATTTTATGTGAAGGAAATTTATAGATGCTGACAGAAAAAAAAATTCCCAAACTCCCAGTTTCCTAAACCTCTAGAGAAATGAACAGTGGACATTCAAAAATAATACACATAACTGAATTAAACTGCAGAGCAGCTGCCCAGGTTATTTGCATATTATTACTGTCTTCCAAAAGGGCTGTTCCTGTGCAGTACTAATTAAATACTGAATGAGTCATTGCTAATAAAAAAAGAGTAACTCAATCACCCTGTTTTCTGTTAGTAAAAGTAACTGAGAATTTATGCAGTAAGATCACATTGTCATTTTTTTCCCTTTTTGACTCATGTAGCCACGGTTGTTACTGTTGTAAAGTAATAAAACAACACACACGTTGTGACACATTGATTATTTGGGGGGAAAAAAGATGATGAAGCTCATTATGATGTTTTGCTTATTTTGGTAGGAGTTTAATTTTTTGGTTTGGCATTTTATCTATTCCACAATCACATGTCATTTTCAAAAGAATATGGCAAACAACCAAATTTCCACATATAGTCATTTACACACTATCAACTACATTGGAAGGCATGCAGTCACTTTGACAGGGAAAGTCAAGATACTTTTGCAGTTCCATATTTTCTAATTTGTATATAATTTATATTTGGCTGTAAAATAAAATGTCTGTTGAGAGCATAGATTGATATGATGATTAAAATGAAGATTGTTTAGTCAGAATGCTATGTTTAGTCAGACGCAGCAAAACAAACAGGCAGCTGTGTTTTTGTTTTTGACGAAATGGAAGTACAAGGAAGCTGACAGATAGCATTCGACTACAAGACCTTAAACCTGTGGCACACATCAAACCTGAAATGGTAATGGAAGCTGTGAGGACTGCCATCAGCTATCAACAAGCACAGCAGACTGGACTCAGGATCGTAAATGGATACTTCTGACCAAGGAGGAACAGTGGCTTCTCAAGGAAATCTCCCTGTCGCTTTGGTGAAAAGTGTTGACCCCAATATAATGATTGTCTGAACCAAATTAGATGGCTTTATTTGTAGATATGTGCAAAGAAAATATTTTTTTTTAAATAAGAGAGAAGCAAATATGCACCCCTGGTTCTGGTTACTGACTTCTAAATGTTCATCAGTGTGTCACTGCAAGAAACTCTGAAGTTTCGTTTCTGACCGCAAATTATCCAGGAATGTTGTGGCACTAATGTCTTTGAACATGCTTAGGTGATGACAATCCATACTGCCTTAAAGCTCCAATTTAACTGAAAAGCTCACCTCTCACACTACTACAGTTAAAACTTGGCATTTATCAAGTCTAAAACCCTACCCCCGTAAACAGCCACAGCTAATCCAAATGGGACATCGGTGGGCAGACGCACTGAGAATGCAGTGAGTAAAATAAAATGTTTTATGTATTCCAATGTTGACTGAAGTGTTCAGAACGGCTGTGCTGGTTCACAAAGGTGCAGTTGTGCAAGACTGAATAAAGGAGGTGAATGTGACAGCCTCTCTGGCAGTCAGCAGCCCCAGAATATAAACAGCAATAAGCAAATAGGATCAGAGTCATAATAAATCCTTTGCATGTACCATTATGCACTTAGTAACTCTGTGTCATCGCAATGAAGACGTGTTTGGGAATTTGTATTTTCACTCTGGCGAGAGTGAAATAATAGGAATCATGACTTGGCGCCACATGAAATTATTTAATTTTAGAAAGTGGAAAAGGGCAGTGTTTTTTGTTGTTTTTTTCCTAGTAGTAGGCATAATAAAACTTTTATATAGATTATTTAATGGTGGACAGTATTTCAAAGCAACAATTTTGAGAGGAGATATCATGTGGCTCAAAACATCCAGAACAAAGTCTTTCAAAACCCGGAATCACTGTGAGTATGATGCAGGCAAAGACTTTCCAAATGTTTGAAGGTAAAATCTACTGGCTATAATCCTTGTTCTATTGGTCAGTTCAATCTTTCAAAATCATTTGAGCAAAACTGAGTTTCTTTTGTTCGCAAAGCTTTTGTTTGAATTAAATTCTGTTTAATGTCCTCCATTTGCTGTGTAAAATCTATGAGGTTGCAGTTAAGACACAGTTTGACAAATGTGTTGATTTTGCTTGCTGTTTCTGGAAGTCTTCTTAGAACAAGGTTGTTATAACATTGTATTTTAGTGTTGCCAATTTAAGAAATAGCCTCACTTTTGAATCTCCAAAAAGGAAGTACAGTGAGAACATGGAAACCTGGACAGAAAAGTCATTGATATTACAGCCTGCAAATTCCTCACCTTCATGCCAACACTGCTAACCACTTTTTCACAACTGTAAACAAAATAACTTTGAAGGCTAAAACGTAACCATGTTCTTGTTGATGTCTAAATCTGACCAAACAGCAAATGCTTTCAAAAACAGAAACGATGTTTTAAAGATTTTCAACTTTGTGTGCCTCTCAAAAGCCAAGTATTTTTATGTGTCACCCAGTAATCATTACAACCTTCAGGGCATTGTGTATTTCTCAGACTTTAATTTTCTTCAATTATGGCAATTTTGCGATATAACAAGATTGTATCTTCACATGAAAAAAAATGAAATAAAAAGGGTTGAAAGGCATCAGCCTAGATGTAATTTGGATGTAGTCTATTTTTGACCTAGAAGCAAAAAAACAAAAAGTACACTTCATATCCATAAAACTTTTCACTGAAAGAATTATTTTGATAAGTGTTTAACTAAATTGTGAAATTTAAAAAAAGACACCCGGGAAATTGGAGCCAGGAAGTATCGTGACAAACTGAGTGTACAAAGTCTCATTCAAACTTATTGAAAAATTGTGTTGTCAGCATGTATGGCAGATGCCAGGAGTTGGTCTGTTCGCTGCTTATCACGGCGCTACAAACGGCTCAGGGTGGCACCTCGGGGTGTTGTCAGATGACAAGAGGTCCATTATCAAACACTTTTAAAATGTTGAATAAAGTCAAAGTTATACAAGGAGTTTATTGCACTTAAAACATTCGAGCGTGTCCTTCAAATTGTTCAACTTTGCGATGCTTATTTTCTAATCAAGTTTTCATTTCCACTTGTTAGCAGATTTGTGGAGAGCTAAAGAGGCTGGAGATATGCTTGTCAGGATCCATCCCCTTGAGTGATTGGTGTTGTGTGTGTGTGTATATTAGCGTGTGAGTGACTGTAAATGTGCATGAGTGTACTGGGGCATAGATCATAATCCTTTAATAAATATTTGTGTCACTGTGACTGACATTTCCCGCCAGTGCTCCGATAAAAGTCTGTTTGGTGCTGTCCTTTTGTGAACCCAACATGTCTCTTTCTCAGAGAGGCTGTTTGTTTCAGTCAGAAACAATAGAAAGCAGCGTTGGCAAGAAATGTAGTGTTGGTGTAGTGTGGCAAGATGTTGGGATTTTATTTTATTTTATTATGTAGAAAATGTTTCACTTATCTTTTTCATGCAAGAATACAAATATGGTGACTTTATTTGTTATGAACTATAAAACTAAAGTCAGAACTCATAGAAGAAAAATGTTTAAACTGAAATGGAAAAGTCTTCATAGTGGGGAAACAACATTTTCTTGTTTTATTTCCTCATTAAACATATTTCTAATGTTCACCTAGATGAATTTCACACCTTATAAAGTAGCACAAAGACACATCACAGATGCAAATATTGCTAACAGTTTAGCACCTTACTAGTGAATGTGAGTCTCTATAAAGAGCTTCATATTTTATGTTTTTGAGTTTTTAAAGGTAATTTTACATGTCGAAATGTGAAAACATCAAGTCCTGTTAGATCTATGAAGCATGCGTGGTGCTTATGATGTACCCTTGTTTTGTACAATAGCTATAAAGTGTCTTTTAGCATGACATCAGGGTTACATCTTTTTGTTTTTGCTATTTAACAATCACTCTACCACCTTATGAAAGTTCTGGGCTCAAAATGTTGTCTAAGAGTTAACCAAACAGGTCAAATAATTACTTGGTGAACTAATCGGGTAATGAGATTGCCATGTCCGTTGAACTTCTTTTGCACTCTGAGGTGAGTAGAAACTTCATCCTTATGAGATAGAGTAAGATTAGGAAACAGCATTATTGGGTCATTTCCATATGGAATTCACACATCTGCTTCTTGCGCTATGTTGCAGCAGTGTTGCATATTTGTAGTTTATACTATGAGTCTTTGTGTTGCTCTTGAAATCTTTTGGAAATTCTTAGGACGTTGGTAGACTGTCATTAACTTAGAGCGCATTATTCTTGAAATGCAAGCTTGATACACAATAGCGTTACAGGTGTAGAAAAATATGTACATAACACCTTTTGTTTTATTAAATGACATGGCACTCAAAATGAAAATGAATAAGCAATAGTGATGTAACTTTGCTTATAATTAAGCTTTAGTTTGTTGACAAGCCAGAAAACCTTTTACAGAGATTTCATGAGTTTGAAATAGTGAATTGTATGTAGTTTGCTTGTAATCTGAGCAAACTACATAATACACTTAATAACCCTTAGAACTGTTGGTATTTCTGACAGAGAAACACATTTGCAAGGACTGATGAGCCTCATTACCCAATGTCATCTGTGTCCTGTGTCTTACATGTGTTTCTTTAACAGTTTCTAAAAGGCACTTTAAACTTAGAGAAGAATTTCATATGCATATTGTGTAACAAACTCAAATAAAATTTAAAAACAATATCAAGGTTTGAAAGTTTCACCACATCACAATTTGACATTTTCGTCTAATTAACAAAGTCTTTCTTAACAGCTAGTCGAGTCTGCTGTCTTTATATAAGCCAATACTCAAATCACTGATGGATTCCAAGCCTCCCCAACTATCTCCTCCTCCTTAGGTGTACACACGTGCTCCTGTTTTCAAATATATGCTGATCCACTCTGCTTATGCAGTGGCTCAGCACCAGACTGCATTCATTCTCTTCTAACTAACAATGTGTTACCACTCTGACTTTCTGCAGAGTCTTGCCCTCGCATAGCATGAGATCTAAAAGCATAGGCTTTGAGCATCACTAATGCTGCAGCCAACACTTTAAATTAGACACTCTGAGACCAGGAAAAACTTTCAAAGTTCCTTCAGTTTGGGGAGAGGGTAGGTACCAGGCCTATTTTGGGGCATATACTGGAGCACTCAAGTACAGCTGTACTTTATACTTTATGTAGTGACATCAAGGCCGCCATTCTGAACACCACCAGCGTTTTTTTGACCAGATGTTGACACTTGAAGGCAATCTCCAAACATTTGGTTGTTTTATTCCTCCTATAAGAGCCCTGCAATTTGAGCAACCATAAGTATAAGTTTGGTACGCTTTGATTTGTTAACTCATGGTTCTTAAACGGTTCTACATGCACCACTGGCTCTATTGTAGATGTCTTCAGTGAAAGGATTTCTGATTTCAAAAGTGCTTTAATGAAGAAACAAAAATAACTAATGAAAGGTCTGCTTTCATCCTTTAAAATGTTCCTCAGCATCCTGGCTCTTGGACTATTCTCCAAAGGCAAGACATGGATGTGAAATCTTGTGTGGGACAGATGCCTACTTCAAGGTGGAACATAAAAAATTACTCATTGTTGAATTTCAAAAGACAATAATAAAATATTGATTATCCTTGGCTCTTGCTGTTGAGGCAATAAAGAATAGATTCCTTCCTTCAGCATTATTTGAAAAAGTTGCTGATGCCTATTGCTACAACAATAGACCTCAATGATTCTCCATTGCTACATCATTGCTAATGTTTGCTTAAGGCGATGCTGGAGGGTGATGCTTTAGAGCTCAGTTTAACATATGTGCCTTAGAGATTTTTTTCCCTCAGTCTTTTTTTTGTCTTACAATCATATGGGTAAATTGAAGCAAAGCATAAATGTGTATGTTTACTTTGTGTTAATATATTTATTCTAGAGAAAGTTTACTTCATTCAAAGTTTAGACATTTGTACGGAAAGTTAAACTCTTCCCCTTCACCTGCTTTATTGAAATTCTGCTGGTGACTCGCTGACTCTTTCAGGTAAATTGAATTGTGAATGTGTTTCAAGACCTTGTCACTCAGCAAAGCAGACTCATCCTGAAGTCAGCTAATAGCCTCTCTGTCTTTAATGCTACCCTACGTCAGTTCTCACATGGAGATTTGATGTTTAGCCCTCCAGCAAAGCAAGTTATTTTTCGTTCTGTTTCAGCTGTAGAAAATATCCCAAAACTCTTCTCTGTGCTCAAGATGAGCTCCATGTGCAGTTTTTGTTCATGAAACTCACTTTTACATTTTCATTAAAGGTTGCAATATTTTAATCAACCAAAAGTTATAGAATGCATTAAATTCTATGTCTAAAACATAATTAATCCATGTTCATACAGGATCTGCTCTAATTATACATGAGCGACAAAGACACACGGATGAAGACTTTAATTTTTGGAGACATATCCTTCGGTCTGATGAAATGTAGCTGAAATATTCATCCATATGGATCACATTACAACTGGACAAAAGAAAGACTTGGGCTTGCAAGTCTGAGAACACCATCCTGGCTGTGGCATTAACAAGTTGTGTAAATATTTTGTTGCAAAAAGGAGTTTCGTGCTTCAAAAAATAGCTGGCATCATTACAAACAAATATTTGGAAATATTAAAGAAATATTTCAAGATATTAGCCAGCAAATTAAATTTTAGGTGAAAATGGGTCTTGCAAACGATTACTGACTCTAAGCTAAAACACTTGTAATGTGTGCTGTGGAATGGTCATCACACAGCCATGATCCCTCAGAAAATATATGGGCAGAGGTGAAAAGGAGCAGACAAGGCGACCTATAAACCGGACTCCATTACACCAGTTTTCTTCAGAAAATTGCGCCAAAGTTCAAGCAACCTTTGGAGAACAAAGGAGACTGGTAAAAACTCTGAATCCCACAAAGCACTATGTTTCGCAACTTCAAACCCTGTGACATCACAGAGTTAAAATATCACTTTTTAATTGTGATAATCCTCACTGATCTAAAGCAGACAGTTTCATTTGTTTAATTTTTTGTGACGTGACATTTCTGCCATTTTTATTCACTCTGTTAGGCAGAGCAAATTTCCTCATATCCTTTTAATTAAGGATTGTTCTTTCAATTATTATTATTATTCCAGTAAACAAGACAGGCAGTTGAAGGCACTATTTAATTTCTAACTCCTCAATTGTTTTATCATTAACCTTTAAGCTCTTGTTCATGAAATGGATCTGCAGCAGGCTTTTTTCTTTTTTTTTCGTATTCATGTTGGCCTCTTTGGCTTAGGTCCTACTGCAGATGGTTCAGAAGCTTTATTTTTTTTAAATGGTGTTATTTGTCGCACTTGCCAGACCTTCTTCTCGAGTGTCGAAACGGTGGCTCCACTGAGCTCTTTTAAAGAGTGAGAGGTTATTTAAATGTTCTTCTTCATAAAAACTGCACATTTGGATGAACGGAATACAAATGAGTATTATTCTCCTCTGTTTTCACTTACCCTCCTCTCTGCCCCTACCATCTATCAAAGGTACGTGACGTGACGACGACAAACACAGACTCCATATGACCTGGGAGGTGTGAGAGAGACTCTGAACAGATTCTTTCAGAGGGATTCTCCATTCATGTGCACTCATCTTCAGCTTTGTTGTTTTATAAAGATTTGGTGAAATGGGATTTCATCCGTCTCTGTCCCTTTTCTACCCAACATTAATTCTCTGTGTTGTTTGCGTCTGCCTTTGCCTCTGTCATTTTGCTGCAGGCAAAATGAATAAAATATGGGAGACCAGTGGAAAACATAAAATGAGATCATTAAAAGTTGTAATAATACAGGAAAAGGGTTATCCTTAGAGGTTGAAGCTTAATGATTTTTCATCTAACTGCATAATCAGGTCATAATCTCTCCAAGTCCAGTTCACCGGTTTGTGTACAGAAGTACTGATGCATTTTTTTTTTCTAAATCATTTAAAAATGGTCTGAAACCATTTAAAAATCCAGGTAAGGGGTATTTTTAAGTTCTACAATTATTTACAGTTCTACGAATATAAAATTGTTTTCATACACACTTCAGGATATATAAATACAAGAGCTATACTGTCTAGCTAAAAAATTCAAATGATGATCCAGTCAAAAAGTCAGTATTTAACTACATTTACTCAGCAGTGAAAATATCACACTAAGAAATAATTGTTTTTATTGAAATTACTGGAGCCACAATCATTGAAACCTCTTTTTCTTAAGACACCAAGTAGTCTCCAATAAAATTAACCGTTGGATCATAAAGAGAAAGCATCCTGGCTCCTGTCATGATCTCTATTCTTTAATAACTGACATTCATTTTTTCATTCACAGGTTTGTAACTATGTTGCCCATATTTGTTTCAGTATCTCTTTCCATCATTGAGGAACTTCGACAGAAAAGCCTTTTCCAACTCTGTGCTTTAAAGTATCATCAGCCTGAGGATCTTATACTTACAGACTCATAAGATAATACTAAAAAAGTCTGATAAATCAAAAATTGAAGACAAGCTTTTAAAGACAATTGTAAGAATAAAGACAATTGATATCCATCACAGAAAGTATAAAACAGAATTGGTGAGCTATCAACTCCTTTTTTCTTGTTAAAAGCCTGCCAGCTGAATTCTGTAGAACTCGATACGATTAATGGGTTTTTGGCTCAGGCAGGTGAAGAGGCAGCTGCTGTAGGAAAGGAGTGGGGAGATAGAAGTGCATAAAGTGATTTCCATTTCTTTAAAATCCCACTTCAGCACTCAATAAGTCCCTTTAAACTTGCTCTGTAATATTGAAAGTCATATCTTTCAAAGTTTAGCCTCGAATTACATCAACCTGTGTCTTTAGTCTTTGTTGTTTAATCTAGTCTTTTACATAGTTAATTGCTGCTTAAAATAAAAATGCAAAGTTAAAATGATTTGGGATGATGGAAATCATAATTGTTCCCTCTATCATCTCAGTTTTCTAGCTGCTTTCTGCTCAGATTACACATGACAGTAATTCAAGACACAGCCAGACACCATCCGTCCAAACCGATCCGTTGTGTTTACCATTGAACCACCAATCCTCGAAAGCAATATCATTCTGATGGGGTTTCAGCAGGAGGAAGACTCTGTTTCAATTAGCATCATAAAATGAAAGTAAACTACAACAACGACATTAATTGGTGTTGGTTAAACTTCAGCGTTTCCTCACATAGAAACTGAGAATATGTATAAAAAGGAGCCGACACTCCTCACACAACACTGCCATCTAGTGGCCACAGCCTTCACTATATTGATGCAACTTTGTCAACTAATTGAAAGCCCATGATTTCTTTTTTGAAACCACAACTTTTAGTAAACAATTTACTTATTGCCTTCAATTTGTCATTACAGAGTATTTTATAGTTGTTAACCTGTTAAGATATGGCCATGCAAATAAACAGACTGGTTTGGCAAGTGTAGCATTAATCAGAGAAGAGGCCAAAACTTAGTTGGGAAAATATGCTGACAACAGTCGTACACTACACAAATGTGGCAAAAATCCACTAGTGGTGATGTTTTGCTTCTTTAGAGACAGGAAAGCTTCGGAAAGTTGAAGGATGGAGCTAATGCAATCCAGCAAGAAAAGCTCTGAGGCTGCAGAAGTTTGCCTTCGACCTGGACATGGACACCAAAAGCAGTAACAATGAAAGCATGGCTGTGTTTTAAAATTGATGATACAAAAAAAAATTGTATAGCCTTTGGGATCATTTCATGTAAAAAATGCCTGTGTCATATTCAAACATTACTACTTCTAGGTAAACTTAAATGCATTTTGTTATTTGATAAGATGACATTTCAGAGTCAATTTTTGATCAAATAAACTTTAGTATTTGTATTTGCAAACATTTACATTTAATATAAAAATACATGCAGAGGTGGTGCAGACATAGTTAAATTAGATGTCAAGTTTCAAAAACTTGCAAAAAGCAGACTTGGGTTCTTTTCGTAAACCACCTTTAAGTCTGAAAACGAAATAATTTGTAACAAGAGAAGTCTACAAAAAAAAAATCTAATAAATTGCAGTCAGTTTAGTAATAATTGCATTGGCAATGTCAAACAGCTTTCATAGATTTTGTTTTATATTTTTGCTTTGAGCAGCTACATCAAAAATATATGTTTTGACTAATGCAGAAAATACAGTGTTCATCACCATGCAGAGCAGATTATTTTAGCTTAATTCTCATCATATTTTATCTTTTACTTAGTTTTACCTTGGCCTTGATTCGCTATGATTCAGCAGCAAGTAAAGTTCAACTTTAGTGAATCTACCTTAATATCTGCCATTCTTGATTGTCAGAGGAACTTTCTATTACACTCTTTAGATTCCAGTCGCCATTTTGCTTCATCCTTAAATAAGGAGCAGTTCATCTTAGGGCATAAAATGGATTAGTCATGCTTTGTGAATGAGCATATAATTATGAAACTCTCTTGCTACATACACAGTGGCATTTGGGTGACTTATCCAAAAAGAGCACAATATAATAAAACCGGAGATTTGGTTTTGAATAATGAGATTTAGGGCCAGTTTGTCCTCTGAGGGTTCATCAGCCAGAAGTTTGAAGTCTCTTCAGTGGGCCATAATGACACACAGTGATTTACTGTGGAGCTATAATCTGCCTATGAAAAATTAATTTATGAGTAGCCTTTTCCATGAAAGGATCCTGTTGTCTGTTAATTAACCTTTTTTCCCCACAATGGAAGTGGATATGTGGACTTGCAAAGTGTATTGAAGTCGCTTGCAAAAATATTCATTCTTAAAATATTTCAGATTTTGTCACATTCAACCTCAGATCTTACTGTATTTTAGAATCATGTGACGGACCAGCAAAAGATTTTCACTAGAGCTGGGAAGTGGAAGGAAGATACATATGCAAATTAGATCTTTACATACAAGTCTGAAAAATATGGTGTATAAGTGCATTCAACCCCCTGGAGTCAATATTCTATATAAACACGTTTTGCTGTAATCACAGCTGCGGGTCATTTGGGGTTTGTCTCTAGCAGCAGCTTTGTTAAATCAGAGTTTAAAATAATTCGTTTTTCAAAGTGTGAGGCCGAGTCAGGATTGGTTAGAGAACATCTGAACATTAATTTTCAAGTGTTACCACAGATTTTATGGGGATTTAGAACTGCTATTTGACTGAGTCATGCTTACAAATCTTAATAAGTCAAATCCATGTACTTAATAAAAAATGCATTCGTTTTTAAAGTGAAATCATAAACTACAAAACTTAGTTGCTAAAGAATCTGGTTGTAAATACAACCCTGTGTTTAAGTGCATTCATAGAAAATTTAGTGCAAGGAGAAAATGCGCTAAGGAAAGGCACACCACAGCCTGGGGAGGATGATTTGGGTTGGTTGTAATTTGAAGGAGTTTGTCCACTGGTTTGTCTGAAGTCTACAGTCCAAAATACCTTTTTAGAGCTCTGCTTCATTCTGCTGACACACTTTATAGACATGCTGATTTCATTTTCCAGAAGGACTTGGTACCCTCACAGAGGTACTAAAAAGTTGATTCGGTGGCCACGGTGTTACTGTGCTTAATCGAACAGCAAACTAACCTGACCTGAACCGCTTAAATAATCTATTATGTATTGTCAAGAGGAAGGTCAGAGATCATTTGTCAGACCCAAGATGCAGATGACCTGCAGGATGCTGCCAAAGGAACGCTGTCTTCCATTATACCTCATCAGAACCACAAGCGGATCACACAGTCAAATATTGAGTGTATGGAAATGAGCATACTTTTCAGAAGTTTTTTGTGTAAAACATAATTTTTATATTAATCTTATGAATACTGAATTTGCCGTTTTTGTTACCTGGAAGGCATATTCATCAAAGAAATTTAGGAATTTCACTCTTTAAAATAAGTGACAGCACTTTATTATATTATTCATTTTCATTAGATGTACCTATGCTCATGTGCAGGAATTGAGACAAAAAAAAGTTGAAGGCAGATCAGTTTACCGTTCATTATCTTGCAACTTTTTTATCTGTCACATCATTTCATTGATCAGACAGAACGAAATGCTTATATACACATCTCCAGATTATTTTGAAGATTAACACCACTAATTTGTAAAAATATCAAATTGAACGAAAACAATAAGAAAAAAAAATTCATTAATTAGGTACTCAATTGACAATTATCAGATTTTTTGTAGCTGTAACTGTAATGCATGAAAAAAATGCTTGAAGGTCTCATTATTGTCACATGACGAATAGATTAGTTCATTATTGACTATTCAAATTCATTTTCAATTTGATGTCTGGACTGAATGACATTGGGCAGAGCTGTTAGCTGAACTGAATGGAAAAATGGGATTTCCATGAAGTATTTCCAGTAATTTAAAAGCTCATAATTTCATATAGTGACTGATACAGTTCAGCAGCATTTTATTGGTTGTGAATACATTAATGAAACGAGCATTTGTGGAGCTCTTTCATGTCGGTTACTTGTAGAATAGACGAGTTGACATTTTTATATGATTTTGCATCTGTATTAACAAGTATGTGACGTGATGAGTATGTTCAAGAAAGCTCAAATAATAAAAAGCATCTTTAAAAATGTATTTTGAGGGGAGATAAAAATTTAGTAGAATACAAAAAAAAAGCAATAAATGCATTAATAAATAAAGGTTGAATCTCCCACTTTTACAGCCACTGAAGAAACCCCTTTGTGTCCTGCACTTTGGAGGATCTTGCTATATAAACTCAAAGCAGTCTTGTCCAATAAATTGCTTTATTGGTGTTGCTGAACTGCTTATGTTGTCTTCATGAATATTTCATCTATGTTTAAGATAAGAGAAATAAAGTGTTTATTTGGTATTTAGCTATTATAGTGGAGTTTTTTTGTTTCTGTCAGTTTAATTCTTTAGTATTCTGAACCAAGTCTGTGTTTTTAAAATGTATGTTTTTAATAATGGTAAATGCCATACATTAGACCCTGAATGGAAACAAAACAGATGGAGCTGTGTCATTTGTTCATTACAGTCAGTATTTGCTTCCAGGCTGACTTCCTACATAGAAACTGCAAGTTTTGTCAAAAAAAAAAAAAGTTATTGTGAGAAACAGGAAGTTAATGACTGAACATGAGAACAATCACCACAAAACAACACATTCTGGGATACAACATTCTGATTTAACATTGATGAAAAGTGGACCAGAAACTATGATTTTTGAAAGCTGATTCCAGAGTGGATACAGAACGTAGGTTTCATGTTTCCGTTTCCAAGAGTCCCATTGCAACTCCGGTGGAGGTTTTGTAGAGATGCACTGTTCACGTGGGAGAACTTGAAGAGCGGATGACATAGTTGTGAACAATTCACACAAGTAGTAACGGACTCTTATGCAAGATCTGCAAGAAGAAAGCTGTAAGACCTGCTTAAAGTGTGCTTGGAGAAATGTATGTACGCTACATTTATATTAGTACCTGCCAATGCCATACACTATATATATATATATATATATATATATATATATATATATATATATATATAGCTATCTCGACTGGGCACGCCCCTGCTGCATCCCTGGCACCTGCCTCACCGGGGGCTCATCATCACCAATGTAGCAAAATTGCTTCCCAGCTGCCTGCCTACTCCTGGGTGTACCAGTCTGTGAAATCACTGCTAAGCACCACTGAGCCTGCCAGCGAGCATGTATTATTGATTTATATTGAAAACTGTTAACAAGATAAAGTGTGGACTTGCACTGCTTTTACCAAAAATCGCGGCAACAGAATGTACCAGGTCTTCTGTTACTTTCTGCTGCAGGTTATACATTCTGAGAAGTTACTCTTGTTTACGTTTTTGTCTTCTGTAACAAACATAATTGATCCCATATTTATGTGATGCATTAACTTATATTAATTTATAAAGGATTTTAGCACGCTATTGGACATTCCAGTTCCAGGTAGAATTTTTAAACTTTTCTCAATAACGTAAACTTCTCCACAGTCAAAAATTCAGTGTTTAATGGATGAAACAAAATGTCATTAACTTTCATAGAGTTTAGAGTGTAGCACGGTTCTTTTACTGTTATCCTATCACAAAACTATCTGGAAAAGGCAGAAACAATAGAGCTGTCTATAAGGGCTGGGGTGCCACAATTATAAGCATCCCTGCTGTTAATATTGTGTAAAGGCCCCTTTTGCCAGTAGAAAGAGAACGTAGTCTTTTCCTATAGTATTTCAAAACAAAGATGGGTCTTTGATCATTCCTCTTTGCACAATCTCTCTAGATCATTCATTATCCTCTCATGCACTTCAGCTCAACCCACAGACTTTCTAAAGGATTCAGGTGTTGGAAATGAGATATCCATGGAAAAAGGTTGTTTTTGTTTGTGTTTACTTTAAATCTTATTAATTTGGACCAAATTTGAATTATTTTTATCTGTTAAAATGTACAATTATAATTTTTTGGTCAGTGGCCACCATATTTCTGTTTAAATGTCCTGCGAGTTCAAGGAACTCTTGACTGTATTAACTTTAAGCAGGAACTTTTAAAGTGAAACATGTTCTTATTGTACTTAAGGTGAGCATGAGGTGTTTTACCACATATTTAGTCTTTGACACTAAACCAACCAGAAGTGTTTGATCCTGACCAGCTCAATGTCTAACTAATCTAACCAAAGCACACAGTTGCAGAACAATTTCTGGTACAATTTTGCAAACTGCCTTTCAAACAACCACTACTCATATAAATATCATTTAGTATTTGCAAGGAAGACTTACTGACCTAAAGAGGTCACACTTCGCCAACAACAATGTCCAGCCTAGTTCCTCACAGTCCCAGTTATTTCAAATATTTTTTTCATTATTGTTCAGTCTGCATATATGGGTGCATCTGCCTCAATTCAATTGCACTCTCTCTATTATGTAATATTTTGAAAAGATTTTATTTGAAATAGGCCTCTGGGTCACATATGTTGATAAACGAAAGCCTCAAGTTGATCAACAACTTTAAAAAAAATTAAACATGCATTGCAATTTGGTAGAAATTATTAAGTTGCCAATAAACATTTTAGTGAAAAATTTGTTTTTAAGTCAAATCCATGTACAAGTTCAAAATTAAAGATATTTTTTTTTCAGTAGTTTAGTGTGAGAATATGCCACTAAAAACGTCTAGTCACATTTGAATAAACTGCTTAGAAATTGTTGAATACTACAACTGGTTGAAAATTGGAACAACATTCATTAAAACTAAGCTGCAGGGACAAAGACGTGATTTAGTAATGTTCAAGCTACCTCTAGTGGTCAAAACATGTACTTACATGATGCATACCTAATGCTAATAAAATTCTAAATACTGACAGTAAAGACTTGTGTGTGTGTGTGTGTGCGCGCGCGTGTGTGAGTGTGTTTGTGAAAATACGATAATCTGCGTTTCTGTGTGTTTTATTGCTTTTTCTGACAAAAGAGACTGAAGAGCATTGCTTTCAGTCTTTTCTACATCTGTCTCACAAATGCTGACAAAGTGTTACGATATTTAAAAAGGCAACCATTTTAAGGGTTTAGGGTCCTCTTCAAAAATTTAACTAAATGACAGAAACGGTTAAAGGTGGGACTTTTTGTAAAGTAAATTTAGTCACCAGCTTCTGTTGCTCCAACTTCTGGGTTCCAAAAAGTTGGAGAAACCACGGATTTATTGTACTACAAAAAAAATGAGATAACGTTCAGCTGAACTCATTCCTGGTGCAGTTGCAGGTTGAAAAAAAGCAAAGATGAAAAAATAAAAGTTGCAGTGTAGCATTCTTTGAGGCTAATAATACGGTTCTTTAATCACTTGAGCATATTATACACAAAGATGTCTATAAACATTGTCTATACAATTAAATACTAAAAATTTATTAAGATATGTTACACAGTAACAAGAAACAAAACAAATTCAAGATTCTTTGTTTCATCCTGGTAAAAAAGCTTCACCGTTGGGCTTTGAAAGAAATATCTTTTTTCTTGTTCATTGTTTGAGACTGAAACACACAAACTTATCCTCAGCTCTGAAAAAAAAACAACAAAAGAGCAAACCTCAGGACCTGTTTTGACATAAACTGCAGTAGGCACATCAGATACCGTTACGGAAAATGAGTACATTTACAGCTTTGATCAACGATTTCCTGGCCCGAGCATTATTAATCGCTGCGATTACAAGAGCTTGCCACTTTGTACACATCAAATTCGTTTTAATGGCTGCACCTGTGTCCCTCCCGCCTCCACCCTGCTGTGATAAAAGGTTTGCCAAATGTGCAGTGACACAAAAGGCAGTAATGGCAATTTGTCAGCTGAGAAAGAGCATGGACAGATTTTTTATTTTTGGCCTTCTGTACATTGCAGATTTTTTTTTATTACTTTTTCTGCATGAAATAATTCTTTCATAAAATCATTTTCAGTTGAAGCACACTGACAACACTGGAATTAAACACAAGACAGGAATAGAGGATAACAAATCTTTATAATTCAGTTATATCAATAACTGTAATAATGATAATTAATACACTACCAAATTCTACTTAGGAGTATAACTATTGCAAATATTTTGTTTTGTCAACACATACAACTTTGACTATAGGCATTTTTACCTTTGAGATGTTTTGGGGACTTTTATTTTTTAAATAGGTTTAAATAGATCTGTTCTTCTGACACTAAATGAGAGGATTCTAAGGGTGCGTTTACACTGAAGTGACCCAATTCCGATTTTTTTTTACGTAATGCAACCTGTATCTGATCTTTTCATGGCAGTTTGAACAGCACAGGTCGGATTTTCGAATGTGACCCATATCCGATACGCATCCGATTCAAATGCGACCTAACATCAAGGTCGCATTCATCCGAACTGAACGTCACTGATTCTCAACAAATCTCACTATTCTGCGTCCTGATGCGCGCAAGCGGGACGAAAAACAACAACCATGACGGAGTATAATGAGGATTAAGTTGTTAATATGCTTCTCCGGCCGGACAACAACTTCAAATATGTAAGCTAAGCTCCACCATTAGCCTCCATGTTTACTTCCGCAAACACTGAGCACTTCTTCTTTTTATGGCGGTTAGCAGAACACTGAGAACGCTGACGCTATTGCGTCCTCTAGTGAGCATGCGGGACACTTTCAGGTCGTTTGCCCGTTCACACTGCAGAACACATACAGGTCGCATTTACTGGCAGTGTGAACGGCCCCGCAAAAAAATCGGAACTGCCAAAAAATCAGAATTGGGTCACTTAGGGCTGCAGTGTGAACGCACCCTAAGTGAACTTTTGGATGTCATCTTAATACTGAAGGTTAAAACATTTGTGTTAAAATACTCAGAGATCTAGAGAGAAATCAGACCTTCTAAAATGGCAGATTTTTTTTTAAATTCATATATTTTTTGTTTAATTAAGAAAAATGTACTATAATCTCCAATCAAAAAATAAGCTAATTGAAACCTTCCAGTTTTTTCCCCTGCTTTCTCCCTGTAATTATTCTGTTCAAACTATTGAGAATTTAGTTTTGCACTCTAGATTCCCTGCTTTTGAAACCTACTTCTCCATGTAAGCAACTACTGTTGCTATGGGAATAACACAGTTAAAAATGACAAACAATGCAAGAATTGCACAGAACATCACTAATATACAACAGTAAAGTGGATAACTAAATTACAATTACAAAACAACTAAAAAAAATTTAATTTTAAAAGCATCAACCTGCGACTGGAACAGTATTCTGGAACAATAAATGAAAACAAATAACCAGACTGTTGCTAAGATATTTTCAAATTTCAAATATGACTTGTTTTCCAATCAGATAATAACAAATTTAACTTCAGCTTCAACATTAACTGGGGTCTCCACCTGAACAAACAAAAGAGTAAGTGAATCTTTCCAAGAGGTTGTGCCATCTATGTTTAATCTTACTCATAGTGTTGTAAATAGGTTTTAAATCTGGTTAACAAAATTGACATGCAACTTTCAAATATTTAGTAAACTTCTGAAAGAGCAGCATATCAGTGTACAAGAATGTGCATGTGTATGGGTCATGTAAAAATGTTAGATCCTATTCAGAAATATAATGGCCATTTTATGCTTGTTTAAATGAGCTTGAAGCCTCATTCTTATGTAGAAATTTTTTTTTTTATCTCTTTGCATTTTGGTTACAAAATGCAAATCCCCTGATTTAAGCCCAAATCGAGGGATTTAGGCTTAAAAGCTTTAAAATATATAGAAGAAAAAAATGTGTGAATGTGACTCCAGATGCATTCCTTTAAATTATTTTCATAGATAGCATCCCACTGTCCATCTAAATAAAAGTTGTTGTTTTTTTTGGAGGCACATTTTAGTATTGTATGAACAGACACTACAATATCAGTAAAGTGTAGTTTAGATAAAACAGTTTCTCCTTAGACTTTTTTTTACATCATGTTTGGTCTCAGGTTTAAACATCCATTTCTTAATACAGGAAGTGAGACATCAACACAGACACACAAAAGGACTACTAGCTTTTTAAAAGTATTAAATATATCTAAATTTTTTCTTGTTTAAACAGAAAAAAAATGGATGAAGCTGAGAATCTGCAACTGAAGTCTGATACACAAACAGGAAACAGAGCATCAGGTGGCCAGGACCCAACCTTCTTATATACTAAAGTAGAAATGGAAACACAAGTAAAAAAAAATATTTTGCCTCGTCGTAAGAGGACAAAGTCATTTCAGAAACTCAAGAAAAACCGGTAATCAATTGAAACATTAGAATTATTCAAGGTTTATCATGAAAAAACATCTATTAATTATAGTGATGTTTAAGCATTTATTTCCACAGGCAATCCTGAGTTAGTCACTGAGACCTTCTTTTATCATTTTCTGACAAATTAACAGAATAAATGCTGATATTATTATTAGCTTTTATTTTATTCATGCATATTTCAATCTAATCTTTGAACCATCGGCAAAGATTGTAGATCAAATAAAATGAATACCCAATGTGCTACCAAAATCATAGATATGGCACTGCAGATGTAGCACAATGATCACGTATTTTATCACGTTGCCATCTACACAGGGTTGAAGAAACCTTCGAACAATATAAACTCAGAATGACTTCAAGACACTGCGCATTGAAAAAGAAAAATTCTCTAGCTGTGAAAGAAAATGAGGTGAGACCAAGCTGAGTAACTTTAACAACTCTTAAGTTTGATTTGGTACTTTTAAAGCATTGGTTTAATCCTTCAATACTAATCAAATTATCATATAGCATTTTATCATAAAGACAAACTGACTTTACTGGCTTTCAAAAAAAAAGTATTTCATTAATCTAAACTTTACCCTGTTTAATCAGAAAAAAATGGATGAAACTGTGGATCTGCAACCAAAATTAGAGAAAGCATCAAGTGACCAGAACCCGACCCACTCCTTTACTGAAGAAAAGATGGCAACACAAGCCCAACAAAACATCCTGCTTCGTCAGCAGACGGGAGAGTCATTTCAGCAATACAAGAATAAATGGTAAGCAGCTGAACCATTAGAAATATTTGAAGTTTAGCATGTAAAAAAATCTACTAATTGTCATCATTGTTACCTGGCTTAGACGGATGGGCTGAGGGTAAGGTGGTTACGTTGTCCTTTTCCTATGTGATGCTGCGATAGAGAAAAGATGAGACTCCATTAGCAATTAACAGGAAGATTTATTCTTCTTCTGTGTAATGAGTATATTCTGTGAATATAGGCTACTCAATACTTCAGGTACCAAATACTTCAGGTATCACTGAGTAATTGCAGTAGAAACCCTGAGATGGTATGCATCACAAATAGCCATAATATCCTTTTAATCAAATGATTTAAAATAATTTTCATAAAGACATTATGAATGTCTTTGCAATGTCTATGTAAGGTCTGAGAAAAACAGTGTCCCTTTTTCTCAGACCTTCTGTATTTTTAACTGTCAAACTTAAAATACATGACTTTGCTTTTAACTATATTTAACAGCTTTTGCAAGTTTTATTCTGCACAAATAAAACATACTTTAATATTTAAGTATTTCAGCTTCTAACTGTATTCATTACTTTAAAAGTATGAGTATTTTTTTCTATTACATTAAAAAAAGTAACTACAAAACTGTAATGCTATGCTGTGTCTCTTTACTAAGCTTTACACATAGGCAACCATTACTTACTCATCAAATGTGATAATATGGTTTCTCTGGCTTTTGCAATAACCCACAAAGAAATGTCCAAATTACAAATAAAAAGAAGAAAAAGGTTGTCCTTTGTGGGAGAACACTTTCAAAAAGTGCACAAATACAGAATAAATTCTGTAATCATATAGCTGTTTGTCAGCTAGCTCAACACAAATGTACAAAGTCCGCTAGCATTAGCATTATTTAGCTTCCAAAAATATGTCCCGTTTTCGACACGATACTGATCGCAAACTGCATAACATGGCTCACTTTTTGATTCTCGATTCAATAACCTCTTCAGCACATAGGTAAGTAACATATGTGCATCAAAATATTTTTTTACTGACCTGTGACATAGAAAAGATGACACATACTTTGAACTTCTATTAGCATTTAACAGGAAGGTTTTTTCTTCTTCCGTGTGCCAACCCTCCTTTATGCCATCAATGCGACAGGCTCCCCTAGCGACTATATGTGGAATTGCACTGAATGACTGTAATAATACTAAATAACATATTACAATGAAAAATTAAGGATAGAAAAAGAAAAATAATGTCGGGGTGCCTATGTTTATACTTAGTGTTTTTATTTGCTGATTATTTGTTTTTCACCTATCTACATCATGTTCAAGCATTTATCTCCATAGTCAATCAAGAATTGGTCAGACAGACTTTTTATTATAACGTTCTGACAGGTACCTGGAATTAATACTGCTGTGATTATTTATAATGTATTAAATTATGTACTTTTTTATTCCTTTGCATATTTCAATCCAATCTTTTAGCTCATGGTTCACCACAGATTTGAGACCAAATGTAGCAAATTCTCAATCTGCTAGCAAAATAATGGATAGCTTTGACAGTGCATTTATAGGACGATGATCATATGTCTTTTTTTCACCTTGCCATCTACACAGGGTTAAAGAAACCTTCAAAAAATATAAACTCAGAAGTGCTTTAAGATGTTATGAAGAGAAGTACAAAAATTCTGTTACTGTGACAGAAAGCAAGGTGAGACCAAACTGCGTAACTTTAATAATTTTCAAGTATGATTTATTTTTTTAACTTTAAGGTTTTTGAAAAAAAATAAATAAATCACACAGCATGGTCACTGTCTCCTTGGTGACCTATCGTTACTATGCTCTATGTGCTGTATTAAATGTCTGTGACTTTGTATTTTTAAAGCATTAGTTTAATCCTTCAAAGAACATTTCAAAATTGATCAAATAATCATGTAGCATCAGTCAATTCTGATTACCTGGAAGTCCTTATTAACTCATAAAGCTAAAAAGAAAAGCTGGACAAAAACATCTTACAATTTTATTGAACTATTCCTGTCTTACTTCAGAAACAGATACATTAATTGTCACAAACACAAAAACACTACTGCCTTTCAAAAAAAAAGTATTTATTAAATCTACTCTTTACCTTGTTCACTCAGAAAGAAATGGATGAAGCTGAGAATCTGCAACTGAGCTTTGATCCTCAAACAGGAGAGAGAGCATCGGGTGACCAGGATCCAGCCGTCTTATTTGCAGAAAATTTGGCACAAGCCCAAGAAGGCATGTTGCGTTGTCAACAGTTGGCAATGTCAATTCAGAAATACAAGAACAAATGGTAAACAGCTGGATCATTAGAATTATTTGAAGTTCAGCATGCAAATAAGCTAGTAATTATTGTCATGTTCAAACATTCATGTCCAAATGCAATCGATAATTAGTCAGACGGCTATTTTATTATAATGTTCTGACAGATTTATGAGATTAACACTTATTATTATTGATAATGTAGTAAAGGCTCTTCTAGACTAGAGGCAAAATAAAATGAACTCTCAGTATGCTAGCAAAATTTTGTATATATCTGGCAGTGCAGTTGTAGCATGATGATCAGATGTCTTTTTTTTTTTTACCTTGCTATCTACACAGGAATGAAAAAAACTTCATAAAATATCAGCTCAAGGTGAATCCCACATCTAGTGAAGAGGAAAAAAATTATGTCTCTGTGACAGAAAATGAGGTGAGACCAAGCTGAGTAACTTCAATAATTAGTATGATTTCATGTGTTAAATCATTAATCTTCCCAGGAACATTTCAATTTATATTAATGAAATAATCATATTGAATGTGTCTATTCTAAATGCCTGGAAATCCTCCTTAACTCATAAAGCTAAAACAAAAGACTGGATATAAACATTTTACAATTTTATTTTTAATGTCCCTTTCTTTCCCAAGTCTGATACACAAACAGGAGAGAGAGCACCAGGTGACCAGAAACCAACCCACTTATTTACTGAAGAAGAGATGGCAACACAAGCCCAACAAGACATTATGCTTCGTAAAAAGATGGCAAAGTTATTTCAGAAGAATAAATGGTAAATGGTTGAAACATTAGAAATATTTGAAGTTCAGCATGGAAAATAAAATCTATTAATTATTGTCATGTTCAAAGATTGATCTACATAAGCACCCTTGTTTCACCACAGATAAAAGGAATACTCAAGCAAAATTCTGAATATGCATTTTTAACATGTAAAAAAAAAAAAGTGATAATAATTATCAAACTCACAAAAATGTGGTATTATGAATTTTTTTGGTAGTGCAGTTGAATGACCAAATGTTTTTTATATGTTTTTTGTGGGGGTGTTTTTTTTTACCTTGCCATCGCACAGGTTAGAACCAACCTTCCAAAAATGCCAAGTTAAAGTGACTTCAAATCCTTATTCAGAGAAGGAGAAAATTACAGTCACTGTGACAGAAAATGAGGTGAGACCAAGCTGATTAACTTCAACAACTCTTGAATATGACTTTATATGTTTAAAATACTAGCTTAATCCTCCCAAGAACATTAAAAATGAATATGGCACTGATTGTAAATGACGTCGCTGTTGCCCGGATGTTCGGGTGACAGTGCAGGAATCTTGCCAAGATTTTGCTCAGCAATTGGTGTAGGTGAAAATATTGATTCATCAATGCTCATCAGTTTGTTTTTCCAATTAGATATCAATTTGGAAAAGCAAATGAGTGCAGTGAGCAACACTGTTGTGAGCAACTCGTAGCACCGTATTAGCTCGGTGTCATATGAAACAGTTTTTCATCTTGAGTTTATTTGCGGTTAGCAAACAACAATTTGGTGGGCATTACATTGAACATATTAATAGCCTAAATCAGCCAATCACAAACAAAATGAGCTTTTCAGACACACAGACGTTTCCCCAAAAACACCATTCTTGTTTGTCTGAAACTAAAATTGCTAAGGTGCAGTGATCTAGATTTGGTGGTTCAATGTAACTTGTGACCAGTGCCATTGAATCTGCCAATTATGCACAAGCTCAACATTTAGATATTTAGGAATTGTGCCATTCATCATTTTTATTGCAGTTGTTATCAATTTGACAGTTGTTTACATAAATACATACACACATAATACATACAATTTTCAGTTTGACAATATGTGCTTTCCTGTGATTGATGGTATTGAAGTTATTTTGTGAGATGTTCTCTCTGACACAGAAATTTGTGCCTTTGAGCATACAAAACACTGGAGTCAAACAGGTGTATTTCACCTTTAAGACCTTTGATTTTGTGAAAAACATTTTCACCGTCAAAAGTCAGGATGGAGACATTATCAAGACTATCAAAGACCACCTTCTCAGGCCAGGTATGTAAACCTCTGACACAAAGCATTCATTCCACATCAGTCACATACTATAATTTTAACTCTGAAATCACAAAATAGGCGGATTCAAACTTATGACAAGCTGAGCTAATGAAATGAAAAATGTTTCCTCACATTTTGGCTCCAGGAGAATCATACAGAATGAAAATTCATTTCTCCTCCGACCACTCTGGCCTATATGAGCAGCTGCTGGTCTTTAAGTTCAAAAGAGACTGTGAGCATTCAGAAACATTTGACATCATGCGCCTCTTGGAGGTCATCCGTCAAACACCTCAGAATGAGGACTCTCAAGCCAGGTCAGAAGCAGAAAAGAAATTTCAGACTGCAAAGAAGAAAACTCTGACAGGGTAAGTAGTGAAACATTTAGCAGTTTGTTACTATTATTCAATGTAGCCCAATGTAACTTGCTTGTTTTTCACTTCTGCAGATGTGAGGTCTTCCTCAGACCAGAGGTGTATCTCAGGAAATATCCATTGCCTCAGAACATTGCAGACATGAAAGACGTAGATATGTCTGTTCAATTTTTGATCTCTCACATTATTTTTTGTTGTTGTTCTCAAATGTTTAAACATGGGGGTCACTTGATTATGGACTTTTATTACAACTGAGACTTTTGCCTGCTGCTAATTGTTGTTACTGAAAGCTATGTGACTTGTCACTTTTACCTTATCAATGGATTTTTTTCAGAGATTTGGAGAAAAAGCCACTTAAGTGGGGGAACTACTCTTGGCGATTTCACTTGCTCCTTTATCTAGAGGAGTACGCAATTTCTACCGCTCTTCAGGAATGCAACCAAGAAGATATACTTGTTGTCACTCATCCAAGTGAAAAACATATACTGATTTTAAAGGTGACACATCCAGCTGAGACACAAGAGTCTAATGAATTACAACCTTGTGTGACATTAACATTAAACTTAAATCTTTTTGCTAATGTTGCATCAGGCAGAAGATATCTCAAACATGTCTAATGTTTCTCTGACTGGGTGCAAGGCACTCGTGACTCCTTTGAACCAGCAGATTGAAAAGACATACATAGGATGGGTTGATGATGTGGATGAGGAGGAAATCTACATTAACTTTGAGGAAATGTAAGGATGCAACAAAAGTAATTGGAAAGTAACCTCATTTTTTGTCTTTATAATCTTGTCTAGTTTCAGACTGTTAAATTAGTCTCCCTCTGGAAAAAGAAGAATCGAGTTGATAAAATTAGTTTAAACTATTTTCCAACAACTGAGTGAGTTTACATTTTAAATTTAGGCTTGGATGTGCAGACACTCTATGCAGTTTGATTGAAGGGGAGATGTTTTTGCAAAGCACAAAAATCAGTCATGAAAAAAAACATTTTAAACAATAATGTCCTTTTCCTTTCAGTTTATGGTACTTTTCATTGGTTTGTCACATAAAATACTGATCAAATAAATAACAGTTTGTTGTTCTAAAATGTCAACAGTGGAGAGTTTCCACAGATGTGAACATGTTTGCGAGCTACACTATATTTAAACTTTTTTTTGTCATGTTCTTGTTTGGTAGTAACTCAGTTGCTTTGAATTTAAATTTAGCTTTCCAGAAGAATACAACGTAGGTGTGAGGTGCAGCATTGTGTTTTCACTTCAAAGAATACCACTACGCATGCAACACAGAGCAGCAGCACTAGCGCGCAAGCATTTACTGAGGGACTTACTCTTCCCTGTTGGGCTATGTTCTGCATACAATTCATGCCTTGTGCCTGCAATCCCAAACTGCCCTGGGTCAGTATGTAATAAAGTCAACACTACCTTGAAAATCAAGTAGCTTTGCCACTAAAGTAACTACAAATGATTCCTCTATCTCCAGTCCACCAATGACTGACAACCCAGAGCAGCAAAAGGCGATTAGACACATTCTGGCCCGTTCTGCAAAACCTGCCCCTTACCTCATATTTGGTCCACCTGGCACAGGTATGGTATGAGTTTTTGTATGCCGAGACCAAACTGATTGGCATGTGATACAATATGCATTTCTCTTATCCATGAGTCAGGCAAAACAGTAACTTTGGTTAAAGTCATCAAGCAGATTGTGTCAACTCAAGACTCCAAAATCCTGGTTTGTGCACCATCCAACAGTGCAACAGATTACCTCTGTGAGAAGATCCTGGAAGAAAACATTGTACCCCACAAAGTGTTTCGCCTTTACTCCATAAGCTACAAAGTGGAAAAGATCCCTCAACTTGTGAAGGTCTGGATTCCATCTGTTTTTATTTTGTTTATTACAATTGAAATGAAAGAGAGAAAAGACAACATGACTAATGATGTTGAGTATTTTAGAGGGACAAATGCCATTAAGCATTTTTGGTACAAGTTAACTTCCATCTTATTCATATTAATGTATACTAGACATCCTTGTGTGTGCTTTCTGTTTTAACTACAGATGCACTGTAGCTTTAATTTAGCAACAAACTCATTTGAGGTACCGACCAAAAAGCAGCTGATGACATACCAGATCATGGTCACCACCCTTCAAACTGCTGGAAGGTATGATATTCTACTGGAGATGTCACAATCAGAGTGCTTCTTTGTCCTAAATACTAGTCAAAGTGATTTAAAACAGGAACTAGCTGATCGAAAATCCCAATTTAATATTTTATTAAAATTGTCATAATGCAAGGAATTGAAAAGTCAGTAGATTCATAGTGCATCAAATTAACATTATCCATTTTATCTGTGCTACAAATGGTACATTCAAATCCTTCATCAATGTTGTTACAATTTGCCAATTCATACTGCAGTTGTCCACTGTGGATGTGACTTAAAAAATCCCAGATAGCAAACAAGCAACAGGTAAAAGAAATAGTTTTATTAGGGAATATGATACCAAACATTAAAAACAAAAAAACCTTCATACGTATGCTGAGCCTTACTTCTTACTGAAATAGTAAAATATTTCAGTTTTTGTTTTGGTTTTGGTTTGGGGTTTTTTTTGCCAACTTTCTGCTTCAGAGAACTTATTTCTTTGATGATGGCACATTTTATACACAAATTCTCACACATTCAGAAAGAGTCAGAAAGGCTGGATTGATTTACTGAGTTGATGTTCAGATCTGTGGTATCACTAGCTGATCTCAAAGTTGTCATCTTTCCCATGTTCATTCTGAAGGTAAGAACCTTCAGAATTTATTACATTCTTATTTGTAATAAATTACAAATAAGAATTTGTAATTTATTTGATCCAAAGAAATTGGACCCATTTGCAGAGGGTTGACATTTTCTGTGAGAAATTCCTCAATGAAACAAATGAGATATGATGTTTATCCAAGCTGCAATCCATGCAATGATTAACTACTGAATGTAAATATACACTTCCTTTTTTACAGGCTAGTGACAGGTGGCATTCCTCCAGACCATTACAGTTACATCATTGTGGATGAAGCAGGCCAGGCCATAGAAACAGAGTGTTTAATTCCAATAGCTGGTGAGCAAGATGGCTTTGTTTAAAAAAAACAACTATATACTAAGTATATATTTTATGGTGTGTTCAATGGATTTCTGACAGGATTGCTGAAACCAGGTAGTGGCCAAGTGGTTCTGGCAGGTGACCCGAAACAGTTGGGACCCATTATTTTATCAAAGATAGCAGAGAGAAACGGCTTGGGTGAGCACCATGCATACTGTGTTATCAATACATAAAGGTCTAAATACATAATCGAAATATGATTCAAAACCTGCCGGGTTGTTTTTGAATTACAGTACATCTTTTTTGACCGGGTTTATGTATTTGTTGCAAGTTTTGTTTGTTTAAAAAAAGCTTTATACATGAATCAGACATTTCACTACTTCAAACTTTCCAGTAAAAATTTTGTAAATGAAAGACTAAATACAAATTAGGACTGAAACGACAAATAAGTTGTACTGTATTTCTTCTAAGCAACACTCTCACCTTGAATGCAGTTCTTACTTGGAAGGATAAAAATAGTTTTCTTTTCATACTAAAATACTACAAAATTCCATTTTTGGATTAAAAAACTTGATAAGCTGCTTTGTTAATTAGATAATCTGATGACCTTAAGAAAATGGAACATATTATCTTAGCCATAAATGCTGCAAACTTTAAAATTTCTAAGCTCAGTTTTTGCCTTTTTTATAGGATAATAGTGTTCACTGTTTTCAGGTGTGTCCATGCTGGAGAGACTAATGACAGATATCAGACTGTACAAACAACGCAAGACCAACGGCTTCAACAGTCGCTATATGACTAAACTGCTGAGGAACTATAGGTTTGCTTTTTGTGAAGATTTTTTTTTTTTTGTGGCACAAATTAGTGTGTCTCTTTGCCAATTTGAGTCTGGTTTATTCCTGATTCATTTCAAACTTTTACTATTTTCAAGAAAACCTCTTGTATCAGTTTTTTGGGGATACATAAAAGGCTCAGCCTTAAATTACTTTTACACTATACAATATCGATTTAACAGTCTACATTGTTTTTAATCATTTCAGGTCTAAAATATGTTTTGAACCAGCCACATTCCCTTGTTCCAGAAAAACAAGTAGATTATAATTACTTTTAGGTCAGTGGTTACCAGACTGAGTAAGCAATAATTCCAAAGTTTGTGCAAATTATAAGTGTGAAACATCCAATATACTTAAAAAAGTTTATTGTAAGACATGGCCTAAACTACAGAAGTATAGTGGCATAGAGGTGAAACGACCATCACTGTTTTCTTTGTCACTATATCCTGTCAACAAAAAGCCTCCTTCCTCAATTCTCCCCAAACCTTTCCACATCTTCTTTGCTTTTCCTTAGGTCTCATCCTGCAATTCTGAAAATACCCAATGAGTTGTTCTATGACTCCGAACTCCAGTTTTGTGGTTCCCTTGAGGATTGCTTGTATAGTAACTGGGAACTTCTGGCGAGGAAGGTAATTAGAGCCAAGACAAAATATCCTGCCATCAGTTTCTCTCCATCTCTAATCTCATCTTGTTTCTCTGAGGATCAGGATTTTCCTGTAATGTTCCACGGGGTTGCAGGCATGAAAGAACAAGACCTCAACAGCCCATCTGTTTACAACATGGCTGAAGTGGATGTACTGAAGGAATACTTAAAATCCCTTATCAAATACCGCCGTAGAAATGGCCTAGACAAAATTGGACCAAAGGAAATTGGTATTGTTACTCCATACGCTAAACAAGTAAGTATTTAAGCTTTACTATATGTTCATTATTAATGTTTTCATGACTTCTATAACTGAGGTAAAGCTTTGCAAATTCTTTGTGTCAAATAAAGACTTTCATTACCAAAGCATATTTGCAGAATTTGTAATTCTTTTTGCCCTCATTGTCCTCTTTCATGTTCTGACAGGTGGAGAAGATTAAAGCAACCTTTCAAAAAGACAAGGATCTTGTCAAAGAAGACTTGGAGAATGTCCTGGTATGACACTTTTCAAAAATTACTACAATTTTGCTAATACATTAAATAAACTCTAAATATGTTTCTTCTTTTCTGAAGGTTGGCACAGTTGAGATCTTTCAGGGTAAAGAGTCAGATGTGATCCTGATGTCCACGGTGCGCAGCAATCCCAGCCTGACTGAACCTAATCAACATTTCAGCTTGGGCTTCGTAAAGGATGAGAAGGTGAGAAATATCCCACCTTGTACTTTTCACACATTTTTCACTCGCTGCCAGAAAGGTGGTAGTATAAATAATGCAGCAGCATCAACAACTTTTACTCTGCTAAAATTAAAAAGGCATATTTTTTCTCTCATCTTACAATTTCTTTGACACCATCAGAACGGCTGGAAAAACTTTAAAATACTTCTCGTACGTGCAACTTTTTTTCTTTAGTTTTGAAAAGGATGTTTGGTGCAAGTCTTTTCATAGAATGTATTTGATTTTCTTCTGAATCTTCCACAAGATTTGTTGGAAAAGAAGATCTTGTTTTATCATTTATTTTTACTTTTCAGCCTAGTGAGCAATTTATTTCCAACACAATCAGAGTTCCCACTGCATTTATTTGCACTCAATCTAAAGATGTGCAAAAGCCTGAAAATAATTGAATTTTTTTTTATCGCAGTTACATAATCTCACCCTGCAGCAAATTTAAGGACCATAAAATAAATCCACATTTATTCAGATTCTTTTTAAGTTTATCCTACTTTGATAAAATATATGTTTATTAGAAGACCTTTGTCATTGGGCTGTCAATATGTTAGCCCTTATGTATTTACAATCTGAATCTCTTCAGAGATTCAACGTGGCAATGACTCGAGCCAGAAACCTGCTGGTTGTGGTAGGAGACCCCAGAGTCCTGGAAATAGATCCAGTGTGGAACAAGTATGGCTCTGTATTTTCTTCCAAGTACGAGTACAAAAAATTTGGCAAAAATCAGTCTGACATGCTTTGTGTGCTGACCTTTCTCTTAGGCTTATCCATTACTGTTTAAAAGAAAGAGCATACTGTGGCATCAATATTTCTGATCTGAAGGCAGGCACAGGGGTCGCTAACCCCTCAGCAAGCTCCGGGTAAATAGCAGATTTGCAGATCCAGAGATACTGTTGTGTGCTAATTATTTTTAATAATAAATGTTTGTGTTACAGCCTGCAGCAGAAAGTGAGACCAAAGGTTGCATTCAGCTAGTAGAATCAAAGGCATTCAACACAGAAATAAACTTCATCCAAAGCACGTTTCACTATTTCATTCTGTCTGAAGGCAATCAAGAATCTGAAGTTTGGTGCATATTTAATGTAGCATGTGCAAGATATTCAAAATAATGTACCAATGTACGGTCGACAACACAGTCCACCGTACAACTACAAAACCGTCATACAAAACCATTAGTATCATTTCATGTCATGGAGACTTTCAGACCCCAAAGTGAGTATTTTCTTCAATTATCCAACACTGAGCTTTTTACCTGCCTTCCTATCCTTCTTACTATGTGAGGTGTTAAACTAAACCCACATCCTGGAAAGAAATGAAAGAAGATATTATCTTGTGACTTTTTTTATCTCCCTTTTAACCCATTTTGAATATTAAGTAGTTCTTATAGGAATATTAAATATTAAATAGGTCATGTCAGATGCATATTTCAGGAATATAAAGACATGGAATATAGCTGAGAGTTAAACATTTAGATCAATTTAAAAGAAGTTATGCAGTGCAGTAGTAAATTATTTAAACCCCAAAATGATTCAATTACATTTATTTTTAATTGTATAAAAACATACTTTACTTCTAAGTTTGTCAATAAATCAAAAGAAACAATTAAATTGAATTTATTTGTCAACTATTTCCCCAATGATATAAAAAAATAAACTTTAGAGCAGCTAAAATTGGAGGAATATACTCAATTTGACTATAATAATCTTAAATGATATAGTTTACAAGAACTATTATTATTGTCATAGAGACAGGGTGCGCCCCCTTATTTCTCCAGAAAGCAGAACTGTCCACCGAGTAGGCGGGGTTTATAGCCATTTTGTATTTAAAGCAACTCAGTTATCAACAGTTGAAAGCGGTGTCCACACACTCAAGTATATCACTGATATGAAAGCAATGCGATAGTATTTTTTTATTTTTAGTTTTTGCATACATAAAATTATCGTCTAAAACAATGAATACGTTCCATGATTAACATGGCAGTCAGTGATTATGACTTACGGAACTCAAATCCCTCTAACAAGTTGGTCTCGACGTTATATCTCCGGCAAAAACTCGTTTTCCTCAGGAAAACTCCTCTTTCATAATTTGGTCATCACTTATTCGTAGGTCGTCCGGCGGCTGACTGTTATGAAACGCACCCAGACGAACGTAACTCTCGTCTTCTTATTGGTTAACCCGGCTGCTTACACGTGTGTCACTCTTTCAAAGTAACCAATCCGAAAACGGGAACCAGTTTAATATCAACGGAAAACTGTAAGTGTTTGCGTTTTTGTTAATATTTCTCTACACTTTTTCGCAATAGGCGTAATGCTGAGGATTAAATATCCATGGGTTCGTTTTAATATACAGTCATTTTGGCTTGAAGAAAGGTGACTTGCTGTTCTGAAGCCCTCTTTGTTTGTTTAGACGGGAACGCGCCTGCGTGCCCACGCCCTTTATTACAGGTGCGTTTGATGACCTCATCCCCCAGGAGGAAGGACAGACTTCAGGTGAGGTCGAGTCTTATTGTAAATCCCGTGGGTGACCTGACTATTCGTGTAGTATTTTGTAGTTGTGATAAATTCCTCCGAGGAGGAGTTAAAAACGGCTTTTCATATAAAGCTTTAGAAGAGAAAAGAAGCTAGTTTTGTGTGCAACGAAGCGCTTTTTATTCATGCCAAAACATTAAAGTGGCGTAATAAATTCACACTCGCTTTTCTTACTCGCAGCAAACGGATACTATGAGTAATTCGACAGAGATAGGAGCCGAAATTGAGGATTTTTTAAAAACGGTAAGTTTGCACCTAAAACTGCGTTAGTCACAACATCATTGGAACCAGAAGCTTTGGCCATATTCTGGTTGCAGTCATTTGTTATACTTGGCAACAGATGCTTCATAAAGCATATGATTAAAGTTATATTTTACAACAGTACAACTTAAATGGGCTCCACGGTTGCCTCGCAGCAAAAGCTCCAGGGTTTGAATGTTGGGCAGTGGTAATTTTGGATGGCTTTCGCATGGTTCTTTCTGGTTACTCTAGCTCCCACACAAAAACATGGGAATGGTTTATTGGTTGCTCAAAATGGTCCTTTAGTGTGTGTGTGTGTGTGTGCACGGTTGTTTTGGGTGTTAGCAGGCTGATATAAGAATTGGGGGCAGTTGTCCAGGGCGGCATTCAAAGAGGGGACAGTGACCAATAACTACAAAATAAAATGTATGTTATCAATCTGTTGTGCCCTGAAAAGTTTACTACTTATATTCATTTGCACATTATATTGTGTTAAGTATTAGGAGACCACAGGCTACCTACTTTCTGCTTGATAAAAATTCTAATTGTTTGTTTTTTAATAGATTGGGCGCAATGGTGTCTCAAATGTGTCAAACTATTCCTTTTGCAGCTTAAATATGTCATAATTTTCTTTTACCAGGTCAGTAATGCCAGCTGATCTACTTTAAGTTCCTATTATGAAGTGATGGACCACAATATACACCAAACAAATTTTAGCATTTTGCTTTCTTTTACTGTCACAAATACAATGTAGAATGAACACTTGCAAAAAGAAATGAGAGAATGCAAGTTTGTATATGTATAACATCACTCACATAAACAATAATTTAAAGTTTTCTACAGAAAATACAAAGAACAGAGATGAAAACATTGGTGTTTTTTGTTTTGTTTTTAGGCTTGTTCTGACATTTCAATGACTAATGTTGGTGGGATTTTTGTGTGTAGGTGGGTGAGGTAAGAAACCTCATTGAAAAAATTTCCAGCCAAACAGAAGACATGGAAAAAAGACACTGCAGCATCCTTTCCTCTTCGGACAGTGGCAAAGGTTAGACTTTCTGGAATATTTAGTAAAACCTTTAAATTGTGTTCTGTTAAGCTCCCTTAAGATACACACACACACAAAAAAAACAAGCAACAGAAATATGAGGAGCTTAACAGAGCTTTATTTGTTTACAGAAGGGAAACAGAAACCAATATAGCAATGCCCTGTAAGCATATCTGTGCTATTTAGAGGTGAAAAAGATTATGTAACCATGGTTACAGAATTTAAGATGTGAACAACCAGTGTTTTGGGATGTTTTGATACATTTTCCTTGCATTGGTTAGATTTAGCTTAAATACACTGTTTTATGTTGTTACACAAAATTACTGATGGCTATAGTTCTACCATATAGAGAAATGGAGTCTAAGCTTTTTAGATTGGTTTAGACACAGACAAAATAGAGTTTCTCCTCTTATGAAACAAATTTGTTCAGTCTTTTTTTTTTTTTTTTTAGGAAGTAAAGATGAACTGGAGCTGATAAACAACGAGACCAGACACAACGCCAACTTGGTCCGAACCAAGTTAAAATGTAGGTGTTACAAAATGGAGTCGAAATTGCTCTCTGCTGGAACCCATGGAATATTTGTGTACATTTTTAATATTTCCCTTTGGACAGTCATTTGAAATAGATGCAGCTTTGATAAACAGCAAACTTGCTTAAATACTTGGAGTGAAGTCAGAATGGTATAATTTGACTGGCAAATGAATAGGAGAGGAAATAAAGTGCGGAACTGTCCACTACAGCTCATCGTCATTCAATCATTATAAAAGCTCTCAGAATATTTTTGCTTTGCTATGTAAATTGTGAAGAGAAACCTGCAGTGCATGTTGGTTCCTATCTGATGTAGTTTGTTGTTACATTGGATCTGTCTTGTGTATTTCAGTAATGCAGAAGAACTGTCTATCAGAAGACAACAGAACTAATAACTCTGTAATCAATCGAATTCAGAGGAATCAGGTTTGTACCCAATACTTAAAATTGTCTCATTTTATTTTTTTAAATCAAATCATTGCTTCTCTTCTGATGTTCTGAGAAACTAGTGCCCTCACTAGCTTCTCAGTCTCTTTGAAAAAGAAAATTATCCACAGAATAACACCGTTGTTTACTGTGAGCATGAGGTTCTTTCATACAAAGTCATCCTATGTTTAAAGTCAAACCCACCAGGAGCATCATTTGTTTAAAAAGCTCAAACGTAGTCTCATCTGACCAAAATAAACTGTTGCTGTCCGTTCCTGCAGGGATTAGCAAACTCCACGTTTATGTTTGTGATGGTAGAAGAAAAATGGTTAATGAGTTTAGTGTAGCTCAAAAAACATCAGCCTCAAATGGCATTTTCTTATCTTCCACATTTTGTGGAAAAACAAAGAAATTGGTCTCTATGCCACAGCAAACAAAATAAAAATACTTTTTTTTCATTGTGAGATTATGCTGCAACAATAATCCCAATGTCAGTTTAATTGCATAAAAAATGAGAAATGAGCGAATATAAACCTTGTATCACACCATGTTGTGATTATAATTGCATATGACCTGCTTTGTGTCATAGGCTGTCATTGTACTAGTCATTGCAAATTTTAACCTTGGCTTCCAAATAAATAATTTTGCCGACTCTCTTCTGCCAGCACTCACACCTGACTCATTGGTTTTCTGAAGTCATGAAGAGTTACCATAACATCCAGATTTCCTTCAGAGAGAAATGCAAGGCCCAAATTCAGAGACAGCTCGAGATTGGTGAGTCACTATTGCAATAATAATTACTTTTTATTTCCAGTTTCAATGCTTTTCTTTGAGAACAAACTGAAATCAAAGTCAAATTTCTTCTTTGCGCTCAGAAACTTGGCCAATAAAGCAGATTCTGGTCTTATTCTTTACCATTTCTAGTCATAAAATTGTGGGATTGTTTTATTTAGCATGTAAATAATATGACTTAAATTTACTCAATTTCCTGCCAAGATTGTTTTGAATATTATTGTATGTATCACTAGGCCAGAAAAGGTTGATATATTTAAACCACATTCCAATAGAGTATTTGTGCATCTCTTTATCCAGTTTGTTCATTGGGATAACTTTGAACCAGTGTTATGTGCAGTTATGTTTCAGAATAGTATTTTGTCTTAATTGTGACATTCTATGGCAAACTTCCAGAAGTCCATATCATTTTTCAGTTCTTTTACTGCAGTGATTCTGTTGCTTTGTGTTAAAGATTTTATTTCATTTTGTAATTTGCCTCCATTTCACATGCTAAAGATTCTAAGTACCAACTTCTTATTTTGTTCCTCATAGTGGATAAAGTCACAACGGATGACGAGCTGGAGGATATGCTGCAACGTGATAATCTTGCCATTTTCATATCGAATGTGGGTGAAATCTCAGATATTCTTCCAATACAATCTTGTGATATTTGAATAAAAAATTAATGTCCTTTTTTCCCTCCAACAAAGATCCACTCTGATGCCCAATTTTCAAATCGTGCTCTCTCTGAGATTGAAAGACGTCATCAGGACATCATCAGCCTTGAGTACAGCATTAAAGAACTACATGAGATATTTACAGACACAGCCATGCTGTTGGAAATTCAGGTAAAATGGCTGCCCCCAAAATAAATGTTTATTGAGGACGGATTTAAATATAACCGATGAAATGACCAACATTATGTCCTTTTTTTTTCCACTAGGGGGAGTTAATAAACAATATAGAAAAAAACGTCACCAGTGCCGGAGAATGTATACATGCATCAAAAGAAGAAACGCATAAAGCACTCGGATACAAGAAGAATCGTTATAAGGTTGTATCTCTCCCAAGCTTCTTCCAATCCTTTAGGAGACAAGCCAGTACTGAAGCTGATGATTAAAACTCTACTGAAGACTGCATCAAGCCTTCCTGATGCACATCAAACCTGTCAGAGCCTTGGAGAATTACTTTTATCCACCGTTTCCCCATGTAAAGCTCTTTGACGTTTGGTTGTTTTTTTTTTTTTTTTGTAGAAATGTAGTTTTTTATCCAGAGTGGAGAATTCAAAGTTATATAAAAATAACTTGTCACTTTAAATGCTTAAAAAAATCTTTCTTTGTCAAGAATATGATTTCAGATATGGTCCATTTCATTACAATACTTTTATCTGTTCAACCACCCATAGATTGTGTTCTTCATTCAGTTACTCACTCAGTCACTAGGTGGCACTGCAACAACATTTAAATATCAGGCTGTACCTTGTCTAAGGTTTCTTCTAATGATTTGTTTTTGTTTTTTGTCAAATAAGTTTCAAACTATATTAAGCAAATAATAAATAATAAATAAAATAATATGGATGCTGAAGAAAGATCTAGTAATTTGATGATAATTGCAATAAAGCTCTAAAGTTGATTTAGGAAGGGTAGCCTTAGTGTTCAAAATGTTGTCTTGTAAAAATGTCAACTTGTGCTCATAATGAATGCTGTGAAACAGAAGATTTTAAACTTTGTGGTCTCCTGCTGTGATCAGTTAAAGTGGTTTAAATATAATGTAAGAAATCTGCACAGTATAAATATAGCTGTAGCAGTTGCAGTCAACTTGTAAATTAGAAATGTAGTGATCAGAGTTTTACTGGCTTATGTATTGTTTTGGCTTTTTGTAGGTCTGATCTGCTGATTGTAAAATCTTTTGTTTTTTAAATTAACAATGACATGTAAATAAACTGCTTGAAAGTACAAGAAACCAAAGCTGGTATAATCAACAAAACGGGTAAATATTTGGCTTAATAAAATGATGACAATGGAAGCAAATAGAACAAAAGTGATTAGATTAAATATTTCTGATCTATAAAAAGTCATGCAAATGTATATTTTGGGATCTGATGTAATACTAGATACTGATGTAGCCGATTTACCTACTTAATATACCCATTAGGCTTATCTTCAAGTTCATGTTATTTATCCATATTGCTACTTCAGTTTTTTTTTTTTTTAATGCAGAGACTGGAAAGGTAATCTTCACTAATGATGTATTTAATAAACAAGAAAAAACATCTGATTTTCCAGTGTGGGCCTTCCAGTTTCTAATCACAGGCTGCTCAGTTGGTAAATTACCTAGTAACTGGATGGCATCAAAAAAGTGTCTCCAAACAGTGTATGCATCGTGTACATGGAGTCACTTCAGTAAACACACTTTGATATTGTGACTTTTGTGAAAGTGCAGTCTCGGATAGCATTGGATTTAATTTGATGCTCCACTGAGAATAAAGTGGGACTAGTGTGGCTGTAAATGCATCTTTTTATGGTTGAAAGTATTCTACTCATGCCTTAAGGTAAATGAACTGTTAACGCTCTAACACTTCTAATAGCGCACATTAAGTACCACTTGGTCTTTAATGCTTATTAACAAATATAAAACGTGAGAATTTACATCAAGGCTTCACTTGACTTTTATCCTCACTACTGATTTTTATTTGTGATGTTGTAGGACAATCGTATTAGGCATAGAATACTTATAGGTTAATAATTAAATGACATTTGTGTAATTTGTGATGCCGTATCTATGCTTAATGAATTATTTCCCACATGATCCATATGTCTTAAAAGCTATTGACTGGCTGTTACTTGTGTGATTTGTAGTTACTTAAAACCATTTTATCGCATTCTTCTCTTTGATCTGATTAGAGTTGAAAACAAACAAGCCTGCATTGTGGGAATACTGCCAGGATGAACCCATTGACTTCTCTCAGACTGCATTTCACATCCAACCCCTCCCCCCATCCGCTTGTGCTACCTCAGGATAAAATTTCACAGCACCTTTGTGCTTTGCTGAAACCACTGATTTCCAAATTGCTATGTAAAAGTGTGGGTGTATAGAAAAAAAGATGACTGTGTATGTGGGGAGAAAAAAAGGAAAAAGATGTGAGGATAAGAAAAAGGCAGACATACAAACATGACTTATTTATTGGATGTGCCAGAGTGGTGAACCTAAAAAATAGAGCTTGACCACAATTTAAAAGGGCTGAGTGATGTGTGGCTGTGTAAAATGTGGGGGCCTGGCCCTCCTCCCAAAGAACCATTAACCATTTCCCCAATCTGGAATGAAATATGAGGAAAATCTGGAAGAATTGGGGGATGAAAAGTCATTTTCTGCTTCCTCATGGAGCCTCCATGGCTGGCTTACTTCTTGGCTTTTCCCTGGGCAGCCACAGCCTCCATGGCCTTCTTCACGGTTTCCTCATCACCGAGGAAAGACATGGGCTTGACCGGCTTCAGATCTGCATCCAGTTCGTATACGATTGGGATTCCTGTTGGAAGGTTCAGCTCCATGATGGCTGCATCAGACATATCTGGAAAAGACGACACAAACAAACCCTGAAATCAGAAGTATGAGTATTTGAACTGACATAAATATACAGTAAGATAACAGTACTAATTGTCATTGTTCCCGACAAATTTCCCCCAACTTAATGTTGGTTAAATGTGCACAGGAATTCTGAAGCAGACCAATTAAACTGTATAGCACAACTTTTGCACCTCGCACTGACTTTTATGTTATGACAGACTGTTTAAATTAAAATGTATGTTTCGCACATAGTGAAAATAAAAATACTTAAAATAAGTATTTTATTAATGGCACATTCAAATGATCTGTGCTATTTTTAATGAGTTAGTGACACATTTAAGTAACTATTCAGTTTTTTCACATTTATTCTGTTTTAAATTGACTACATATTTTTATATGTATATATAAAAAAATAATCTGCCTTTCTTATTGTTTGCCTGACACTTCTTCTATTATTCCCAGTGAATTCTAAACTCCCCTATTCATCCCTGACCACTGCTTAAAAATGTACAACCTTTCGACATAAAGGTCGTGACTGTAATGGGAACCAGACTCATGACCCTCTACCCTGCACTCCAGTGCAAGAGTCTTTGCAGGCTATTTATAAGCAGTGGAATCAAAAGCTTAGTATCTCAAGGCCTTTTCTTCTATGTAGATCATAGTTGTGTTGTTCTCTGCAATTTAATCTCTGGAAACTATTTAAGCGTTTTAGATTTTAAAAACAAAACAACTGTGCCCGCTTGCTGACTGCAAAACTCACCCTCTAGGTGCTTGACTATGCCACGGAGGCTGTTGCCGTGGGCAGCAATGATAACATTCTTCCCTGCTTTGATTTGTGGAGCAATAACCTCGTTCCAGAACGGCAAGGCACGTGCAATGGTGTCCTTCAGAGACTCGCATGTAGGCAGTTCACCAGGCTTCAGGTCTTTGTAACGCCGGGACTGGAATTAACCAAAACAGAAGCAGACTGTTGCACTTGTAAGGAGCTATATGATGGTTAAGTTTAGGTATCTCACCTCACTGATGATTTTGTGGTAAGGGTGGTCCTTATCCATAGGTGGAGGTGGGATGTCAAAAGATCGACGCCAGATCTTCACCTGCTCCTCGCCGTGCTTCTCGGCGGTCTCTGCCTTGTTCAGACCAGTGAGGCCTCCGTAGTGGCGCTCGTTCAGGCGCCAGGTGCGAATCACAGGCAGCCACATCTGGTCAGTGATCTCCATTATGGTCCACAGGGTCTGGATAGCGCGTTTCAGCACTGAGGTGTAGCACACGTCAAACTTCAGGCCTGCCTCCTTAATGGCCTGGGCTCCACGCTTGGCCTCCTCCACACCCTTCTCACTGAGGTCGGCGTCAAACCAGCCGCAGAAGCGGTTCTCCTGGTTCCAGGCACTCTCTCCATGGCGGACAATAACTAAGCGGTGGACAGCAGTCATATTTAATAGTTTTCCTTGGAGTTTTAGCTCTGAACTAGACACAGAGCCCTCAGCCCTTCTAAATTGCTCTTTCACACACTTACTGGCTGCCCAACAGTGAGCCCAGACCAACATACTGAACTCTTTTTATAGCAGACCAGCCCCCCAGCATTCCTCCTGTGAGGGCATTTCGCCCTCTGATGGACACACAAAGCAGGCCAATAAACCAGACAGCAACTGGGCTTATGGGAGAGGCTGGGAAGGCCAGAGGTCAGGGATAAACCAAAATAGCAACATGACTTTTAAAATGAGATCTGTACAACAAAAGTGTAAAGAGCAGAGTTGGTGGCACATAGCTTCCTCATCCTAAAATGAATTGCTACAAAGCTGTCAATAACGATTCATAGTGACTTTTACATTTCCATTTGCTTGAAAACCTTTGACCTTTTATCAATCCATACATGCATCGTCCACCTGTCTTTCCATTTGTCCGCCATCCATCCATTCTGCATTCATTCATCATCGACTTGCGATGCATACATACATTTTTTGTTTGTCATTCATCCATTTATCCATCTGTCCTTTTTTCTAACGTTCACGATTCTTTGGTCATCATCATGTGTCCATTCATCCCTATATCTGCCCATGTGTCCATCATTCAGTTTTCATTTATCCATCCAGGTTGCATTGTCCACTTTTTTTTATCCATACATGGTATTTTTAAATCCATTGCATTTAGAAATGTGTAGTTTTATATTTTTATACCATATAAACATTTAAACTTGATGATTTTCACTCCAAGGACTAACCAACTATCTACTATAACTTAATCCATTCATTCATCTGTAGTCCATTTGTCAATAAAAGAAATATGCAGAAATTATTACTTATAGGCTGTGAACGTGAAATTTTGTACAAATTCTGAGTTGTTTCAATATCTCCAGTTTTGCAACATAAATCCATAAAATTCTTGACAAATATTTAGTTTGATTTTAGTGTTGTGCCTTATTATGACCACTAGAGGTTGATCTTGTAAAGATAAGCAAGTGATGTTTTTTTTATTGATATTATTCCTTCTTTTTTAACTTTTAGAAAAGACAAATTGCACAAAATAGTATCAGGTTTAATCAAAAAAGTAAAGGAAAAAGAACACTTTCATTCTTTTACATTGGAAAAGTCAAACATTTGCTTTACTCTTCTTTGTTCTTGTGTTGTATTGAACAAATGCAAGTGTATACAGTATTCTACAAGAACCAGTCTCAGAAGCTAAATATTCTGCTGCATCGTATAGGAAATGTAATGCCAGGAAGGAGCAATGCGCAGAAACTCCCAGAACGGACATAACGGAGCTGGCTTGGAAACTGAACCACAAAACCCAAAAGCTGAAATATGAAGCAAAGTGTTCTGTCATCCTCCTGTGAAATTATGATCCACTAGAAAGGCAGGGGTCCAAAAAAAGAATATTAATGGAATCCTAGGATTAATGCCAAGCTACTTTATGTGACCTTGGATTGTACTGTAAAAACTGCACTGTAAGGAAAATAAAAACTCCTTCGCCTTTAAATTTTTCTGGTTATATTTTTTACCAACCATATTAAATTTCAGTATAACCAACCAATATGGTTGGTTATATTTTTTTCCAACCATTTTAAATTTCAGTAGTATTGGGAAACTTGTGACCGCATTCACCCGTTTGCGAGCTACAAGTTTTGTTTCAAGTTGGTATAAATTTTTTTTAGTCTTTTTCATGTTTTTGTTTAAGTACAGATTCACTATCAGTGTTTGCTAATACTTGACATTCAGTACTCATCATTTCTCTTAATCTAACAAGCCACAAGTTTGTCATTACGCCTTTAAGCATTTTCATTTGGTTGAAGGGGCGACTTAATGATCTGCTGCCTCGGTTGTATCGCCCAGAGTTCTGTAAGCATCTTGTCTGCAACAAATCACCTCGGTGCAGATTGTGAAGCTGCTGGTAGAGATGGAAAAAGTGGACACAAGGGAGTTTGCGTGATCACAACTGTTCCGATGACTCAGCCTGCGGAGTCACACAGCTTTCACTGTATATAGAAGCACCGAACTGCCTTTGAGGGCTCTACTGGCCTTTGGTGCAAAGAAAAATTACGCAAACAGCACTGGTTACAGATCAAAGCACGGTCAAAACCCACACACCGCACTCACATTCAAACTCTGTTCAGTGATATTGATGCAAAGCACTGCAATGAACAGCAAAAATGTATGATGCTGACTGGGTGAGATGAGTCTTCATGTGCAAAATGCTGAGCAGGTCATTGCACATTATATGCACAGATTCATGTAATCATCAGGCATAGGAAAATAAAAAGTGTAAGTCAGCATTTAAGGGGCATCTAAGTAACTGCATGTATAGCCAAGCAGCACTTGACTAAAATAGTTTTTGCAAAACGAAAGTCAACAGACAGCAAACAGGAAGACTTGCCTTAAATAATTTAAAATGTGCCTTTTGAACATAAACATGCAGTTCACAAACAAAGTAGTATGAAAATGTAAATGGGAGGACAATTATGTGCAAACTGTAAATGGTACGGTCTGCACTTAAATTCAACTCCACTTTGTGGAATATTTTACTGCAAGCAGCAATTACTTTGAGGTAAATATGGAAATTTAAATTCATGTCCAGTCCTGCAAAGCTGTCCACGCTCAGGCATCCTGGACGGCGTGACTCTGTAAACATTAACATTTAAGCCTTGCCACACATTGAATTTATGTCTGGAGTTTTAATGGGCCATTCTAAAGTGATATATATTGTGTTGCTTGTGAGAGGGCCAAATGCAGCCAGCGGGCAGAGTAATTGCAAAAGCATATATATCTCTTGATGATAACTTTAAAATTTTGCACTTTTAGTATAATAATTTTACACCAATTATTTCTCATGGATTATCTTTAAGGATGATTTATTTATAGTGATCTATCATTCTTTAAGGAGCTTTAGACAATTTTTTTTTCCCAATACAAGTTTAACTTGGTTGTACAAGGCTACTAGTGAGCAAACTAAACCACCACCTAAAACCTGAGTAGCTTCTTTTTTTATTTAGAATTAACGACGTGGCTCGCTGCGGCTTCAAAAAGTCAAGAAAGGCACAACTCGCTCTGCTCCAAATTTCTGCTGAGGGAGGAGTATACAGAAACAGCAGCCTAATTTTATTTAATTTTTTTCCTCAAAAAAGACCAAATTATATCATATTCCATAATTTGTATGCCAAATTCAGTGATTCACCTTGAATTGGCAACTTGGGTTGAATTTGGACTTGACTTGCTTGATCTGGACAGTAGTCAGGATTTTGAGAAAGACGAATGGCGTCTATACTCACCTGGACACTTCTGGGAGTTAGTAGAGAGTCTCTGACCCTAAGGAAGTGCTTAGGTGGTAAAGAAGCTGAAAAGAACCAAGCAGAAGCTGGCAGCAGGCAGAAGCACATAAATTACAGTGTAGCTTTTAGGTTTTCAGCCAAATTGTTTGGATATGTCTGACATATTCAGCAGAGAGTGAGATCAATTATTTATGAAGCAGCTGAAGTGACAAAAACCAGGAACAATAGGAAGTAAATCAAACCAGACGTCAAGGAAAGGCATATTTCAAAATGAAGGAGGAAACAAAATTTACTCTAAAGAAAATTGTGACTAGAGGCCAAATCATGAAATCAGATTATCAAAGATGTAAACTATACTAAAAGTATAGAAAGTTAACCTCCAAAACTCAAACCAACACATAAATAGGCTTTGATATAAACTATTCCAATGTAACTTTGTTTGTATGTTTAGACTTACTGATCTACTGGAGTGTGAGGATCTGGTGTGTCTCTAGCAGCTTCTGGCAGTTTGTTTGTGAAGGATCACTGTGTATTTTGCTCCATCTATCATTGCAGTCGCCTTTGTTAGTGTATCACTAAATGCAAAGAAAAGTATCCCAAAGGGACATCTTATGGCATTTTTTCAACAAGACCAAATTTGGGAAATCCACTATTATTAGTTGACCTTCCAACAGATTTTCCCATCTGAGCTGTGGATCTCCGGTTCAGCTTGTGACCTCAGGACATTTGATACATGTCTTCCTAGCCTCTCTCTTTGCTTGCTTCTTGTCTGATAAATGTTAATGGGCCCACTGGCCCCAACAAAAATATCTTACGGGAAAAAAATGTCATAAACATTGATTTCTTCCACAGTTATGATGAGACAGTTGGTGGTACTATTTTTATTATTTAGGGGTATGCCAGTAAAGGAGGCTGAATACACTTTTCAGTTTATCTCTTTACTTCAAAATTATAAATTACTTTGTGTTTGTGTGCATACAATCCCAGTAACTTATAGCAAAGCTTGTGGCTCTAAGTAGACATGTACAAATTACAGCTGAAAAGTTGACACACACCTGATGAATAAGTTGAAAGATGACAACTCTCTCAAGTTTTCAAGAGACAATTTGCCTCATTTAAACCTTAACATGCAGTTTGAGCAGAGGTATGTTTTATTAATAGTTTTAATAATGCCTTGCTTTCTTTATGCATCCATATTATTAACGATACAAATTCTGCACTGGGACAAAAATAGGAAGAACCAACTTAGTCTTAAAAAAAATACATATACAAGAACAATTTTTTCTGCTTTCATCATGTCATCGTTTACCTTCTCTTTGTGAGGAACCTTAACTGAGCAGGTTTTTGAGGTAACAGCTGTAATTCTCATCTCTGCCAGAAGAAGGCAAACTAAGCCTTGACTGATGCATCAGGAGAGCCCATCTCCAGTTGTATATGCAGTTTGTTTCTTCCATATTTTAGAAGAATATAAATAATGAAGACAACAAACAGCTATTTGTGATGCTGTAAAAATCCAGTGTCAAGATTTCAGATAAATCTGGATGTTAATTTTATTTTTCTTTACCTAAAGAATCATAATATGTTTACTGCCTAAAAAAAGTAATACCGGTTTCACAGGAGTCTTTCTCCTCCTACGCCGATGTGCCTACAGCAGCTCTCTCTGATCTTAGGCTGCTGCAGTGAAAGCCTAGAGAGGCTGCATTGTCAGAGTTTGGAGAAAGTGCTTGCGTCAGACTCTGTCCTGCTATAAAAGCTCAGCCTGCCGCTGCAGCAAGCAGTCGGGGCTTAAAGCTGAGCCCTCTACACACCTCCCCACCCACACAGACACAAAGAGAAGAGGGAAGAGCAGCAAGTCCCTCCAACACTCAGCCATGAGTAGCATCGGATATGACCCCTACTATGCCTCCTCGTTGTACAAACACCTGTATGTGGAGCCCACCTCTCGGGTGGTGGTGAGAGGGAGGACCCATGCCGGCTACTCTTCCCGTGCGTCCCCTCAATCTTCCTCCCGTCTGCAGTACTCCTCCCCCAGCCGGGTGTTGTTCTCCTCTTCCTCCCCGGCCTCTTCCTTGGAGCGGGAGCTCAGCCAGGCAGCCCAGATCAGCTCCGACTTCCGAGCCGTACGCACACAGGAGCGCGGCCAGCTGCAAGAACTCAACGACCGCTTTGCAGGCTTCATCGAGAGGGTGCGTGAGTTGGAGCAGCAGAACCGTGCTCTGGAGGCAGAGCTGCTGCTGCTGCGACAAAGGCATGCTGAGCCATCTCGTCTCAGAGCACTGTACGAGCAAGAGGCCAGAACTCTGAGAGCGGCTGTGGATGAAGCAAGAGCAGAGCAGCAGACTGTCCTTGGCCAAAGGGAGAGGCTGGAACAAACCCTGAATTCACTGCAGGGTCGATATGAGGAGGAGATGTTGGCTCGGGAAGAGGCTGAGGGCAAGCTGATGGAGGCCCGTCGCGAGGCAGATGAGGCCGCCTTAGGAATGGCCGAGCTGGAGAAAGGTGTTGAAACCCTGCTGGACGAATTGACCTTCCTCAAAAGGATCCATGAGGGGGAGGTGGCTGAACTTCAGGCTCAGGTCCAGCTGGGGGTCCAGGTAGCAGTTGAATCTGAAGCTGCTGCTCCGGATCTGTCCGGCGCTCTCAGGGACATCCGATCCCAGTACGAGAGGCTGGCTGCAAGGAACATGCAGGCGGCTGAGGAGTGGTTTAGGGGGAAGGTGGGCTCCCTGACGGAAACTGTGGCTCAGCACAGCAGTGCAGTTAAAAGTTCAAAGGATGAAGCAGGAGAGTACCGCCGTCAGCTGCAGGCCCGCATACTGGAGATTGATGCATGCAGAGGCCTAAATGTGTCCCTGGAGAAGCAGCTGCACGAGATGGAGGAGAAGCAGAGTGCAGAGATAGCTGCTATGCATGTAAGTACAGGTATGCTGTAGTGTGATGCTTATGCAGATCTTATATTTAGGTTACTCACCTTGCTTTTCTATTCAGGACACAATTGGAGAGTTGGAGAATGAGCTGAGGGGCACCAAACAGGAAATGGCACGCTACCTCAAGGAGTACCAAGACCTGCTGAATGTCAAAATGGCTTTGGATATCGAAATCGCAGCATACAGGTGAGATTCAAATACAGATGCATAGATGCATCAGAGTGTTGATTAATCAAGTTAAAGTCGTCTTTGAACCCTAACCCTAACTTAGCTTATTCTTATCAGATGTTTTCATTTAAAAGAGCAGATTCGAAACTTTGAAGACATTATGTTCAACTTCTATCATTTTGTAATAGCGGTACCACAAATCAGCATAAAGTAAATACATATTAATATACATAATAAATTATTTTAATAAATATGTAGAATTGTATGCACTGAATAATAAATATCTCAAATTCTTTAAACATTTAATTAGTTTAATACATTATAAAATGTGAAAATAATTGCTTACAATTTTGATTTGTTATTTTTAAAAAATAATTTTATCTGTGGATTATTGTGAAATTAATTAATTGGTCAGCCTATCACAGTGAGTGGGCGGGGCTAGCCCTGCTATGGATACAATGAGTATTTGTAACTCATTAACTATACAGGTTAACTGACGTGCTAGGCTCTATTTAATTTGACATAATGGCTTTTTTTTTGTTGCATAAAATTAAACTACTATTGTCTAATATTAATAAGGTAGATGATGAAGACATAAAAATTGTTTTATTTTATTTTTTTTTCATTTTTTTACTTTTGATTAAATAATTATACACAATGTGTTTTTCGGTATGTATTTATTCATGTACTTGAATTTCATTTACATCACATATGTAAACATTGAACAAAATAATTTACAATTGAAAAAACTAATATTGAAATTATACCATGAATCAATTCTAACAAATACTATTTACATTTAATTAGAAACTATTAAAAATCTTAGTTTCAATAATGACAAGAGACAATTTACCTCTTCCATGTTTTTTTTTGACTGAAACAGGAAGCTTCTGGAAGGGGAGGAGTCTCGCTTCAGTGTTGGGGTTCCTGGGGGCGTGGCCTCCCTGTACAGCCACAGTATGGTGGCACACTCCTTTGCCCGGCCCATGCTCTCCAGTCTGAGCTCTGGCACCTCATACCTGATGACCTCCCGCCTGCTTAGCTCCAGCACCACTGAGGGCATAATCTCTGCCAGCCACGCCCAGCAAGCAGAGGCCAGCCCCCCTGCAGAGGAAGAGGAGGAGGAAGAGGAGGCTGAGGAGGTAAAGGGAGAAGAGGAGGAGGAGCAGGAAGAAGAGGAGGGTGGAGAAGAGCAGAAAGAAGAAGAGGAAGAGGAGCAGGAGGAGAAAGAAGAGGAAGAAGAGGGTGGAGAGCAGGAGGAGAAAGGAGAAGAGGAAGCGAAGGAGGAAGATGAAGAGGTTAAAGAGGAAGAAGGTTAATGCTTTTATCTTCAATATTTATAAACTCAATAATTAAGACTAAGGATAATTTGAAAACTTAATGCGTTTTTTTTCAGGTGGTGATGGAGAGGAGCAAAATGAAGATGTTGAACAGGCTGAGGGAGAGAAGGACGAGAAAGATGAAGGAGGAGATGCAGAAGAACAAGAGGAGGAAAAAACAGCAGCAACAGAGGATGAAGATGAAAAGGCCAAAGATGGAGAAAAAGAGGAGAAGGGAGAATCTAAAGACAGCGAAGAGAAAGAGGTGAAGGAAGAATCAAAAAAGAGTGAAGAGAAAGAGGAAAAGGGAGAATCCAAAAAGAGTGACGAGAAGGAGGAGAAAAAAGAATCTAAAAAGAGCGAAGAGAAAGCCGAGAAGGCTGATGCCAAGAAGGAGGACAAACCTGATGTCAAAGAAGTTGCTCCAAAGAAAGACGACGCCAAAAAGGAGAAAGTCGAAGAAAAAACAGCCAAACCCGAGCCTGCTGAAGAGAAAAGCACAACAGGGAAAAAGTAAATTCTTTGGTTGCGACTGTGAAAATCTCAGCTCATTAATCAGATAAGACAAGATAAGACGCTGGCAATGCTGCTTGGTAACATGGTGCTCAATAAAACAGTCTGATAGCCATTTACAGCAACAAGTCAATCTAAACTGCTTCCCAATATCAAGAATAAACCATTAAAGTCTGACTGCACAGTTCCTCATGTCTGTAAGATGTATAACTGCTGAATGCTAACTTGAGTGTTTGTGTTTTGGGTGAATAAATAAAGAAATGCCTCTTGACTCCATGTGTGTGGGTTATTTTGGCCTCTGTTCAAATTTTGAACTTCCACAGCGATCAGAACTCTTTCATTTAAGTACATTTCTGTCTGTATCTTTCAGATCATCACTTACAATATATGTTAAAAATGCATTTTAAAATGGTGAAACTTCCTGTTTTAATGAGACAGAATATCTGAGCTCCAATGATAAAAAATAAAAATAAAAAATACACCCAGGGTTTTGTGTTATTGGTGACTCTTTGAAAACTTAAAGTTGCAAGATTCGGTCAAGCTGATGACCCTCCATTGTGATGAAAAATCTGAAAGCCTTTTTGCTGATTAAGTTGGTAACCACTTACGTATCCTGCAGAGGAGATAGTTTTTTAAATCACTTAATACACGTAAACTACACACAAGACACAAATATAGCAAAAGTCACTACTTAACCAAAATGAAAGCAAAAGTTCATATTTCTAGAAGTAGGATGCTGTTGTGACGTTGTAAACAATCAATATTATTCACCTGTATAAGACAGGTGTCTTGTCATTGAGCTGACTAATACTCCAACAACAAGTCAGTTTCCCAAAGTAGCATCAACGAGGCTTAGTGGAAACCCTGTTCTATAAATCTCAAACCTGCTGTCACATTTGAAATAGATTAATTTATAGAGATCTTATAATTTGTTTAGGTACAATTAAGACATTAGTATTGTGTTTACAAAAAATCTGAAATATCTACATCTATGCAAATTAGGTTAATGGGAAAAATTGTTTCTTTTATTTTCTAATCAAGTTTTGGTGGGAGAAAAAACACATACTCCATTTAGAATAGCGGTTCTCAACGTAGGCGGTACCGCCCCCCCAGGGGGCGTTCAGAGGACGGCAGGGGGCGCTGGCGGACATTTTTACTAAAGGGGGGCGCTGGGATGCTTTTGGGGGGCGTTTGGTCGAAGGTAAACTCACACCTTAAATGCATAACAATGCCAGTTTAGACTTTGAGCAACTTGGTAAAACTGTATTGTGTAACATTAAAACATGCTTGGCTGCAACTGTATCGATGGCAGCTCTTCTTCTATTCAGTGTTTGTTAGCTTCTGTTAGCTTCTTGGCGCAGCTCCGTCCTCCTGCTACTGGTAGCTAAAATCACGATACCCTCACTGTGTATCCCTCTGAAAAATGAACCCATTTAAATAATGAAATCCCTCCATGGGTGATTCCACGATAGAGAGCGTCCATTTTATAGCATTAACACCGGTGCTGTAAGTGGTCCGGTATGAAACGAGGGTGATAGAACAACACAGCACTTTTAAATTTCAATAATCAGAATGCAGAAATTGTTTCCGTATTTTTAAAAGGTTTATGTCAGTCTGCCTTTTCCCCATCGATACGCTTCCCGACCGCCCTGCACCTTAGGGGTTTAAAAAAAATCGTTCACATTGCGCAAAACTCTGAAACAGGAGAAGCGGGACATAAAACGAAGCGACGAACTAGATGTGAATTATGGCATAAAAACAGAGAATCTGACGCTGAACAGTAAAAAATCAACACGTGATGTGAAACACATCACGTGTTGATTAGGCGGCGCAGCAGGTGATGAGTGAAGATTACTGATGGTCAATAAACGATCAAATTAATTTAGCAACAGGAAAGAAACTAAAGTGGACATAGCAATAAACCAAGAGAGGATAATATTAATCAAAGGAAACTAAATGGAAATGAATGAAGAACAAAATGCAAGAATAAACTAAAAAACTAAAGTAAATACAGAGGAATAAACTGGTATGTCAAGACCTTTTCGAGCAATAATTAATACACAGGACTGTATGGCAAGAACACTCTTTCCAGATAAAAGGTAAAATAGTATTGTTGAAATGTTAGGGGTTTGTTGAGACCACATCTAGTACTGAGAATAAATATATCTTACAGACCATAACAGTAAAGAACTTATCACTTATTTATGTTTTTAATTAGATTTGATATATTTATTTCTTCAATATTATTTTTCATGTCAGTGTTATTGTCATGAGGCTGATGACTCCATGACACTTTCAATTTGACTCATTAGGATTTGATTAAGAACCAGATTTGTTCTTTGTAATTTCTGTCCAGTAAAATTATTAATCTATAAATCAATAGTCAAGTCTATATAAATATATAATCCATGTTTCAGTCTCATATTTGTATGACATTAAAAGGATCTGGAACTTTTGTTTTTCCACTGAAAGCTCTGGTTTACACAATAAATGCCATGTGGGTGAAGTTTTATGGATGATACTCTGATGTCCCATTCTCCTGAAGGCAGCACAGAGCTGCACCACCAGAAACTGACAAACACTGAAGAGAAGAAGAGTTATGATTAATGTAGTTACAGTTCTATCCATGTTTTAATGCTGCAGAGCTCAGTCGTTTTGCAAATAGATCCAAGTTTAAACTGGCATGTTGTTCATCTTTTATCTGGTCATTTTGTGGAATATTTAACAACTAGAAAATGGCACAAAATAAGAATATTTTTTCCACTCTGATTGGCTGCTGTTAGGCCATAAAAATAAAAAGGTTTAGTTCCTTATTAAATTGAATTGCTTAGTTTAAAAAAACATTATGACCAATAATATGTCTTACTTGCAGTAGACAATTAAATTAAAACCATATCAGAAAAGATAAATCATACTGTCAAACATGGTTGTGGTAGTGTGTTGATCTAGGGCTGATTTACTGCTTCTGGACTTGTTCTACCTGCTGCAATTAATGATGCATTGATTTTCAGTCTTTACCACAGTATGCAGAAGAATATCTATCCACCAATTAATTCCCCCTAGCTCACCCAACTATGAAAAGAAAAGGAAATTTAGGAATCCAATCGAAAAGCTGTGGTGTGACCTTCCACGGGCCGTTTATGCTGGAAGAACCTTCTAATGAGTCTGAATTAAAACAGTTTAGCAAAGAAAAGTGGACCAAAATGTATCCAATGATATAAACGACCGATAGCCATTTATTCCCTTTGCAAATGCTTGTTAGCAATTATTGTTGCCAAGTGTGGAACAAATCCTTCTTCTGTTAAGGGGGAAATTTTTTTTTTTCGTTTAAAGCCAAGTTGGTTTCTATATCTGTTTTGCATAGAATGTGAAATCAGCTATTGTAAATTGCTACTCTTACCCACTTAGCTTAAACTTCCCTGATAATTTGTTTGATTTAGAACAAACTTAGAATTGTTTGTTCACTCACTTTAACCCAGAAAAGGAATTAGAGCAGTCACTCTTTAACTTATTTTATCAGAAACTGTAGAGTACTCACTATTTAGAAATGGTATTAGATACTTAGCAACCCTGAACAGGAGCACCTAGTTTACATATTTTAGAACATTAGATTAGTTTTCTTTCCTCTTTTTTTCTTTCCTTTTATTTGTTATTTTGTTTGTTTTTTTTTTAACTCATGTAAAGCACTTTGATTTGCCTTGTTGCTGAAAATATGCTATATAAATAAAATTACCTTACCTTACCTGGACACTCTGAAACTTATATGCATGACAAAAAGCAAAGAAACAATTGAACTATGTTATAAACCTTTACAGTCTGTTATGGACTATCAGCCATCTATTGATTTATTTTTTCTAAAAGTCTGTATCAATAATGTCTACTAACTTATGCATTAATATAACTATGGATAGGCTGCCACAGTCTTAATCAGATAGGCAATACAAGGTTGTCTTTGTGGTTTTTCTTTTGTTTTTTTAAATGCAGAGTCTTACACACTTTTTGCTGACTAATGTGTGGACATTTACTTTCCCTGTGATCAAGTCAATCATGTCTTATTGGGCTTATTTTTAGACTTATAGAAAAAAATAGTCCTTCATATCTAAAAAAAAACTTCATTTAAAGTCATTATTTATATTAAAATAAAGAGTAAAAGAGTAAAATATGTATTATAATATGAAATAGAAACCATTGAAAAAATAACCTAGTATGAGTACAAAAAGGACAAGAGACGATGTTCTTTTGGTTTTGTTATGATATTTATTGAGCAAAGGCTGCTGGGAAATAGTTCAAGATGAGTAAAGTTATGGGACTGCAAACAGTAGCACCTCATTTATTCCTGTAATCAAATTCAAGTTCATTCTATGCATACAAGGATGCACAAGTACATTTGTCTAAGTTGCTCTCAGGTAAACATAACAGATAGTGATAAAAAGCATGTTTAAGGCTAGGAGTTTTCTCAGATTTGTTAAGCTGTCATTGCTTCAGTTACTGGATGTATACTGGTGTGGTTATGTGTTTCTCCGACTCATGTTTCGTATTTATTGTTTGTTACTGTTTCTGGCTCAGATGGCATCTTCACAAGTCAAGTAAGGCTTCTTCAGTAGAGTGCATGTCTGCGCCGAGGACCCTCCGCCTGCCCACACCCACCCCCACTACTTTAACTCAAACATCTCCTCAACAGTCTCATGTTAAGTTATCTCTTTAAAGTGCATTTCTACCAAACAAACAGATAAGAGAGGAAAGTGCTCCACTCTTCTGAGCTAGCATGCAGATACCCCGTCCCTTCTTCCTACTCCCGGGATCACCTTATAAAAGCAGAAAGAACCTAAAAGAGGATAAAATGTCTCAGTCGCTTGCTCTTCGCTGCATCGGCGGCGAAGCTCGCTTTTAAAGCTTTCAGTCAACATGCATGTTTGAAGTTTGTCATGTTTTATTTTGGCTTCTCTCTATTATTTGCTTTTAGTGTGGTTTCGTTACATCGCTCTAGCTGTATGGATTTCATTGTTACGTTAGTTCTTTGTAGATTGCTTATGTTCTCTCCTCTAGCTTATGCCCCTCTCACGATTGCCCCCTCCTCTCCTTCTGCTTTAGCTAAGCCATCCAGAGTCTGCTCATTCGGCTTCTGCCACCTGCTTGACAGACTGGGTAGACTGCTTCTCTGTCTTCTTGGTGGAAACCAGCTTCTCCTGTAGCACCTCCTCCACCTCTTTCACCGTTTCTGTCACTGTAATGGATTTTGTGACGTGCTTGGATCCGTCTTCTCCAGTGGTGATTGTCTCCACGGTCTTAGTGATCACCACTTTCTGGCTGCCGTCTTCCTTAACAGGGCTCTCATCTACACCGTTAGAAACCACATCTGCATCTTTCTTCTCTTTTTCCTCTGGGCTGCTCTTCTCTACCTCACCATTCATGGCAACATCTTTCTTTTCTACCTTTTTATCTTCTGTTGAATCACTCTTCTTTTCTGATTTGTCCTCTTTGGGAGCCTCAGCTTTGGTGGTGTCAGACTTGGGGGAGTCAGATTTGGGGGAGCTAGGCTTTAGGGATTCTGCCTTGGGTGAGCTTTCTTTGGGTGATTCAAGCTTTGGAGAAGCAGACTTGGGGGACTCAGCTTTAGGAGACTCTGATTTTGGAGATTCAGTTTTAGGAGAAACTGGTTTGGGTGATTCAGACTTGGGGGAACCTGGTTTAGGTGATTCAGACTTGGGAGAACCAGGCTTAGGTGATTCAGACTTGGGAGAACCAGGCTTAGGTGATTCAGACTTGGGGGAACCAGGTTTTGGGGATTCAGACTTTGGGGAACCTGGTTTAGGTGATTCAGACTTGGGAGAACCTGGTTTTGGGGATTCAGACTTTGGGGACTTTGATCCCTCTGGTTTTGGGGCTTCTTCCTTGCTGGCCTCAGTTTTTGAAGCTTCTGACTTTGGAACAGCTTTTTCAGTTTTATCTGCTTTCTCGTCTTTTACCTCCTTTTCATCTTCCTCTTTGTCCTTCTCTGCTTCATCTTTTTCTTCCTTCTCGTCTACACTCTGTGATGGTTTGTCATCTGCGGTCTCCTCTTCTTTTTCAGCACCCTCCTCTTCGGTTCCGGCCTCCTCCTCTTCCCCTGCGCTTCCTTCTTTTTCTCCACCCTTCTCTTTGTCAGGAGAGGCTTTGGACTCTGGAGCTTTGGAGCACAACACTGTTTCCTCAACTTCTTCCTCCTCTCCTCCTTCTCCACCCTCTTCATCACCTTCCTGTGCCTCATCCCCCTTATCTTCTTCATCCTCTCCCTCCCCTTCTTCCTCCTCCTTTTCTCCTTCATCACCTTCACCCTCACCTTCTTCTCCCTCATCGTCACCTTTTTCCTCCTCATCCTCATCCTTAGAAGGAGCGCTAGCACTAACTTTGGCTTCGGTGGCAGCTACAACTTCCTCTTCTTCCGCTGCTTCTTCCTCAGCATCCTGCTCTTCCTCTCCCCCCTCCTCTTCCCCTTCTTCCTCCTCGCCTCCTTCTCCTGGTGCAGCGGAGAGCTCCTGTGCTATCTCTGCCAGAGCCTCATCAATGTCCACCTTATCGTCCTCCACCCGTGTCTCCTCGATGATCTCCTCCACAAACTTGTGTTGCACTTTCAGCTTTGTGGCCTCAGATTTAGGTTTTGAGATTTTACTAGGAGTGACGGGCTGGCGATATGGGAAACTGCTGAAGTGGGTCTCCTCTCCCTCAAGGAGTTTCCTGGTTGGAAACAGACCATTTATTGGTCATTTAAATTCTGGTTTGTGCCATGAGAGAATTAGGAGCAATGTTACAATACTATACCTGTATGCAGCAATTTCAATATCCAGGGCCATCTTGACGTTCAGCAGGTCCTGGTACTCACGGAGATGACGAGCCATCTCCCACTTGGTGCTCTTCAGTTCATTGTCCAGCTGGTGGATTGTCTCCTAAGACAGCAAAACAAAACAAAAAAACAAAGAAAAAGCAACTGGTTTAGAGTGACGGCGCTATTCTCTTATGCACAACCTGTTGTGTCCTTGGGACTTTCTCAGTTTTCTATCTGAGCTTCCACTGCAGTAAAACTCCTTCGACTTTTGCCTTGACTGAGGGTGTTGGTCTAATATATTCTGACGCAATTCAGCATTCTAGAGATGCTGAGCCTCTGTTTCAAGGGTAGCCTCCGCCGCCCCCACCCTCCCCCAAACTCTGAGCGGTGTGATGCAAGGACAGAACCAATGAAGGCATCGATCCATGCCTCTGACTCAGCAAGGGAGACGGGAGGGGGAAAGAGAGTGCACTGCAGTCTGCCTTTAACCAGCTGGAAATCTCCCAAGCTCATAAAGAAACAGGAAAGTCCTGCAGTCATGATGCAGCGGGGAAAAAAACAATTGAACATGTGTGATGTGTTACAATTTTGGTGTTTTTGGGGGGAAATGAGTTTTGTTTAAATGTGTCAAATAACAAATGACAAAACAGTGAATATTAAATTATTCCAAAACATAATATCTTATCGTACACACACATTAAGACAGTTCCTCAAATTTCAAAAATATTTCCTTCCATGTTATTCTCTATAAATAACTCTGTTCGGAGTGTCTCCGTACCTGTAGGCTGGCCAGGTCGCTGTTGTGCCGGTCTTCAATATCATTCAGCTGCCGCTCCAGGGAGTCCTTCATCCCGCGGACGGACTCCAGCTCCACTGTCTTCGCCTGGAGCTGGCGCCTGTAGTCGGCGATCTCGTCCCGGGCGGACTTTATCGCGTCCTTGTTCTGCTCCGCAGCCTCGGTGAGCTTGGAATAGCGGCACATGAACCAATTCTCCACCTGCTGCAGGTTCTGGTTGGAGTGGCCTTCCAATTCGGTGCGTATTTCCCGCAGAGCCTCTGTGATGTCGGTCTTCTGGAGGTCCTTCCTCTCCACGGTCACCTGGGATGCCTGGATCTGCGCGATGAGGTCGCTCACCTCCTCCTCGTGGTTGTTGCGGATGAAGGCGATCTCGTCTTGCAGCGACTGAACTTTCTTCTCCAACTCGGACTTCACCAACTCCGAATCACCTGTGTCTTTCTTCAGGACGCGAATGATGGCCTCCGTCTCCTCGCGGATTCGAGCCTCCTCCTCGAAGCGGTCCCTGAGCCGCTGGATGTCCTCCTCGATGTGCTCGGTGTCGAGTTGGATCTGCGCCTTGTCGCGGTGGATCTGCTCCAGAACGGTGCGCAGCTCTTTCAGCTCCAGGTCGTAGAGGTCGTCCAGCTGGTTGCGGGACACCTGCTTCTGCCGCAGCGCCTGGATCTCGTCCTCGATCTGCTTGTTCTGCTGCTCCAGGTAGTGCACCTTGTCGATGTACACGACAAACCGGTCGTTGAGCCCCTGAAGTTGTTCTTTCTCGTTAGATCGTTTGTAGTCACCGTTAAGGATCGAGGTTTGACTGTAATCAACGCTGTCGGCGGAACTCAGCACAGTTGAGCCGTACGCCCGGGGAGCTGGTGCGTTCACGGTCCTCTTGTAGGATGCGGTCATGGTGGAGCCCGGGCTTGTCCGGGACCACGACTGGGAGCGAAAACCGCTTGAGGGGGTGCCGCTGGGGCGGCCGTAGCCGTAACTGGTTGTTCTTGTATCCATAACTCTCCTGAAGGGACTTCCTATCGTGTCCACCGGGTAACTCATCCGGTCAGACTAAAGTAGAAGATGCACACGGGAATGAAGGGAGACAGTGCTGGCGGTGCAGAGGCGTGCGGGTGTCAATGTGTGTGTGCGTGTGTGTGTGTGTGCGAGCAGGTGAGGGGTGTATGGCTTTCACAGCGACTGAGAGAGCCTCCGTCTTCTCCTTATATACCGGAGCTTCTGCCTCTAACACGGCATGTCCAAGCTGTTTTGTTTCGTCCTATGAAGGAAGGGAGGGGATAGAAAGGAGCGTCAGCTGATGGTCCTGGGACCCTGCTCAGTCTGAACCACGTGGCTCAGATGAGCTACGTGGGTGTGGGATTTAGAATAAACTCAGAGACAGTGAGGGGATGTGTCTGTCCTCTTGCGTTCTATCCAAATTACAACCGCTGACTCGTTCCGATCAGTTCAGCACCACAGACAGCGACAGTCAGCTGTCAGTCGATTCCCCGCTGAGGGAAACGGCAGCATTTCCGTATCACAGAATATCGACAACAAAAGAGCACTCCATCACAGCTTTGCGATTCTGCTGACTACTGCTGAGCCAAGGTCTGCAAGCAGCTCTGCTTCACTTATCTTGTTAGTTCAGTGACTCAAATCAAGGTTAGGCGAACATATGTACAGTTGTTATGTGGTGTGCAGCCACATAAAAACTGTATATATGTATATGTTAAGCCCTCTTGAATTACTAACTTTTAGGACCGACTTTCACGATAATTACAGTTGCAACTGGTTAGGGCATAAATAGTTTACACTTAGTCAAAGTGGTTAAGGCATATCTGTAGACAGCGTTGTTCACATTTCACCACAGATTCTGGATTATGACCAAAATGTAGCTCCGTTTCTCTTGCCATTAGCAGACTTCCCTGTATCAGGTGAGAAAAAGCCTTCCCACAGCATAATCTTGCTTATGTTACATTTTACCTTGGAGATGATGTCCTCTAGACCAAAGTTATGAACAATTCAACCAATTCAAATTGCACTAGAAGTAAGAAGACAGGCTACTGCATTCTGCACTAGTTGCAGATGATCAATAATTTCTGATCAATACCATAGAATAATGAATTACCGTAGCCATCATGGTGCTTAAGTATTCATTTTATTCTCTAGATCCATGTGATGGGTGCCATGTTTTATGTAGCCTTTTATTTATCTGCTAATCTAAGGTGGTAAGGCTGATTTAATAACAGAGCTCACCAGCTCTTCAATTTTAAAACCTCCATTAAAGATCACAAAAAATGTTTCTCTACTAGAGGAACACTGAAATATCACACACTCACACACTTACTTTGTCTTTGTTGAAACATCATATCCAACCTTTGCACTATGGGTAACCATGGAATCGATGTCACCCCCCCTTTCCTTTAAAGCTGTGCTGTCTGAGAGTTTTCTCTGAAGGCTTGGCCTCATTAGCCGATTATTGATCACCATCAGTCTTGATGCCTTTGTTCATTATTCGGTCACGTGGATCAATGTGAAACCATTAGTAGTTGTTAGAGGTAAAGTGTTTAAAAACATGTTATTTCTACATGTTTGTTGTGTAATTATTTCTAAATCAGCAAGATGGGAAAATTACTTAATGAGACATTGATGAATAAATGTTTCCCAAGAATTATACAGATTTTGAGATTTGAGTTAGTCCTTTTTTTTCTTCTATTTTTTTCCACATAGAGCAAAGACTACCTGCATTCCCCTGCTGTTCTCTCATTGGAATTCCCTTGGAAGGTTTCAGAAGCACAACTAATGCATCAAGGTTAGCCAATTTTAGATTGCTCCAGAGACAGGAAGGCAGACAATGAGAGCGAGTGAGCTAAAATACAAAGAGAGAGAGAGAGAGAGAGAGAGAGAGAGAGAGAGAGACTTCCTCGCTGTGTGTGTGTGTGTGTGTCTTTTTAAAGCTGTGATACCTGTAGTAAATTACTACACTTCACCACAAGCCACTCTGTTGCTGATGTTGCAGTGTCCTTTTCCTTTGTCCCATGACTTGCTTTTTCTTTTCTTCGATGTCATGCTACCAGCTGTAGGATTTCAGGTCTAGTTCAGCTTTCCATGTAGGATGTATTAAGGGCAGTGGTGGCGTGATGAACATGACGTTAGTGAGGGTGTGTGAGTACACAACAGTTCTATGCTTCAGCGCATTGCAGGAGTGTTGGAGTGTTTTAAAAAGGCAATGCAGCAGAAACCAGCTCGAACAGCTAAGACAAGCCCATCCTAGTCGGTGTCAATCCGTCCCAGCCTGTAACCTGCAGATGCACATCCACGGGGGTAGAGAGGCTATCAATCCTCTGACTGGGGTCAAGGCCAAGTATTGCTGGGATCGGAAATATATGCATTCACATTTGTAGGCCTCAAAGTCAACACAACCTCATCTCCACTTTGTGTGCTGTTCTGAACAGCACATCAGGTCCAGATATTAGGTTTTAGACAATAAATTAATTAAACATTATCAAGCTAAATAAAATTAATGGTTATATCAGTGCAATATATCATGTAAATTCTCAGTGTTAAAAATAAGCTCTTCCCATATTCTTTTCTACAATAAGCTCATTTTTATTTGGTTTAGTTAATTTAAAGTTTTGATATAAAGCTTACACAGCTTGATTAAAGGCTCTGAAAAGCTATCTGTTATGTTTCCACTGTTGGCTGCTGGTTTCCTGCTTTGTCTTAAACATATTCAGGCGCAGAAACGGGATGATGCGACTCAGTGGAGCGGAAGGAAGGACACATTTGATAAAGTCATAAATAAAACAGGATTGAAGCAGTCCAGTGCTTCCTTTTGACCTCATGGGGGCCTAACGTCCCTTTACACGTGCAAATGTGTTTAGAGATGATTAAATGGGCAAGTCAGTAATGATATTAGTGCAAAAGCTGCATCAAACTGCCTTTATATTTCTCACCACACATAACTGTGTGTGGCGCTGACTGTGTTAAACCACAGTCTTATTTTGCCTGCAGTCATTATGCAGGTGTCCTTCACCACAGAGTAGGTTATTGTGTCCAGACTGTAACTACTGTGTGTCTTCAGGCATTATTGCACCTATAAGGCTGAGAGTGAAGAGTAATAGCACGAGGCAGACAAAGAAAGTATTTATAATGTTAAGGTTAACTCATCCAATCGTTCAAATCCTTCAGGTTATATGCATAACTTTATTTACATACTTAAGAACCAGTTTTTGCATTAGTGGATCCACAAATGTACTTATTTGACTAATATATACAGTCGTTGCATTTCTAAACAGTCCTGCATCAAAAACTTCTGTTTTTATATTCTTGGATCTTGCCAGGGGTTTATGTATGTACTGCTTTAAAATTAATAATTTGCTTTTACTTGTTCATTTTTTTGTATATTTTACAATAATTTGAAATGTATTTCTTGTCATGTGTATTGTTTTAGCTTTTCTCCTTTTGTATACGACAGTCATAATTTCAACCTCTAACATCAAACTGAAATTATCCTAATAAAATATGTCCAGTGATTAATAATGTGTAACTATGGCTTTATTAAGCACATGGAGTTTTTCCTGCAGTCTAAAATAACTTTACAGATGTTCATGGCTGTGAAACAAATATGTAAACTCTAACACTTTATGCATTAGGACCACATAGACTGAACGTTTCAGCTGACATTAGAAGAGAAGCCAGTAGATGCCAATATTGTTCACTTTTCAAACTGAGTTATTTGAAAACTAGCTCCTTTGCTTGCTGACTAGGCTAAGCCACAACGATGTGGTGCAACATATTCACACTGAATTTGCACATTAACATTAAGCAGATGCCAAGTGATCCGGAACTTCTTGCCTACGGAGGGCTGGCTCAGCATGCAGCATATAGACTGCATATGGGCTGCAGGTGAGTTGAAAAATTGCAGCTGCCACATCTGTGACCTTTTCCCATCGTCAATAAAAATGTAGAACATAAATTTGAAAATTGAACTGTAGAAAGTTTCAAAGTGCAGCATACTGTCTAAACGCTGCATTTGCATGAATGCAACATTAATTTTGCCTATAAACTTTGCAATATACTTCAGATGTCCAAACATCCCAGACTGATTCTCCTTTATAATTTTACCGTTACACACTATTCAATGCTTTGAATAATACGTTGTAACATAAAAAGTCGTCCAAAAACTGTCTACAAATATTATTATTTTAAATGTCAAAAGTTAAAAGAAAATGAAACTTTTATACAGCGAACTGATTTGTAAAACAGTGTTTTGCTACTTGTGCAGTGAAAAACTTTATTTCTTCACGGTCGTTTAAAGGGCTAAGGTTTTCTCGGCTTTCTGAGATGGATTGGTTGGACTTGTGAGGGCAACAGGATCAGGTGTGGGCAGCCTGTGGCAGGCTGTAGATATCCGTGTGGGGTGATGACAGTGGGTGGTTTGAAGGCAGTGATGTCACTGAGTACATCGGAGGTGGAAGGGGGGGAGTAAAAGAAGGAAAGGAAGGGAGGGGTTGCACTGGGATCTGCAGTTTATCTGCAATGCATCAGTAGGTACTCTCGGCCTCCCCCACCTCAGAGAGTGAGCAAACGTAGATAGGTCTATTTCTTATAAGTGATCCACTGTGGACGTCTCAGTAGCAAGAGAAATCCGATTCTTTATTTGTGTGGCCAAACTCCAAGCCGTGTTACCTCAGACACATATCGATTGCAAACACATGCACACAAACATACCAAAGGGCTCAGCCAAATGGGATTTAACGACGAATATGCAGATAATTTATTGTTAGGACTGGCTGTTGTTAATCAGCTGGGTTAATATTCTAAAATCAATAATGCAAATACTTGGATATGCCACCACACAAATCACCTGCTCATTTACATTCACTTGTCGGCCATCACTGTAAATCCCCCAGCTCTGCCTGTTTTGTTGTTTTCTTCACCAGCCAGGAAAAAGAGCGTCTATAGGGGAGTCTTAGGTGCCTCACTTCCACGTGTGGCACAGATTGTCAAAGCAGCCCACGCAACTGAGCCACACCGCACCATTCCAGGGGCTCCTTTAGTTCTAGGTTCATAGGATAATGTTATGGTATGGTTAGTACGTCACATAGCACAGTCCATTGACTGGGAAAACATAAAACGTCTCTCCTTGTGACAAGCACAAGACATGTTAATGTGCATGTATTTGTCACCACCGTTAGGTGTTTGCGTTTGATTTGGGACAACGTAGCATCAAAACTCCACCTCCTTGAGTCTCATTCTCAACTTGTGTTCAAAGGGGAGATTACAAACTGCACACTGGTTTTTTTAAATTGTGCTACTAGGCCAGGCAAATCTGGAGTAATGCTAAAATATTTAAACCGTCTTCTTATTCAGAATGTCAGAGAGCAGATCCAACAGAGATGTGAATGCATTTAAACCCATTTTCACAGCTTTCTGCTGTGTGTTAAATGTGTTGCACACTTAATGGTCACACAACAGTAACATGTTCAGCAGGACCTTAACATTAGAGGTGGATTATAAACAGAAGGACATGAGGGATGAGGAAAGTTCTGGAAGAACACATGGCTGGGCAAAACAGGAACGCAATGCGCACACACATACACATAAAGCGAGTGCTAAATATATACTGGTCACTGAAAGGTGATACTAAATTTAACCTCTTCTATCACTAAATTAAACATCTAGATCAGAGAAAACTTTTTTTTCCTTGTGGCATTCCCACAAGTTGTGATGTCCTACAGTCAAATACCACACCATAAACTGCCAATGTGTAGGGCTACTTTAGGCTGACGTAGAGCTCGAGGTGCTGCGGTGGTGCAGGGAGTAAAGCGTGCAACCTAAATAATGGGTCGACTCCCGACTTCTGCTGCATGTCTTCCCGTTCTCTAATATCCAACTTGTATGTCTGACAACTGTCAAATAAAGGTCACTAGAGAAAAACCAGTTGTAGATCTGGTTTTAATTTAACAAAGTAAATGTTATCAGCATGAACGTAAATCCCACACATTCTAATGATCCTCCACAATAAACAGTTTGTCAAATTTTAGAGCAGAGTCTCCATCTGTCAGTTTACTGAGCAAATGAAAATTTCATCTGAAATCCAAAAACATATGTCACAAATTTGTTTCCTTGTGTCTCGGCGATGATGAACGAAAAATAATACTCCTATTTAATCTGCCATTTATTCTGCTGTTTGCACCTTATGCAGCATTTGTGGCCACAAATAAAAGACTTTGGAGGCTAGCCTGGTAATCACAGTGTTTACTCCAGCCCTGCATTATGTAAATGGATGGCCTGACTCGTAGCAAAGCCACCATCAGTTACTCTGAAAGCTTTCTGCTGTGTGTTAAGTGTATTGCGCACTTAATGGTCACACAACAGTAACATGTCCAGCAGGACCTTGAATTGTAACTTGACATCAGATGGCTGCTGCAAACAATGATGTCCTTGCGGGATTTGGTAAAGTTGTCTTTTTCTTTTATTTGTCTTTTGAGTGTCTGGCATCTTGCAGACATAAAACATGGGAGTGCTAGTGAAGTGGACTTACGTCACATAAAGAATCATGCAAAAACTGATCTTAGTGTTTACACAACATTTCATTTTGACAGTGAAGCAAAAACAGAAGGAAATCCACATGGGGTGCATTTCTTTGCAGAATGTTTGTATATTAACCCATTTCTTCCCATGACTGTATTAAATTTCTGGCTATGTGCATATGAGACCCTGGTTCTGAAACGGGTGTCAGCAGGTATTGTGTGATTGTGTGAGTTGTCGATATGTCCTAGCACCAATGTCACCTGAAGAAATTTGTTTGCGCATGTTAGTTTGTAAATAGACGCATGCAGCACACCCGCAGACTTATAATATCTATGTGTTGGATGTGGTTGTTCAGGGCTGAGACAGAGCCATGGTCCATAGAAGATCAGTGGGTTTTTTTGTTTTGTTTTGTTTTGTTTTTCTGTCTACATCACCAAGATTTTCCCTCTCAACTAATTGCCAAGCCGATTTTAGCAGCTTTCTCTCAGGAGTAACCGACATCTTCTTACCACAAGCCAAGCACATTAAACTGCATCACCCCGCTGAGGGGGATAACCTGAGACGCCATAGTTATTGCATTTTCCTTAAAGAAAATCCACCTGACTCGGGCACAAAGTTCTCTTTATAGTTTAATCGAGTCAGGTACCTGGTGGGTCAGCCATAGGGTGCCAACTACTATAAAAATGAAGTGAACGATACAGTCCTCTGAAGATGGCAACCTCACGCATCAAGAAATAGTTCTGTTAATCCAGCCTTCTTCCCTGTTATCACTGCTAGTGTTACGGATTTCCTCAAAGATGTTAACTGGGAGATACTTCCTGGTGTTTAATGTCATCCATTTACGTACCGGTCATCCACAGCCCCCAGAAGTCAGGTACTTATAATTTTTGCAAAGTCATGCATCACCTTCTTCTCCTGCTACCCCTGCAATCCTTTCCCCCACTTTCTTTGCCCAGACACAAGCAGTTTTGCTGTCTCTTATTTATGTCTCTGTGACCTCCTAAATCATTTACTGGACATTTTAATGTAATACCCCTCCGCGAATTGTCTCCATGCGCTTCCTCGGAAAATTACTTCAGTGCGTATTTTCCGTTGCACCCCCCACTACGAGAGAAACCTGAAGAGAAAAATAAAGACTTTTAATGACACTCGCACGTGTAACTGCAGCAAAGACTGGGCACGCCTGCCTCATGGCCGAGCACGACTCATTGACTATTTTCTCTGAGTTGAGGTCAGAGTAACAATGAAAATCATTCGGATCAAATACACAGTCGCACAGAAATCAGTATAAACCGTCATAAGCATATTCTCACCGCATCTAAAAGAGTATGCTACGAGAACAAGATTAGGTAGTTGCACTCTAATTGTATTTAATTTTGACTCACCGAATATCAGGAGCATCTCTGGTCCACTGGGAATCTTCAGATCAAACTGTTGACCTTTTATTGAGCCAATGATCATGTTTACTTCATCAAACTGAGAAACACGTCATTTTACTTCAGATCAGCATTTTGAAATCACTTGTACTTATTAAACCAACGACTGGTCTTTTCTCAGAAAGTATGGTGTTATGCTGAATCATTCTGGGTGCAACTGATCAGTTATTCTGCATTTGTTCCAACAAATTTAATGCCTGTCAGAGAAAATGCATTCACAAAGGCCAGAGAAGGATGGTGTACATTCACTTGAGAGATTTTACCAAGGCTAAAACGTGCAGGAACGAAGTTAAAAACCTGAAAGTCCGACTCACATCTATGACTCGGGTTTTAAAAGATCGATCTTCAGCAGCAATTACCAGTTATGAAAGAGATAAGCTGTGATATGCTGAGACCTCTGTACGGTTTGGCTGACATTGCTCCCCAGTGACTTATGGAGAACAAGGGCACTGCCTGAAAAGGGTTTGCTATCAAGTATTGGTAAAAAGAGAAGGCATCAAACCTCATATTTAAGAAGCAGTGATGAAGAACATGATAAGGTTTTTATATATTTCTAGATTGTAAAAGGTTATGAGGGTTTGCCTGTTTTAAATGCAGATGATTTAGGGTGGAGTGTCTGCATTATCCAAATGATGGTCTTAACCAGAATCTGACACAAATATGAAACCGAGAAAACCTTTTGGGTTAATGGAGCCTGTGCGTGTGCCTTCTGTTTGTCTGGCTCCCTTCAGTATTTCTCGGACCTGACAGGGGTTTGCCGTAGAGGCTGATTGAGGTGCAGAGAGGAAAGTGGAGTCATGCTGCAGAGGCTGAGCTGCAGAGTCATGATCCAGCTGAAAGAGCGGGGATATGAGGGCGAGGAGGGGTGATTCAGGAAAGGAGGAATAGAATAGGGAGAACATTGTGTTGTGTGTGCTTTTGGGATGTTAACTATCAGTCTAAACCTTGTTATGTAACCGTATCTGTTGCTGCAGAGAAAACACTGATGCAGTGAAGGTGTGGTCTGTCGTTTTTATTCTGACCTTGTAATTACTGCTCATCTGTTTATCGGACTTTCAGAGTAAATGTGTGGTGCAATTTGGATAAGAGAGAAAGGGTTTTATATGATGATGATGTCTGACTCTATTAACTGCATGAAGCAGCTAATAATAATAGTATGTTTCAGATAATAATTTGTCCAATGTTCTTTCTTTTTTTATTTCCTTAGTATTTAGTGGAATAACCTTTTAAGATGTATGACTTGTGTCCAACATCTTGGGTATTCTCCTCCAAGGCCTCTGTGGCCACCTAACCCTCCACACCAGCCTCGTATTTCAGAGCCAGCATAAGGTTCTTGCAAGCGATATATCATGTATATACACTTTTGTTTGAAATGCAACAGCAGTAATTACAGCTAAGCACTCCAAATCAAGGCCACAGATTTTCTAAAAAAGCTTATGGTTTTGTTGAGATGCTTCGTCCTAGTCACTTACATTAGTTCTTGTCATGTCCTTCACATTTGACATCATCCTAGATAAAAGAAAAATGTGTGAAATGTATTTAAAATTCTGTCTAGACTTCACCTATGAGCAGACACATTTTTTTACAGAAGACATCTATATCTGTGTGGAGGCGTTGTTCCACAACGCAAGAACAAAAACTGTACTGTAACGCATAATCACTCTCTTCTGACTCCCTGCAGTAGGGCATAGATCAGACCTGGGTATAAAAGCATTTGAAGCTTTTAGTGATCTCTGAAGCAATGTGAGCTCCATTGCTGGGAATTTTTTAAAAATGGAAAAGATTAGATCTGCTACTCGGACTTGCCTAGGTAGCCAAAAGGGGGGGGGGGGAGAGGGGGGGGGGAAGCGTTTTATTGGTCTGACAGGTGATGACGTATTGTTGGATATAAAATAAATCAGTTACAGTATTTTGGCTCTGGTCCCATCAGTAAACATTTACATTCTTCTCATAGTGAAAATGGAAATGAACTGTTTCAAAAACGCCCTAAGTATTATGTCCCAATCGGCGGGCACTGCCTAATTACCCAGCAACGGTCATTCCAAAGCGGAGCTCTGCTCACTTCATTATTTGAAAATGAGCACTTTTGGTCAGCTGGTTTTAGCATTGTACAATGGCTGCTGGAAAAGCAAAGCATCTTGTTTTGTTGGCTGCAATGAACATCATGTGTTCATGCTTTCATGAACAACAGAGATACCTGACTTCATTTTGGTACTAAAACATGTTTCTGTAATTTTTTTTATTATTATTGCTCTAGAAAAAGGTTATTGGAAACGGCAAAATTAAAAAATAACATTATGTTCAAAAACATTTAGACTTGCTTGAGGTTGTTTTTTGCTTTCCTGGAAAAGAATGAGTACTCTGAAAGGGGACATGGAAACACATTTGCCAAATAAGTTCTGTGGTAGCAACCCCCATCCAATGGAGGGTCTGTGCCTTACCAGAGGCACAAAACTGAAAAATGTCTAAATCCAAACCTCCAGCACAGAGAGGAGGACTGTCAACCTGGAGTGGCCGAGGGGAGTGGTGGAACGCTCCCATCCACCAGTTTGCCTGTTGGCAATCTCACAGCTACATTGCCAAAGAAAATTGTTGTTTGCGCTAATCACTCCCTAAAAATGAATGAAAAAGATGGGTTGTTATCCTAATAGAAATTACTCAGAGACGTTTGAAGCCTTACATCATGTTTCTGTTCGAGGTTTGCTCCTTTGTGCTGTTTCTCTTTGAAGTTAAAGTTCTCGTATTTTTCAACACGGTCAAATTCCACTTTTCTCTGATCCCACAACTACTCACACTTTCATTGTGAACTGTGGATTGTAATTATTTTTTACATTTTGGAGTCCAGATTTAATATTTATATATTCACTGCACCTTTAATCCTTATTTCTACAGCTTTATTGATTATCAGCTTCTCTTTGCAAAGTGTAGTTTTATAAGAGCAGCAAGCCAAGTGACCCACTGCAGCAGAATATAATGCGACTTGTACTTACAGCTTAGTGTTTTGTAGTTCTCTCCTGTTTTTTCTGTTATCTTATTGAAAATTCAAAAGCTGTTTTTTTTTTAGCTTACTTGGAGTAAGGTTCTTACTACGAGCAGTGCTGCAGTAGGGTCACGGTTGAGTAAGCCGTCTCTTTGGTTTGGGTCATGAAGCTCAGAGTCACGCAACCTCTGCTATTGAATGGCAGTGGCTACGGGTAATTCTGCATATTTCATTCGATTGATGCAGCCTGCAGAAAACTGCTGTACTCTGGCAAAATGTGCATTTTCATGTGTCTGTTTTAGACAGGCCTGCAAGGATATGTTATAAACTCTTTAAGTAACATTTGATATAACTTTTTCTTATTAATAAAGTCAAAATTAGGAAGTGTTGATTTCCTTCCATCTAAGTCCTTTTGCTGGTCCACAGTCAAAGGTAGCACTTTTTCTCTTGGAGGATAGATCAGAAGGTCCGAGGCCTGCTCGAACATTTCTTCTTTTCATTCACTAAACACAAAGAAAGCAAAGCAATAATACTTACACCAGCAGACACTCCTTTGTTCTTATTGATCCTACGACGGTTGAGCTGCAAATGCGGTCGTGCACAAGCTTTGATCCAAGCAAAGCATTCCGTTTCAGATTTTGGAAAAATCTAAAAATTTTACAAGACCGACTGATTTTAGGGAAATAGTGGGTGTAAAATATTGAGTAAAATGACATAGTCTCTCTCTGTGGTGGTGAAACTTGTAAGCTCAGCCTTTGCAGGTATGTCTTTGTTATAAAGTTAAATTATCATGAGCTTTATTATTTGGGGATAAAGGGCCCTGTTATTAGCCCCGCCCCCCGGCCAGATGCTGACTTGTTCCGCTAGTTTGTATGCCTTGACATTCTGTACACTACCACTAAAAGGCATGATGGGAGTAGATCGGTATGAAAGAGATCAATACACATTGGTAACAAGCTAAGAACCCCACTGAGAACATGGGATTTTGGCTATACAAGCACTGAATGACCTCTAATAGAGAAGGCAGCCCACTATAGTGTTAATGCAATCCTCTTAAAAGATGGAGATAGTCATAACTTTGCAAGAAAGAAAATTTACATCAGCACCACAACCTGGTAAATAATAATAATAATAATAATAATAATAATAATAATAATAATAATAATAATAATCTTTTTGAATTAAATATTTGCATGCCCCCTTCCGATTTGACAGTGATAGGCATTTATGTTTGGATTTATTACAGCTTTCCAAGCGATAAAATGGTCAAATAAACGGTGCAGCAGAATATCTAAAAAAGCATGACAAGAGATTTGGACTTTCCTTTGAGAGACTCATGCTATGCTCTCAGAACACCCTCAGTGAGAGAAAAACAAAAGGAAAACTGTCAGAAGCTGACATTCTCCCCTGGCTGACTTACTCCAATGGCTCTGATGTGCTAAAATGCTTCGTCTCAGCCACATGAGGCAAGCCTTCATCAGCATATTGGGTTTCCTCTGAGGATGGAGAGGCAGATGAAAAGACTGCAGTGTGAAAGATGTGAAGTACTTTTCATAATGCATAAAGTTTCTTTTCTAAACATAGCCACAAAACTTTTACATCTTTTTTCTTCTGTTTTACTCTTGCCCCTGTTTGTACTAACTCTTCAAAGACAAATGATGTTGTTTAAATGTAGGTTGCACTGTGGTATTGCAGTTAACTCTCCTCCCTGCAGTGAAATGGCCTCCAGTTCCAATCTTGGCTCATCTGCCCTTTGTATGTAAAGATTGCATGCATTTTAGATTCATTTGTGATGAACTCAAGACCCCTCGTTGCCTGATTGACTTATAGTTTCCCTTCAACCCTGTTATGATCTGTGTTGTTCAGTATAGTTTATTTTGAGATTTTCTGTGTTTAGTCCTGTTTCCCTGTGAGTCTCTGTCCTGTCCTCCCCATTGATGGATCCCAGCTGTGTCTCGTTCCTGTAATTACCCTCCTAGTGTATTTAATCTCACCTGTTGTCTGTGTTCCTCGTCGGATCCTCGTCATACGTCAGTCATCATTCGTCGCACGTCGTTTGTCCTGGTCTTCGTGTCAGTTAGCCGTTCAGTAGAACTGTGAAGTCCTGAGTCGGTTTAACTATAGTAGTCGTCTTAGTAGAACTGTTGAGTCCTAAGTCGGCGTCAGCTCCTGTGTCCAGTCCCGCATCAGTTGCTACCGGTGTTAGCCGTGTGCTAGTTCTCCTGCCGTGCTGCCTGTTTGGACTGTCCTGATTATATTCATTATTAAAATCATCTTCATCTATAACCTGGGTCTCAGCGTTTCTCCTCACCACTTCCACCCACCAAACCCTGACAGAAGGATCCGAACACTAACCGTGAGGAACGCTACCTTTCAACATGGACCAATTTACCACCCCCACAGCTCCATACCCATTCCTAAAATCAAAGGACATTTACAACATTGAGTTCGAGGAGGATTTTTTTGCTTGTACGGCATGTTTTCGGAGGATCCGTTCATGCTGGACCTGGTGGGGGAGCTCCACGAGGAATTCCTTGAAAGAAAAAGACTCACCTCAATTGTTCCAGCTCAGCCACGGTTCCGTTCCACCCAGTATACTCCAACCCCCACTGCCTGCCCATCATCAGCCGCCGCGGTCTGCCCGTCTCCGGTCGCCACAGTCCCCGTGGTGATGGGGTTTCAGGGGGCTAGACTGACTCCTGGTCGTCAGGCGGCACGGCTGGTGGCATGGCCTGCTCCGTCAGAGCCTTCAGTCGGCTGTCCTGCCGGTCAGCCGTCCGAGCCTGCCGCTGGTGCGGCATCACCGCGTCCTCTCGAGCCTGCCGCTGGTGCGGCGTCACCGCCTACTAAGACTGCTCTCCTCGAGCTTCCTGCGCCCGCTGCCGGTGAGCAGCTCTCCGAGCTTCCTGCGCCCGCTGCCGGTGAGCAGCTCTCCGAGCTTCCTGCGCCCGCTGCCGGTGAGCAGCTCTCCGAGTCCCCTAGTGTCCCTCCAGAGACCCCAGCCGGCCGTCCTGCCGGTCTTCCAGCCTCCGCTCCGCCCGAGCTCCCAGCTCCAGAGCCTCCCGAGCCCGCAGCAGCCGGCGCTCCGCCCGAGCTCCCAGCTCCAGAGCCTCCCGAGCCCGCAGCAGCCGGCGCTCCGCCCGAGCTCCCAGCTCCAGAGCCTCCCGAGCCCGCAGCAGCCGGCGCTCCGCCCGAGCTCCCAGCTCCAGAGCCTCCCGAGCCCGCAGCAGCCGGCGCTCCGCCCGAGCTCCCAGCTCCAGAGCCTCCCGAGCCCGCAGCAGCCGGCGCTCCGCCCGAGCTCCCAGCTCCAGAGCCTCCCGAGCCCGCAGCAGCCGGCGCTCCGCCCGAGCTCCCAGCTCCAGAGCCTCCCGAGTCCGCTGCCGGTGCGCAGCTCCCCGAGTCCGCTGCCGGTGCGCAGCTCCCCGAGTCCGCTGCCGGTGCGCAGCTCCCCGAGTCCGCTGCCGGTGCGCAGCTCCCCGAGTCCGCTGCCGGTGCGCAGCTCCCCGAGTCCCCTAGTGTCCCTCCAGAGTCCCCAGCCGGCCGTCCTGCCGAGCTCCCAGCGCCCGCAGCAGCCGGCGCTCCGCCCGAGTCCACTGCCGGTGCGCAGCTCCCCGGTGCTCCACCCGAGACTCTGGCCGGCCGTCCTGCCGGTCCCCCGGCCTCTGCCCCGCCCGAGCTCCCGGCCTCTGCCCCGCCCGAGCTCCCGGCCTCTGCCCCGCCCGAGCTCCCGGCCTCTGCTCCGCCCGAGCTCCCGGCCTCTGCTCCGCCCGAGCTCCCGGCCTCTGCTCCGCCCGAGCCCCAGTCTCCAGCGCCTGCAGTAGCCGGCGCTCCGACCGGCCCGCCGCGGCTCCAGCTCCGCCTCCTGCGTCGCCGCCCGCCGCGGCTCCAGCTCCGCCTCCTGCGTCGCCGCCCGCCGCGGCTCCAGCTCCGCCTCCTGCGTCGCCGCCCGCCGCGGCTCCAGCTCCGCCTCCTGCGTCGCCGCCCGCCGCGGCTCCAGCTCCGCCTCCTGCGTCGCCGCCCGCCGCGGCTCAAGCTCCGCCTCCTGCGTCGCCGCCCGCCGCGGCTCAAGCTCCGCCTCCTGCGTCGCCGCCCCCCGCGGCTCAAGCTCCGCCTCCTGCGTCGCCGCCCGCCGCGGCTCAAGCTCCGCCTCCTGCGTCGCCGCCCGCCGCGGCTCAAGCTCCGCTTCCTGCGTCGCCGCCCGCCGGACCTTCCACAAGAGGTCTACCTCCTGTGCCGTGGTCGGCCCCCCGGACTGTTTTCCGTGTTTGAGTTCTCGATTGGATTTAGTTTTGTTTTCTGGACTCTTGCCCTCCTGCCGTCGCCCCTCCACCCACCCTGTTGGGTCGTTTTGTTTTTGGTCTTTTCCTTTTGGGCATCTGGTAGCTGCCCTTGAGGGGAGGGTACTGTTATGATCTGTGTTGTTCAGTATAGTTTATTTTGAGATTTTCTGTGTTTAGTCCTGTTTCCCTGTGAGTCTCTGTCCTGTCCTCCCCATTGATGGATCCCAGCTGTGTCTCGTTCCTGTAATTACCCTCCTAGTGTATTTAATCTCACCTGTTGTCTGTGTTCCTCGTCGGATCCTCGTCATACGTCAGTCATCATTCGTCGCACGTCGTTTGTCCTGGTCTTCGTGTCAGTTAGCCGTTCAGTAGAACTGTGAAGTCCTGAGTCGGTTTAACTATAGTAGTCGTCTTAGTAGAACTGTTGAGTCCTAAGTCGGCGTCAGCTCCTGTGTCCAGTCCCGCATCAGTTGCTACCGGTGTTAGCCGTGTGCTAGTTCTCCTGCCGTGCTGCCTGTTTGGACTGTCCTGATTATATTCATTATTAAAATCATCTTCATCTATAACCTGGGTCTCAGCGTTTCTCCTCACCACTTCCACCCACCAAACCCTGACAAACCCTCTATGTAAAAGGCTACATAAAATTAATATTCATTGCCTTGCAGAAGTATTCATAACCCTTTAAGGTTTTTACATTGTGTTGTTTCGCAATCTCAAACAATGTTCATTATTGAGCTTTGGCATGAGAGAAACTAATACAAAGTCCTTTACATTCTCTAAGAGTTTTTTTTCTTTTTCCAGGAACATCCTGTATTAGAATAGAATTGATTTGCACACATTATTCTGTTTTTTGTTTTTTTTTCGTTTTGGGAAGACAATTTGAACTGCCCATATTATTTCCACTGTTTCATAGTTATGATCCACTTTAGGTGTATGTTCCAAATAAAATCCCCAAAAAGCAAGTGGAGTTTGTACCTTAAGGCGACTAAATGTGAAATGGTTCAAAAGGAATACTTTTGTAAGGGGCTATAGTTCTTCGTAATTTACGTTTTTCAATGAAACTTTTTCAACTGTGCCATGTGCACATTGCGTTTGTGTGTTTAGCTGTGAATCTGTACTACATGCAGTCACTTGCTTTGTCCCATCTTGCTTTATGCATGTTTACATTTCCCTTAAAGTTCCAACCTGACGTCACTAAGAGCCTGAACTACAGCCGTACATATCTCATCAATATTTAGAAACACACATTAAATCAGGTTTCATGCCATCAAGTAGCGTATTACTCATACCACTGAACCACTTCATTATACAGTACCCTTGGGATAACAATGGATTTATTTTAGCTTGTGTTGAACTTAACATTTTACAGATTACTGTCCGATCCAAATTGCTCTGCTTTTCTTTTGTAAATTGCTGCAGAATTTAATATGATCCATCAGACTGATGTATTGTTGCTACATAGATCTCAAGCGAGTACCTTCTTTGAAATTTTTCTATATATCTGAATGTTAATAATTTAAGTCTTCCTTCTTTTCCTTTCTTTTCTAGTACATTTTTCAGTTTTTCCCTTTTTGATGCAGTTTTCCTGACTTCTTTTCCATCTTTTTTTGTAATATTCATGGGGTTTTTTGTGTGGTTTTTTTTTTTTTAGAGAAAACAGTTATCTCGCTAGCAAAGCTGCATTATTGTCATCTTCTTCACCACGGAGAAAGGGAAAGAAATGCCCTTCAGACATAGCACTTTTTCCTCAATGTGAAGGAGAGCCAGAGAGAAAGGAAGACACCAAAGAGCAGAAACAAATGAATAAGTGAGAAATGGAAAAGAGATGCTGAAAGAGGATACATAACAGAATACTGTGAAACCCCTGAGCGTGATAAAGAGTACTCAAAATGTTTGAAACTGATTATTTCTTTACAAATCCTTTGAACTTGTTTCTTTAGGTTCACTCTTAAAGCAGAGTAATTCAAATCCGTTATCAAAGTGGAAAAATTGATATCATATCCATGTCTGATGATAAGTAGATTTAAGCATCTGACTGAAACTGTAACTTACATTTGTAGTCCGTTATTCCACAATCCATACTAACCTCTTTAGGGAGCAAATAGGGAGGATATTGCTTCTTAGTCTAACTATAAACATTCAATTTAAAAAACAAAATGCAAAAAATAAAAGTAAGAAAATAAGTACTTTTAAAAACTGCATGTTTTGCAGCATAAACCAGCTTTCAAAGTTATGCAGTGATCTATTGCTCTATTACCTTGCTTTATTTTTTATGGTGTTATTAGTGTTTCACACATCATATTTTTCACCGATAATCTGAATATGTAGAGTAAAGATTAACCTTATATTGTGATCAAAGTGTGTTTAGATGATAAAATCAAGTCATCTGAAAGAAACTGTTAAAACAGGATGATCAGTTTTTGCTTGCAGTGACATTTTACATGCTGCCTCGCCTTCCTTCTCCTCTGTTTTTTTCCTGCCTCCCTCCATGTACCGAGCCAACGCCCCATTGCTGCAGTGCAGCTCCTTTCTGTCTCTGCAGTGAGACAGTGAGGAGGCAGCGGGACGGGTTTTACATGTTGGCAGTTTATCGTGTTGTAGTTGAAGAAAGAATGTTGCTGGGACCTTTTTTTTGTTTTGTTTTTTTTGGTAGAATCAATCAGGGTACTGCCTCAGACATAAGGGTGATGTGTGTTTAAAGGTTTTTTGGAAATTAATCTGAAAAAGTCCTGCAGCTCCAGCAGATTATTTCACTTCAATCCTCCCACTTCCTAAAACATAGTTTTCTTAGGCTATTTTACAAGTTCTGAGGAATCAGTTAATGTCTAAACTGAGATGTTCCCAGGATCGCTTGCTAAAATACAACCTTCAAACTCAGACGTCTGCAAGACAGCCAAGGCTTACCTCTTCCTCCATCACGATCACCAGCTGATTTGTGATTGAAAAAGCTGTTCTTTTTCCCTCGAGTAAAAGGACACATTGACAAAACCATTGCATTCTTTTTCTTTTTTTTTTTTTCTGGCATCCTTGTCATTGCTGCAGGTAAACTTAAGGAGCCCTGCACGTGAACATCTCCTCCCACATTACATCACCCAGCTGTCAGAAAATTCTAAGTGAGATAGATTTTTATTTTATTTTTTTTAAGCAAGCAGTAAACCATGGTTTTGGCCTCTGAGAATAATTGAAAAGCGAGACCAAAAGCTTAGATTTTATCTTAGAAGACGGATGAGGCCATCAGAGAGTAAGGAAGAGTCGGATGCTTGATGACGATGCCACATGGAGGTTAGGGAACTGATGTATGGAGTTAATCAAAGCCTCACAGAAAAAAAAGATTAGGAAAAATCTCAGCAGTTTTTAAACTAACACTGATGGCAAAAAGAAAGCAACTGAGAGCTGAAGTCTATGTAAAGTCGCTTAAGAAAACTTACAAATCCATGAGCAGAACTTTTTTTGTGGTGTCTATACTTAAAGCTGTCATGGTCACCAGAGTGGTAAGTCCTCTGTTTAGCAACATTTTCAAAATCCAGCATTTTACATGTCTTTTATAACCTACTGATACTCAATATAGCCTCTAAACGCCTTCCGGGAATTTTTTTTTGCATATTTTTCTGAATCATCAAAGATCAATAATTTTCTACATAATACAACACATGGCAAAAATACAAAAATCTTATGCGACAGCTTGCTGGAGTGACTGTCGAGTCTGGTGCAGTACTTTTGACATGTCAAATGGCAACGTTTTTCTTTAAAACTGGAATTATGAAAAATAAATTGCCCAATGGGAACATGCCAATTTTGAAAAAGCCTATGTTCTTCCATAAAAAGTTTTTACCCTTGGTATATTTTGCAAAACCTCAATGGAAACACTTTGTTTGCATCACATGAGTAACCTGATCAAGTCAAGTTACTACTGGTGGAAAAGACAAAGATGGCATGGCATGTGTTTTATTGACATTGCGTGTTTCACCTGTGACTTTAATTGCATTCTTATTTAATGGAAACTTTGGAAATTTTGGGAAAACACCTAGTGAGAAGCGTTATCCACAAATGGGGAAAACATAGAACAGTGGTGAGCTGACCGGCTTTCCTAAATTACTCCACATCTGGTTCATGCATGAGGATCCAGAATATCACCGAAAGCACCACAGACCTCACCTGCATCTGATAACATCAGTGTTCATAGCTCAACAATAAGTAGGAGATAGGCATATGGAGTACATCTGGACTAAAAGCTATAGCTACAGTTTTTCAGGAAAAATAACAAATTACCAACACATAGTTTGGGGATGCTTTGTTACTTTTCTCAAATGGCCTAGTCAAAGTATGGATTCAAATATAATTTAGCTCTAGGGCCATTAAAAGGCCCATGAATGTTGCTAAAGCACAATTTTTCTTCATTAGACTACTGTTATATTCTGTTCCACTAAATTATGACTCTATCTGGCTTGATCTGTCCTATCCATCATTTTCACATCACATCTCAATCTAATTTCTCATTTTTGTTGCTCCATCACAACACAATCTGACATAATTTGAAGGTTACAGCCGCAACAAAGAGAGACGCCCACTCTGTCAGACTGTGCGACTGAAACAGGACCAGACTCCTGGCATCTCTGCAGCACCTGCTAATCTATGGAACACTGAGGTTTGCTGAAACACTGCATGGCAAACACATTTACTGTAATCTAGCTCTTGTAAAATTCAAAAGGAGGAGAGAGAGGAGATACAAGGCACTATAGATTAGTATTGATTGGCAGCAATGCGGGTCTTGTCCTCAAGTGCTTGTGAGTTGCTCTCTCAGGGCGTTGCCAGGTAATCTAAGCCTCAGAGGTCAGCAAGATTCCTGGCAGGTTGAATTAGGCACTCCTGCAGCACCAAAGGAAACAAAGACGTAATTCTTACGACTCTTATTGACTGTTTTAGAGATAATCACCTCATTTCACTTTCATTTTTGTCTTTGAAAACCATCACAAGATGTCTGTGCGGTGCTGGATGGCGTCTGTTTAAGGGGAAATACAATAAAGTTGATGAATATGCAAGCTGAGCTTCCTGAAAAGGTTTTGTCAATAAAAAGGGAGTCTGCATTAAAACCAGGAAGGATTTCCTGTGTGTGCAAGTCTTTCCATCAGCAATTCAGGACAGAAAGAGAGAAAGTTTTCATGATTCCTCTCCTGGGCAGGACGAGGGTCTGCAGTGCTGTGATGCCTTGGCTTCAGCATGGGTGACTCTGAGAAAATTTGTTGGGCGACTGCCAAATGCATTTCACCCCCCAAAGCACTTTGATTCTCACAGAGTGCGTCTGGCACGCTCTGCTCCAGTGATCAATGGTTCCTAATGGAGGGACGCTCATGTGCAGAAATAATTTTAATTAGAACACTTTTTTTTTTTCTGAAGCCATAAATGAATTTAGACAATGATTTCTGTCTTTCAGATGTGTGGGGACAATTCTGAGTTGTCTGAAGGCTTCACAAAAAGGTTCCATTTCAAGGATTTCATCAATAATTGAGCAATTTATAAAAATTATTTATTAAAAAGTAAAAAGTAGACCAAGAATTTTAAATTTATGTTAATGTAAGTTATTTATGCATCCTTGTGCTGCCAGTTTGTCTGTCTGTCTATCCATTCATCTATCTGAATGTATATATTTGAAATATTCCACTGGACAAAATTACATATAGCATACAACAGACAAAGGAAAAGGTTACTTGTTGACAAAAATAATTATTTTGAAAAAGGATGAAAAAAAAATTTAATTTCCAAAACATTAATTTAATAATGTAAGAAAACAAAATACATTATTAATTTGAACAGGTAAATTCTGTTAAAACGCATTTTTCCAGTGTTCTTTTGGTAAGATATGTATAAGCCTTTCAAATAAATAAAACTGGGGGAAAATAAGTATAATGCATTTCACAGGACACATTTCTTTAAGAATAAAAACCCAGTGCTTCAACAGCTGAAATGTTTAGAAGACTAAAGTGCTTTTTATTACAATTATGTCTCAATATACACTAGAAATACACCATTAGCTAATTGTTCTGTATACTTGTGAATTTCAGCACAACTTAAGTTAGAATCCAGGGGCTTTCACAGAAACAGAGCAGAGACAGAGTTTTGTAGCAAACATTTTAAAATATGCCCTGTAAAGGTTGGTGGTTGATCAATTTTTTTCACAATATGAACATTAAAACTTTGCTGCCCCCTACAGTTTAAAGTCTGTCAGTGCATGGACTGACGCTGACTGCGGAAGCAGTCTGTCTACGTCTACTCATATCCCACTAATAAGAATAGAAGACATGATTTTAACCTCTTCTAAATAAAAGAGTAACTAGGATGTCGCATGTATTTGCAGCAAATTAACAGTGTCTTAAAGTGAAAAATTATAATATATGGGTAAAAGGAGGAGAACATGTTTTCTTTTGTTTTTAATCTGGCACAAGAGAGTTCGCTTATAAAGGTGAACTAATATGAACATAATCCTGAATAAAAACAAAAGCAAGCGAAAACCAGAAAATGTCTAAAGAGAGTTCCTCATGTTTTCAAAATATTTTTTTACTCTGACAAAACAACAAAAATGTTTTGTGGGGTCGGGAGGGTTGCTGGTGCCCATGTCCAGCTAACGTTCCGGGCGAGAGGCAGGGTACACCCTGGACAGGTCGCCAGTCTGTCGCAGGGCAACACAGAGACACACAACTATGCACACACACACTCACACCTAGGGGCAATTTGGAGAGGCCAATTAACCATATTAACCATATATTAACCATATAGTCATATTTTTGGACTGTGGGAGGAAACTGGAGTACCTGGAGAAAACCCACGCATGCACAGGGAGAACATGCAAACTCCATGCAGAAAGACCCCAGGCTGGGAATCGAACCCAGAACCTTCTTGCTGCAAGGCAACAGCTCTACCAACTGCACCACTGTGCAGCCCGCATAAGTAAATAGACAAACACATTTTAATTAATTTGAAAATAACAAAAATGGAAAGTCTAAATCAAGGTGAAGGGGACAATATGTCCCGTGTTGCAGTGACTGGAGCTTTTCAATCTACTTTTTGCACTTTACATTGTCCAGAGCAAAACTGGCTGAGTCCCAGCACGTTTAGTGCTGAGGTAAGCACACGTCATTGTCAAGGACAAACACTTCAGGACACTCAGTGTGTTTTGGAGTGAGGCCATATGGCATATGACAGAGAAGTAAGGGCGGTGTGAAGGAGTTTTAGGACATTTTAGAGACATTTTTAACATAGGATGTAATATTTATGCAAAAAAATATATATAAATATAACTAATAAGATCTAGGTATGGAAGAATCAGTGATGCCACAAAGAGAAATATGTTTTGAAAAGTTTGGTAAAATAACATCACACTGTCAAACATAAATATATTTAAAAAAGATGTTATGTTGTTTATATGAACTTAGGACACATATCGAAATACTTCAAATAAAATGGCATTACAAATCCAATCACACTGTTAATAAAAAAAAACATCTCTTCATTCAAATCTCTCCATCACAGCTGATAAAATTACAGTAAATCTTACAAAATAACACATTTTATAAAGAAGCTATACAGAAGTTATTTTAAAGACTCATTAAAAACCTGAGCAGCCTTTTATGTTTGGAAATTAAAGCACAGAGAGAGTAACAACAGGTTTTGGCCACCAGGTGGTGCAGTAATACAAATAATGTCAAAAAGGCAAAGCTGTTGCAACCTACCGTCAAGTTTCAAACAGCCGTACATCATCGACTGACCCTTTCGTACTTAAAGGTGTAGAGCATGACATGCTGGAGATAAACAAATCACCTCCGTGTTCCTAAACATAACTCTTTCCGGTGACGGTGCTACACTGTGATTTAGCAAAATCTTTCCTGGCACATTTTTTTGTGAATAAAATCTTAAATGGCTGAATCATGACAATGCAACTTCTCTTTGAATGTTCTGCAGCAAGTTCCAAACATCAGAATTGTTCCTTTACGCTTAAAATGCAACATTACCGTGGAAAAACAAAAAACGATGCTAGGTTTTGTAATAGTTTTTAGCTGTAATTCTGTTTGGCTTTGTATTTTAAGTCTTTGGGGTTGATTGATGTAACGAGCTCATTAAACGGGGTGCCTGTCTGCATTTGAGTTTACCAACAAAAAACACGTCATGACGGAGACTCACCACCTTGTACGTATGGGTGTCACCATTGAGCACTAATAAAATATTACTGACCATTAAGATGATACAGTATTCATATTCAAATTCCTTACATATTTTCAAAATGCTATATAGACCTGGCAGGTTGCGTGCAATAAGTTAATATTATCTTAATATGACAACAAATTCATCAGGCATATAATGTATAACTGGCCTGACTGCTTATGTTTTTATAGTAAGTCATCAATAAACGCAGCTAAAATGATTGGGCCCAAGATGCTGCTTGTTTAACATTATAACATTTACTTTAATTAATCACTAGACACATTTTAGCCCCATTCTATTTTAAGCTGCTGAGCCAATTGGTATTCATGTACTCAAAGCAGTGGTCAATATATTTTGCTTCATGAAATTTTTAAAGAATTTGTTAAATGTCTCATCTTTATGCCATCTGAAAAAAATAGAATGAACATTGGTGTGATTCCATCCATCCATCCGTCCATCCATCCATCCATCCATCCATCCATCCATCCATCCATCCATCCATCCATCCATCCATCCATCCATCCATCCATCCATCCATCCATCCATCCATCCATCCATCCATCCATCCATCCATCCATCCATCCATCCATTTTCTTCCGATTATCTGGCGTCGGGTCGCTTAAGAAGGGAGGCCCAGACTTTAAGTGATTTCATAAACAATTGTTACTTTTAATATAAATGTACCGTCTTTACAGATCCTTGTTTTGTCAGATGAAAATAAAAATAAAAAATCTGAATTTATTGGAGATGAACTTGAAATTTTCATTTTTGTGAATAGTTATCAAATATTGAAATCTGTGCCAGCTACTCTCTGTTTATTCAGTTCTCCGCATGTTAGCCACTGAACTCCAGCATCAAACATCCATGTGGGCATTTCTGATGTGATGGTAAGCGGTGGAACAAAAAGAGGGAGAAGGAAGACATGCAATTTTAATGACCAGTTCATGTTGTGTTTTTGTTTTTTTTTCCTCTTTTCATTTCTCTCACACAAAACCGTGGTAAAAGCAGCCTGACATTTGTTTCCATGCCGACACAACATATGATATTCAACGCATGACCAAGCTACTGAAGATAAATACCATATTCTGTCACCTAATGTGTGTTGTGCACCTATTTCATGCATTTCCCCCCCCCCCTCTCTCCATCTGTTCCCAGGAAGGAGGTTCCACAGTCAGAGTCGGGGAAGACGTGAGAGCATTTGGAGGCATTCCGTGTCTTTGGCGCCCTTTTCCCTTTGTACCTCACTTATGCAATGTGCAGCAACAGCTCATGTACAAGATGCGTCTCACACAGAAAGAAAAGACGCGGAGCGGCTTGAGTAGAAGGATGCTTGACAGACAGAAAGGAGTGAGCTCTGCAGCAGGATCCCCACAGCGCTGCTGAACATAAAACTGCGTGACTGGTCTCCGCAAGCAGAAGGGAGGAGAGAGGAGAGAAGGGAGGAAGGCAGAGAAGAAGGCAGGGGGAGGGGAGGCAGCTCAGTTCAGTGCGATGCTGTAGCTGAGTGGATGAGGCAGCAGCATCAGCACCACTAGCTGTAGCATCGTCTCCTTTTGTGGAGGCTGGGGCGGGGGCTTGGGGGGGAGCTGTCTTGTAGCTGCTGCAGGATCAACATTATCTGCATACACAGAAACATATCCGGTCACCTCGTCACACGCACCCATGCCGTGGCGGCCAGAGACGAGGAGGTGGTGGTAAGTGACGGGGTAAGCTCGGGGGACAGGAGGAAACAGGGACGGCTGGAGGGATCCCAAACGTGAGGAGGGCTGGAGCGACGGTGACTGGAGCAGAAGCAGCAGCAGCAGTAGCAGCAGCAGTAGCAGCGGCACCATGGCGCAAGCTGCCAAGCAGCTCCGCAAGACCAAGGACCTCGCAGAGGCCGCCGCCCAGGAGCAGCGGGAGAAGGAGGAGGAGAAGATCAAAAAGAGGAATCGATCCAGAGACCGCAGACGCAAGGTACTGATGTTCTCTCTCAGGAGGCTGGCAAGGTGGTGCTTTACATCCTTGTGTCCATCTTTCCCATTAGACCTGTCGTTTCCCCCCTCGCAGGCTCTGTCACACTGCAAACATTGTGCATGATTGGTTGGAACGCAGTTGCACAAGTATAATTGCACAGATGGATTTGTAGGCTCAGGCGTGTGTATTTGTGCTTGTGTGTGTGTAACCAGTCAAGCATTGATGCTCCGGTGCAGGTTTTGTCTGCTCCGTCAGATATTAGTCATCGGGGGAAAAGGCTCTTAATACCAGTGGGGATGTGACTAATACCTGCTGTTTGCAGAATAACACACTATGCCAGTCATTTCTTTTACCTGAGAACCCTTGCAGTGGGTGCAGCTTTTTCATGTTAATGAGATTCAGTATTTTAAATGCATGTGCACATATTGTTTCCTTGCGTAAAACCCTAAACAAGCTCTACTCTCTCTCTCTCAAAAAGCTCTGCCATAGTTAGATTTGCTGTCTTCCCCCATATTGCATCTTTTTTTTTTCTCACTGGGAGAAAATGGAGGGGGAAGATGGAGGTACAGTCTAATAATAGATGCAGTTTTAATGCTTTTGTGCATCTTTTTGGGCTGCAGGTGTTATTCGAAGAAAAATATAACAAATGTTGATAAATTAACGTCTAAACCTTTTGTTGCAAACTTGATGCATGGAACAATATCAGATAAGTGTGAAGCTGTCAGTCACCTTCACATCCCATGCCTCCTGTTCACTCTCCTGCTCTAACCAAGCCACTAAGCGCAGATTTGACTGAGGTTGTGTTTCCTTGCTACCAGATGATTTGTAAGGATATGTTTGAGAAAAGTTGGCTGTTTGTTTGTGGATCAGTCAGAATCCTGACTGTGACTGGCTAGAGACACGCGACTTTATTCTGTTTTTAGGTAACACGCGGGTCTGATTTTATGCATTTGTCGTGTTTGTTCAAATGCATTTGGAAGTGAGCGCATGCTTTTACAGGATGACAAAAATTGCACCAAAATGAGTTGTATCGTATTCATTCAATGGAAACTGTGGAGTGTGCCAGGTGTTTGGAGAGAAGAAAGCTGCAGCGCTTACTGGCTCTCAGCGTAAAACAGATCATTTGTTCTGAACGCCAAACTGTGAGGGTGCATCTGGCATTCTGAGGCTTGTAAAAAAAAGTGAGAAACTTAACTTGTCAAGCTAACCAGAAAACAAAAACATTGTCATAGTACAACATAGTTATAACACAATGTATGTCCTTCTAAAAAAAATAAATAACTATGATCAGGTGTTTCATTTTAAAGTAGGACTGATTTTACCAAATGCTGCATGCTCAGTCTGCAGAGCACAGAAAGTACACAAACATAAAAAGAATCTCTGAAACATGGATTAGTATTCTGAGACGCCGCAGATGCTTGAGCACAAGCTTTGGATTGCTGAGAATGAATTTTTGTGTGCTTTTTGTAGATGCATTAAGCCCAACCAAGCAGACAATGGTCTCTCTTTGATCACTAAGCATCTCTACCTATTGGCTTATTTTGTATTCTCTGACCAAAAATAGACTTTGTACTTGAATTGTTGGAATCCAGTTGAATGTCTGCTGTGTTCCTCATAAGAGGCAGTGTTTTGTCTTGGTGCAGCATGAAAGCTTCATGTTTCTGCTCAGCTTAACGACATAACTTTTCTTAGCAAATTATTCGTTTTAAAAGAAAGGAACTTGTTAACAACACATTTACTGTAGTAACTACGTTTCTCAGCAAATTGATGTTGCACAGTATGTTGTTTTAACCTTGGCAGTTTATTGCCTTCATGATAAAAGTTTATTTGGCAGTGAGCCATATTCCAGAGTTTGCATGATCAGCAATATATCGATGAGCTAAAAGTGTCCAATAACTTATCTCTAGGAAGCACCTGCTGCAAGAACCTGCTAAATGAAATTTATTTACAGCTCCTCCTTAGAAAGTTAACCTCCTATGTGTTTGTTTATTAATGCATTTTAAAATAGTCTTAGATACAACAAATCTTTCTAAATCTGACTCTGATAGTGTCAGATTTGGACAGAGCTGTTTATCTGAGTTGATCTGATTTTGCTATCTATGTCTATTTGTCTGATAGAGCCATACCCTATAGAACCTGCATTTGCATCTGTGACTGCAATGAAAGAGGATTATTTAAAGTTGATTGAATGCAAATTCATGCCACCCTTAAAATGTTTTATTATATAAGCAAATAAGAGAATCTTGAATCATTTCCCATTTACTTCTCAATACTGTGAAACCTTGTGTCGATGTATCAGATACAAGTACTTTTATAATTCTCTGTAGAAACAGTAAGTACAGAGAGGTTCGACCATTTGTTTAAAGTGTTTTGCTGGGTTTCATAAGCTCAAGGCATATGCAATACAGCAATAGTGGAATGTCCATAGCTAAAATGCAGCTCTGCCTGTTTGGCCATCCTCCCTCAGCAAAACCACTCTCAGCAACCAGGCCTTTTCACTGTGTGTTCTCAACATGAACTAGTCTTCCTTCTCTCTGAAATATTTGCTACTTGCCCTGAAGTGCAAAGTCAAAGAGACAGAGAGGAGAAGAGGCACGCGCAGGTCTTAGAGTACAGAGATATTAATTAGCTCCAGTCGACGTAAATCAAACTCAGAAGCATGGGATCTCTCTTCCTTACTTGTCCCCCTTTAACTAATCTTTCTGTCACTTCCCTGAACTGATAGAGGCCTGATATAGCAGCAGGAAAAGTTCTGCTGGCTAAGGTAAATGCTGTGCGGATGCAGAACAGTTTGCAGTCGTTTGTTTCTTTGTCTCCACACCTTTAAAAATGAAAGTGCAGACCATTAATTTTTGCTAATCTTTGTCTTCTCTTAGTCAGGATTACGTTTTGTGTATGACTGTCAGCTTTTGATGTTTGTGATATTTGTGAGAGGTGTCGTACTGAAGATTTCAACTGATGTGATTAAAATAGCTCTACACGCAACACATGTTGTTGTGGCTTTAGGCATGGAAACTTTCAGTCCAGGGAGAAATAAAAAGTGATATGGATGAGGAAAAACATGACTTTTTTTCTTTTTTTTAATTAAACTATACAACCATGCAATGCAGTTGATATGACTTACTGAATATGGACAGTGGAATAACTAATACTATTGCTGTGATACTTGGACCCTAGTTTAGTTCAAGTTGTTAAATTGAAAGGAGCAATGGACTTCTACGACAGGCAGGAAAACAGCCCCACAGCATAAAGCTACAATCATTATGGTTGGTAACATTTATTAGTTTGAAAGGACTTAGGCTTCTCCAGACACGTAGCTTGTCTGGTCAAAGCAGTTTCTTCAGAAGGTGTGTAAATTAATTTTGGTGGAGGGACTTATTCCTTTTTAGACGCCTTTTGTCGATTGTAATGTGAAACCTATGTACAAGCAGATTCCGGTTCACTCCAGGTTTTTCTGATCCCAGCACCAATTTTCTCTCTTTTCAGAGTGACAGTTTGGATCAGATGCCTAAAAGTTAGATCAAATTTGGTGTTGCAACAAAACAACGGTTTCAAATACACATCAAAACTGATTTTGGAGTAGACAAAACCGTCTATTAGACAAGACTCCCACCTACACCTTACTGAAAATGTTTGATTAAAACCCTTTCCGAAACTGGTCAATTTAAATGAGCTCTACCAATTATAGCAGGGAGAAGGGGTTAAATATCCAACTGGAATTCGTTCAGAAGCTTATTGGTGGCTACAAAAAGCATGTGGTTGAGGGACAACTTGGTATCAATCCTTGTTTGTTGCACAGTAGATCTGTCCCTTGTCATTTTTGATTGTCAGCAAAAGTATTTCCAATATTCTTATATTATATATAGAAAATTCCCATATTAAAATTCCACCTTGGAAGGGTAGACCTTTAACTCAAGGACTGTAGTCAGCAGAAGTCTTATGCATTCCAGTAATACATTATTTTATCAATGGAGTTCATCAAAATGTTCAAGACAGCTCTACTCATGACGTTACGCTGTAGCATGAACCTACGAGGGAGATTAAGCTTTTACTGTAATGCTTAACATGAAGCTCCTTAGGCCCATACGTGTATTTGTTTGTTTGTATTTGCTCCAGGCTTGCACTTACATATAAGTGCCAGATCCAAATGGATGCAGGATTTCGTAATGGACATTGCATGCTCTCTTTGTTTAATCTTTTTAGATAACTTTTTGTGTGCACACATGATGTCTTATTCCAGTTGTATGTATTATTTCCCACAGTAATTAGCCAAAATTCTGTATGATATGCCCTTGTACAACATAAATGGCATTATTATTGACATTTTGGAGAAACCATATAAAAAGGAGGCAAAGATTACTATTACAGAACAAGTCAAAGTTTTGAAAATTAACATTTTCTTCAATAAACTGTAAAGATCAAAAAGAAATTATGATGACAAAATTGCTATAATGCATCCCAGTTGCCTCCATACAAGGTGAAATTACAAAGCTTATTGTGTAAAGTCTTGAAGCTAAACTAAGGACAGAATAAAAAACTTCTATAGTTGTGTAGATTTTTAGCTGTTTAATGTTACTTAATACTAAATAGGCAATAATGTGGGGTGAGGGGGAAAAAAAAACATCCGCACAAATTCATAGAAGTTTGACATGTTTTTGCTCAGTAGTGTACATAGGTGGCACTGCTAGTGATTGTGTTTTTTCCTCTCCTATGAGGAGAGGAAAGGTATAAGAGCCAAGGTCGAGCAGAGCAGACAGCACTCATGACCAACCCAAAGCTGCCACAGGCTATATTTACCTGGCTGCCTAGGATTACACTGCATCTGAGAGCAGAGCTTTCTGTCGGTCTACACACCACTAGTGTGCTAGCTAAGCACCTGCTCCGATACTTTATCTGATGTTGCCTCGGATCTGTGCCTGGCGAAACAACATGGATGATTCCAGAACACAAGCACAATGGAGGATAGTCATCAAACCTCTGTGAAGTTTTATCTGGCGCACTGACACTTTTTGATCTGCAGATCAAAAGCATTGCTTAAAAGTATGTCTGGTCAGACATCTTTTCTCTGTGGAAGTCATTTTGTTCTGTTAACGCTAATCTTAGTAGACATTTTTCAGTTATATGCCTACAATACTACACTGTGAAATGTTGAAGATTTGCATGTTTCCACAAACGAGTGTTCACTGTCGCTGCTTGCAAGTGATAGTGTGTAGCTCTGGCCTGGTGGGATGGGATAAGAAAAGGATGGGAGACTTTCAGCAAAGTCTTTTGTAATATTTAGGTAATTTAGAGTGACAGATGCCCCTGTCGTAATTATGAATGGACTCTATGAGTGCATGGTGTATGGTTGAAGAGGTGGATGAGCAGGTGTCTGGTTGATGCAAGATTGTACTTTTGACAAATTACTGGTAAGACACAAATTGTTGTTGGAGCCTCCTACACTGAGTCCTGGATTTCTGCATATTCTGAGCAGGAGATCTTCTGGAGTGTGTCAAAAAAAGATGTACACTCTCCATTGTGCATAACTTACCGTGCCCACAACTTCTTCCAGTGAGATTGTGGTGAATATAATCATTATTAAAGTTAATATTGAGTCCTAGATGCAGTGTGGAAGAACCTGGCAGCAGTGTTGGCAGCTAATCCATCAAACACACTGTGGATCGGTGATAACTTATTGTCTTTAAACGACGATCTTTAAACATGATCCATGTAAACAATCTCGAACATGTATTTTTCCCTAATCCTTCCACATGTGGAAATACTCACAGTAGTGATCTGTTTGACCCATCTGAGCTTATTAGCAAAATCCCTGACATTTTTTTGGGATTAATTAGAGGAAAAGTGAAAGTGAGTGATGTGGACTGGCACAGTGCCACACACACTCTAGCATATAGACAAAGCATGCACTTAGAGCTGTAACAGGGCATTATGTAATGGAATTAGAGCTCCTGAAGGTCTGCAAGGATCATGTGGCTTACAGGAGCCAACTAATGCACTGAAGCAGCCTCTCCCAGGCACACCCTGACTCCATCATTTTCCTCCACCGCTGGCCTGGACACATTTTATAGTGCATGCCATGGCTAATGTTCAAAAATCAAAAAAAAGTTTTATGGTGTTCTTCAAAATACCATCAATGAAATCATGAGATTGTGCATAGAGTATATTGAATAGCATGTTATTGCATGTTTGAGTTTTTTTATGAAATTGATCTCTGGCTGCCAACAAAACAAAATTTGACAAATTAAGTTCAGTTAAATGAATTGCAATAATTATTCTGCAGTAAATTAAATCTTTGTCAGTTATTTTATAAGACTATTTATTGATTTATCTATTTTTCTAGCTAATCTTTGGTCCACCATGGATAATTGAATATATTTCATTGAAAACACAATGAACCCACAAAGCATAATCAAAAGTTTTAAATTGAAATCAGTGAAAGCTAATTTTCTCTTACTATTTACTAGTTGGTAAATAAGCTAATTATAAAACCATTTAGGGGTCAAATAATTGGCAGCACACAATAAACTATACACATTCTTCATAAATATGATAGGACATATTTCACAAAATTAATTTCTTTACATTTAGAGTACTGTAAAATGTGACAGATAGTGTGATAGTTGCTTTTTAAATGAGATATTTACAGTTCCAGCAAAATCTGGAACTGTAAATATTTTTTTCCATACTCACTTTTTTCTTTACAATTATCCATACCTAAAAAATATTATGATTCTTAATTTTGACAGATTTTGCAAAACCTCTCAAACCACGGTTGGAGTTTGACTTTGAATCAATAAAACTCCAGATTTCTTCCTACTTTTCACTTCTTCACACATACGTCTATGTAACTGCCGTAACTGATTAGATTTTTGTCTCTCTGCACGGTGAAAGGGGGTGTTACGTGTTGGAGGAAAGATGGAAAGCTGTCTCCATTTTCTGGCTTCATCTTTCACCATAACCAACTTTCAGTTCTGAACAGCTTTTTCATAAACGCACCCAGACAAAGTAAAGAAAAACATCGAGAAAAAGCAGCCCATTTGTAAATTGTTGTGATTTTAGTGATTGGGGCTAACAAAGAGGTCTAAATAATGTTATATGATTATCTGACCTTCATTCAAGCTTTTCTCTCAGTGGTAGCAGCTGGGTTAATGGAAACACCAGGTTACTGACTCAAAGCAGGAAAAATAACAACTTTTAAAGAATTTACTGAGGATGAAAATTAACAAAATGCCGTGTTTGCTTGCTGTATTGCTGCGTTCCACTGAACACAGAGGCATCGAGCTGGAAAATTCACACTGCACTTGTATAAATACTTCATTGCTAATTCAATTTTAAACTCTAGATGGGAAACAGAAAACTACAACTCCGTTCCCTTCGTTCCATCAGCTACGTGTCTTGCTCTAAGCTGTTGTACATCTAGCTGCATTCTTCCATTTGAATCTGATCACTTACCACTCTGACTGTTTCCAACACTGTGTCTGCATCGTCTATCGTACTTCATTAACTACTCTCTTGATTGCCTTTTTATACTGCAAGTGTAAAGTGGTCAAATCTTGTGCTCCAGTTTTTCTAACTGAAAGCGGCTTCACTGAATGAAAAGATTAATGACAACGTAAAATATTTACAGTGTTTTAAGTGTGCAAATGAGTTGCAGGGACATGAACGGAACAGCTGAATAAGTTTTCTTCTGTGCACTTGACAGTCATTTGAAAAGAATAAATCCATTTACAAGTCTGTAGGAAGAATCTATGAAAAGTGGAATCGAGCTCGCATTTGCTTTATTGGTTTAAAAAACAGAAATAGTTATGTTTTTGTTTATTCATAAGTAACAGCATCAACAAACCAATATGTTCAACTCAGAAAAGTTGAAAATATAGGAACATTCATCCTGGTTTATTTGCTCCATAGTTTTGACCTAACACTAATAATTTGCCTTTGTTGCACACAGCCAGATGATTTCTCATCAGCATAATTAGCCTTAGCTGTCGCTCTATGATTCACTGTATGAATCAGTCACAGCAGCGCTACTGGTTTTAAAGAATCACTGAGAAAAAGTATGGTTATACAGATGAATGGATATCTGACCAAACCATAGAGAATCACACTTAATCATCATTTGCTTTACCTCACATGAGCTACAAATTTACTTCAGAGTAATGTTCACCAAATTTTCTCCAAAGTTCTCAAAATTGTTTTGTCTTGTACTTGTGACTTACACAAGCTAAAACCGCCGTTCATGACCTGATTGTAATGAAGCAGCAAGTCTGAGTCAGCTTTTTTAAGGTCATATGACTGACTGACAGGGTGACAGGGTGTGTCCTGCTGGCTCTGCACCAGCACTCCCAAAGGGAAGGCGACCAAGGTGAGAGGAAAAAGCACACAGAGACTTAAATATGCATGTAGCATAGATTAAATCAACACATTAATCATAGATTTGGATTGTGACCTACTCGCCTTCATTGGAAGTCAGAAACAAAGCTCAGGGAAGCATGCAAAAAGACTAAAATAGTTGCGTACATAACAATTTACATGACTTTTTTTGTAAAAAATAGAGAAGATGACTCAACTTTAAAACATGTCTAAAAAAATCAGTTTCTGAGTTCGTAGAAATGTTTGAAGTAATATACTGATGAAGGATGAATATCATTCTTAGCTTCTTTTTTTTCCAGCAGTGCAGGGCGAAAGCAGTAGTAATTACAGGTTTAATCATTCTGGTATTCTTGCATGTGGTGTGAAAAAAACCCATTCAATTTGTAAACCTTTGTTTTGCGCAAACCTGACATTTGGGACTGTGCAGGCTGTTTCTAGTAGACAGCTGCACACTTTTCTGGTCACGTGTTCAATGCACAACTCAGAGAACAGGCATCAGCGACGGGTGAAGGATGATTGATGGCGTTCTGAATGAAGTGCAGCTTGTAAATGCAGTGTGTCAGCTTGTCTTGCCCATATTTTTAGCTTTCCCTTGTGCATAAGATTTATTATAGCCTGAGCTTTGAAAATAGCTCAGTATCTTCCCATTGTGACACTATGTGGCTACCCTACTTTTCATTGTTCACAATGTGTGGGGAATAGTTGATACTGCATTTCAGTGAACTTATTTAACCTTAAATTAAATGCGTGAAGTTTTAAATCACTTAAAATTGTGAAAATGTGATTGACCAGAGAATCTACATTCATATTTAATGTTTAACATCTTAAAAACTTGTTCTGGAAGCTAGGTTGGGTTTATTTTTTATTTACTTCCGTCTATTTATTTGCTTATTTTGCAGAAATTCTTAAAAATGTCACCAGATACTCAATATCCAGTCTATTCCAACACTATCCAATCATGCAGTGAGATTTAAACGCAACTATACACAACCAAAGTTAAAATGCAGCTCTATCAGATTTAGTTGATCATTTGATGACAAGTTAACTATTCAAGGAGGACCAGCAGATTGCATCGAGTCATTGGCTTTGTCAAAATCCTTAATCTTGAGCAAGCATGTGGTGACAGTGAAAAGTAAATACTGCCTTCTAGCAGAACCAGTATGAGACTGACTGGTTGTCAAGAGGACAGGGAAGAGACACAGACAAACACAAAGACACATTTCTAGAAGTCACTTCAGTGAGAAATAAAAAATAAAGTGAGTGCCCAATGTGCATTGTAACAAAAAACATTTATGTGAAAAGTGGCACCAACTGTTGGAAGAGCAGGAGAAAATATACTGCTTTTAATATTGTTGCCCCCAAAAAAGCACAGAATTACAGATCTGACTTTGTCTGCCTCTGAAAACCTTTATAAACTGGCCAATAGTTTGTTAATATTTAGATTTTTCATTCCCACACCAAAACATTGTTTTGTTATCTAATACACAATATTTACCAGTCCTTAATTTAAAAGCAATTTCCCTTATAATAATGGAGCGAACTAACAAACATATCTGATGTTATTGATTTCTGTAAAAAAAAAAAAAAAAAATTAACCAATGTCTCATATACTGGTCATCATCAAGCCAGTTAAGTTTAAATCCACCTGGTTTCAGTTTCCTACTGGGCAATCAATGCATTCCTAATTTTAATTGCATGTATTTGATCCTATTTCCATTAAGCTGACAGGCTGTAGTTGCAGAACATATTGGACCTTGCACATCAGGTCTGACCCTGCTGTCTGGAGCTGGCTGAGTTGATAAATATCTCCCTTTTGGCTAAAATGACCCTTTCTGTGTGAGCCAGAATGCTGAGTCATGAGGAAATGTTTCAGTTGATTGATTTATGGAGCAGTGAGAGTCTTTTGAATTCAAACTATCAATTGCAGCACATTTCTTTCTTATCGTCATGGATGAAAAACCTTTTTATGAGTTTATGTAACCAACTTAACTGCATTGCCTAATTGACCAGGAATGCAAGTAATTGACTTTATATTACCTTAAGATTATATTTGTGGTAAATCACCCCTTTACATATAAACTGAATTGAAGGTAAATTAAAAAGCTTAATTAGCAACTTTAATTGCAAATCCCAAATGTCTGTGATTAAAACATCGCTGTGATCGAGGCTGATGTCCAGAGCATGAACAATTTCAGCTTTGCATTATATTCTGTAAAGTAACTGCTGTGTCATTGCTATTTTTAGCAGCTACAGGGTTCCTCATAGTCATCGTGCTTGTTGCAGCCTCACAGCTGAAGGTAGTCATGTCCTCCCCTTAGCTTGTCCTCTGCCGTCTCTTGTGACTTTTTTCCTCCTTGATCCTCCATCAGCCCCCCTACCTGTACACCCATCAGTCTCTCAGAATGATACTTACTGGTGTGGATCTCCACCCACTGGGTGATTAGTGATGACCTGCTGTCATTTATACAGACATGCACAGCGGGGAGGCTTTGTGTTCATTTGCTCAAGCTTAAGTGTAGGTCCTCATAGGTACTGTAAACATGTCGCTACAAACAATGGTGTTTCCTACAAGCAGAATTGATTTCTTGTCACTTAGCCGGCAGCAAAGCTTCTTCAAATACAAATAATCAGTGATGCATTTCAGGAGGCCGTAGGCTCCACCTGCAGTTCTCTGAAGTGTAATGTTGAAGGGTTTCAGGTCAGTTTATTCTCGCTTAAAATACAAGAATAAACCCAGAGAAGCAAAAGATACCACAGAAAGACAGAAAACGTTTCAAAATTAAAAACTTTAGTAAGTGCATCAAAAGCTTGTCTGTTTGATCTGTGGTTTTATACCTATCTGGACTTTGTTATTTGCATTTGAAATTTGAACATAAAAAACAATGAACAATTTGAAAAATTGTGAATTTTAAAATAGGGTATGTGGGAGACACTGTCTTGTTTTATTTGGACTCATCTTCTTGAAGTCTTGAAACCTGCAAATGTCAAGCATATAAAGAAAAAAAATTAGATTACATAGATCCAATGTTTTTTTTAATTAATTTATTTATTTTTTTAGCTTGGTTAACATATTAGGAGCATTTTTTAAGGTTTCTTTCAGTTTTTACAACTATGTTGCTGGATTTGCTAAGAGACCATTGCTGCTTTAAAACTTTTATCATGTTCTTTTTTCATATTTTCTCTTTTTTTTCTCTTTTTAAGTTTGTCACAATATTTGTAGTATTTGTGATAACAATAAAAGAGATCATGCAAACTATTCAAAAAGACTGGATATGAATATCTAATTGCATACAGTCAGAGACCTACATACACAGAAATTGCTGGAAAAATGAAAAAGAACCCTTCAAAAGTCCCGTACAAAGTAACAATCTTATTTACCATTTATTTAACAAGCTTTTGAGGTATGCAAAAATCAGTAAGTAGAAGGATTTTCCTGTAGAAGGCTTTTTATCCAGGTGAACACCATGGTATTTATACTCCTCCACCACCTCACCACCTTTTTCTTCCACAATAGGGTTTGACTTAGAGCTGAAACGATTCCTCGAATGATTTGAGTACCTCGATTATTAAAATTCCTCGAGGAAAATTTACCTGCCTTGAAGCTTTGTTATTTTATTATTTAGCGCATCGTGTTCCGGCCGGAACTTTATTTGCGTTGCGCGGAGCTCTGACTTCCGCCCCTGAGTTGTTGACGAAAGCTAAGTGTTAGCGGCATAACCTCCAAATTTCAAGTTCGGCCTGTGGGGATTTTATTTATTTATGATAATGCCCGGGTTTTCATCGTTTTTTGGGGGACCAAAAGACATCCTTAAAATGACTGGCGCGATGTCTGGAGTACGGCAGCCTTTTTCCTCCCGGACCTGCTGGTTGAAAGCGAATGGCGGGAAGAGCGTTGAGGAGTATTTATACAGGTAAGCCGAGAGACTGACCACGGCGGGCCGCTGAGTAATTGATGCTTACAGTGTAAGTAGCTTTACGGACGAACCGCACAATACATTTCATATCATGCCGGTCTGAACAAACTGGTGGCGGTATATGGCTGGTAGATGAGTTTCTGAATGTGAGAATGAAGGTGCCATAAATATCCCGTATCCCCCCTTGAAAATTCATCTATTTAACTGACTGAAGATTAATAGATAAACGAAAAGCTGGAGCATAGACATTTTTTATTTGTCAGCCTGCCTCTTTATTATTAAATTGAATATAATTTCAGATCTTTGTATAATTTTTCTTCAGGTTAACTTAGAAAGTGAGCTATTATTGTTGCAGGTTAGTTTTCTTAACTACAAAAAAGTAATTGTTAGGGATGCTCGAATGTGAAAAATTGGACTGATATTGATATCCGATAGTAACACCAGTGTTATGCCAAATTTATCAATACCTTATTTACATTTTTTTTATCCGTTTACTCGATTAAGAATAATCGATAGATTACTCAATTACTAAAATATTTGCTTACAATGGCCTATTTTTCTTAAAATGTACAAAATCCTTGTTTTGTTTACATTCAAGGCTGACTGTTACAAAGCAGTCCACTCTGTACTTATAGCTTCTTGATCATGTCTGATGCACCTGATGACTGCAGAGTCCTCAGAGTGTTTCTGTAGATGACAAAGAGTCTGTTTTGTACGGGAAGTCAGAGGTGTGCAGAGTGAAACAAAATGGTGAGAGTACTATGTCTATTGTGTGGTAGTGACAGATCCAGGCGATTGCTGAGGCCTCCACTTGTGTCTTTTGGAGTTTCTCACAGAGCAAATCAGACTGAATTGTATTAACTGCACTGGTGAAATCATAGAACATGATTCTCACAATTCTGCCTGCTTTGACCAGATGACAGTTGGTTTGTTGAAGCAGTTGGTTTGTTTGATGGCGTCGTCAACTTTAGCTCCACAGCGATAAGCAAACTGCAGGGGGGTCTTGATATGTGCTTACTTGGGCGGGGCAGCAAGATTCTGTCCAGGACCTTCATAACGAGGAAATGTCAAGTACAAGACGGTACATCTTCCACAACACTGGAACCTTCTCTTGGGTCAGGCTAAGGTTGAAGCGTTGTTACAGAATCCCACAGAGCTGCTCTGCACAGGCCTTCAGGACTCTTTGGCTGACACCATCTGAACCTGCAGCCTTGTTCTGGTTCAGTTTCTCCAACTGCCTCTTCATCTGACTTCTAGAAACACGGGAGGTGGGAGGCAAAGAGATCAGCAGCATCTCCTGATCTGGTTTAAGACGCACTTGAAGAAACAGAAATGCTAATGGCCACGGTGGATAGAACATTTGACATGTGACAGGAATGCTGCGGGTCAAAGGGTAGTGGAATCATAGGTCTACTGTTTTTGTACTTTAATCATAATAAATACAATTTTTTAGAGACATACAACTTACATCAACCTTCATATATACAAAATATACTTTTTAATTGTAAAGATGAATAACTCCAATTTACGTATATTTTACTATTACATTTTTGCTCAGTAGAAATGTTCAAATAAGAAATATTTTGTAGAATGATGACAAAAAGTAGTGAATAAAAATGTATTTCGTGGAGCCAACTGCTAGCACCAGGCTAAATGGAAATGCTAATAAAAGACATTAACAATGTTGCTAACCACTGGTGACTTGAATGCTTTTAGGGGATATTACAAATATGTTACAGTTGGTTTGAGTTGCTTTGGACCATTCTGTTTTACATGATGTGTCTCTGTTGTGTGCCCAACATTCTGCTAATGCTTAGCTGACATGCAGGCTTGTATATGTTGGAGTCAACATCCTGCAGTGAGGAGCATATGTCAGCTTCTGTGACCGCCTGTTGACATAGAAGTCAAAGATGATGTAGCATGAAAGTGATGAAAGTGTGTTTATGTAAACATGTCAACTGTAAGTGTATGTGGTCCAAAATCATGATTATGCCAGCCTGTATATTTGTACTTTTTAAGCCTGTTAGCATTCACGTGTGTAGGAGAGCCTCACACTAAATAAAAGCAACAGATATTACATTTCATTTAAATGTATTTATTAAATGACAGGAAAAAATAAATCCCACATAAAACTGGGCACTTCTGGTAGGACAGGAAAACATGCCGTTCAAACGCTACAAGAAAAAAGCTTTGCAACTAAAGTTCCCTATGGCTACTATTACATATTTATATTGAAGTATAAAGAGTGGCATCTTGAAGTCATTAAGTCCTGTTAAAAAACATTTGCTATCTATGTGAGCACATGTCTCCAGGGAGGCATGTTAGGAAATGTGTTTTTTCCTACCTCCACAAATGTAAACATGTAGAGTTAAACAAACTCTACACAGACTTTATCTTAGGATGTGTGCTTTGATGAGATGAGTGTAAGATATCGAATGTTTCCAAAGAGCCTGAAAACCTTAAAGTCAATGATATCGTCAATATGTAATAATGAAATTTAAAATTACTGTTAGCTTCTTCCAATGAACTGAAAATGAGCTGTGATTGGATCTTTTGACAGAGAAGTAACCCAAAACATTTGATAAATTGATGAAACAAGTGAAAACATACCACACACTTAATTGTCCAACTCCAAGGCGAAATGGAGTTTTACATTCAAGAAACTATAAGCAGGGGTAGCAGTAATACTGGTAATTTTGTTAAGAACATTTATGTTTTTGAACGGTTGTACTTGGCTGTATGGTCTTATTTCAATAAAATATGAACAAATTTCAAGTCTTGACATGCATCTTTACCCGGATACCAGTAAATGCGGAATAGATTTGTTCAGTTATCGTAGTTGGTCTGCACTGGAGCCTTACGCAGCTTTAAATCTGAGATGATGTGGCGGTTAATCTGTCAACCACGGTGGGACAACAGCATCTGCAGAGCACATCAATCAGACATTTCTACTTGTGGACACACACACTCAAACACCAGGACAAAGCCACAATTTCTCATGATATCTACCATGTAACAGAGGCTTCGTGTGACTGAGTGATACCTGGATGTTGTTAAAGTGTCTTTCCTAGTAAGGAGGTTAATTCATCTGGAGAGTTTTTTTTTTACCTAGCTGTAAAAAAAAATTGTTTTTGTTGCCATACTGACACTAAATTGTGAAGTCTTTCAGTTGAATACTTGACTTTTCTTAAAATCTGAAATGTTTTTCAATGCAATAAAAACAGGAATATGCAAGATGATTCACAAAATGCAACACAAACAAGTCTGGCGCTTTTAAAATATCCCTTTGTTTGATATGTTGAAGGCCAAATCCAATGACACTGAAGTCATAAATCAGAGACAGAATAATATGATCACTGAAACCCAAAGTGGGAGCACAGACTGAGCCGTGATAAAGAGCTGTGTAAAGCAGTTTTTTTTTTTGTTTTTTTTTTCTGTCTCGATTGCAAAAAAAAAAATATCCAGAGACAGCTATTCACAGAGAAATGAACAAGTTGATGGACTACAGATGCGTTGCTCCAAATGCTGAGGTTATAGCTTTGAACATACAAATTTTACCATCTGGAACTGAGTCACGTTTTAACTGCCGTAGCAGGACATTAAGATCTGTGTAAATTCACCTCCTGGCCTTTCTGTCAGGATACCACTGACCTTGGTTCAGTTTTTTTTTTTTTCACAGCGTCTCCTCAAGCCGGTGGAGCCACTGTGTTGTTTCTGACCATGACCCCCCTGACATCTCCCTGTCAGCGCAAAGCGAGTCAAGAAGCGAACCTCTATGGGGATTCATTGCTCTGGGAATCCATCTTTGCTATCACACACAGACTTCAGCATATTATTCCTGTTCTATCGCTTTTTTGTTTTTTCCTACTTTATTTCTAAAAGCAAGTACAATTTATAGCACATTTATCAATACTTCAGTCTTCCTCTTTCACCAACACGTACAATATTTTTGGCGCTCACCAAATTCTGAGGATTTGTTTGCAATGTATAAATGGCATTAAGCAGGAATGAACAGGAGTGTTCGCGCAAATCATCTACTAAAGTCGTGTTTTGCTCTAGTTTTCATTATTTAATATCATGGTATGTCTTTTTTACCTTCATTTAAAGTGAATTATTATTGCAAAGCCACATTTTCTCTTCATGTGTTGTTCTTTTGTATCTCTATTTATCACTCAGACTCCTTTGTTTGCTGACTGCTTTTTCCTGTCATAGCAGATGCGAGTCTGATGGGGAAGTATACTGGAATCGTAGTCAACGTGCAGCTGAGTGCTGTGCATTAGTTACACACGCAAGACTTTCAGACACAGGGCCTCTTTGTTGCTCTATCTGTCTGTGTTTTTGCTGTTTCTGCATATTTGTCAGGTGACAGGTCTACAAAAAAAAAAACTGTCTCCAGCTGATGAATACAATGTAAAAGTTACTTGGAAATTTCAGAAAATTCATCCATCGGGTTTTTCCACCATAGCGTTTCTTGTGCAACAGAGTTGATTTAAGAGGCGCTTGTTTGAATGAAACAGTTACATTTTTTCCCCCATCCAGAGAACCAGTCTAGTGCTCTTCATTATGTGATGCAAAACATCTCTGCAGTAAATGTTTCATCTTCCATCTGTTGTAAATTTCTATAGAGGATCGATCCACAGAGATACAGTTTACCGAACGAATCACATGATTTATCTCAACACCCCTGGAAAAACTCATCAAAATAACACCCAGCTGGGGACCAAAGCTGGAGGATAGTTTTTTTTTTTACCAACTTTCTGACGAGGTTGTCAGAAACTTAAAAATTCAATCTTTTTCCAGTCATAAATTAGGAATTAGACTGACAGCACTCTTCAGGGTGCAGTTTGTAACAGAGAAAAGAAAACTCAATTATGTATTTTCAGTATGAGCGAGCTGCTTAGAACTGAAATCAGAAAGACCACAAAGCTACTTAAAATGATTATACACTACTAACTTTTTCTACAAAGGCACACCAGCTGCTCTTTTAAAATGCAATAAAAGAGCATTAAACTCATGTGGGTGCTGGTCAGCGCTCCATCACTTCATTCTGTTGTTTTTTTTGGTCGTTTGTTACTTGTATACATTTTTGTGTGTGTATATATATATATATATAGATGTGCCATCTGCCACAGATGCCTATTTGTATTCATCCTGGGAGCCTTTCATCGAATTGGTAAAGGAGTGAATTGACCTTACACTACCTTCATTCAATCTCAGTAAGGTTAAACATCTCGCAGAAAAGATACTTAATTCTTTTGAGTTTTCCACTGGTCTGTCTCTCATGGAGAGTGATGCATTGGGAAATGTTGGCAGCCTTTTGGAAAGAAATAGTTCTGATTATTTTTAGCTATAGTTCCAAACCACAAGTTGGAATCGGCTAAAGTTGGAGAGACAGTGAGATTCTGTTATTTTGACCGTTGTTGAAGCTTTTACTGGCTTTACTGTTTGTTGTAGATACACAGCAGATTGTAAACAAAGCATTTTAAACCATGATGCTCACAACATTTTCATTCTTGGTTGGTCTCACTGAGCCTGACTTTATTTCCTCATGAAAGCTTATTTTTGGTTCAATCAGCAGTAGTTCTTCAATGCCAGAGTCGGTGCATGTGATACTGGAAACAGAAAGAAGTGGTGATAAGCAACTATAGCGTCACTCTTGCATTGAAACTCCAAATGGTTGAAAAACCACTTATGACAGCAGGTTTTGTTTAAAAAAAGAAAAAGAAAGTAAAGTAAAGAACAAAATAAGAAGTAACAAACTTATAAAAGCAACCTCCATCTGATTTGAAAGGCATGTTTTGCAAAGCAATGAAAAAAGAACTTAACAAGAAAACCCTAGGGACTCATCACCCTGAGCTTAAGAGGCTTTTTATGTGAATGATCAACTAGCAGCTTAGCAAACAAGCAAAGAAAAGTATATTCTTATGCATATTGCATAACATGGACAGAAACAGGCAAAAAATAAATAAATAAAAAAGCAGCAGTTAATTCACAGGTAAACTTTGAAAATCTCTCAGAAACGCTGCTAATTAAGTTTTGCGAGACAGTCTAGCTCTTTGGAAGCTAAATACAAAAATAGTGCATTCAGCTGCAGTTTTATGTTTCAGGAGGCTTATTGTGTAAGAGGCATGTTTCCTAAAATATCGAGCTCCTGCTCACAATGAGACGTAGACGGCAGACTGTCTTCGGTGTGGTAAGATACATGATAAGTTTTACTGATTTTATGTAACTGTAGTCACAAGTATCAAATGCAGTGACTCCAACTGAGTGTGTCCAGTGTTTAACAGAGCTCATCATGGCTGACCTTCAGCCACAAATGGTTTGAGGAAGTTTGGAAGTTGGTCAATAAGGGAAAATGACCAGCCACTAACAAAATCAAAATCAGTAGAACAAGTCTGCCTTGTGGTTATTTCTAGAGCTGGTCGATGACACACTGCTTCCTGTGTGCTGCTAAAATATATCAGTTGTTCTGGCAGGGAACTTCACTTTGGTAAAGACACTGAAGCAGGGCAGGGAGCCCAGATTGTCAACACTGAGTAATGACGTCAGGAGCAGGCTTGAAGAAGCAGCTTTTACCCAGCATGCTTTGCCAGCAGCATTTCTGCAGTGCTTATAAATATTGAAAGATTACAAAAACGGAAAGAGAGGGCGGAGGGGGATTGGAAGGTGGAGGATCAGAGGAGAGATACAGAGGTGAAGGGAGTGGATATATAGCTAAATAAAAAAAAACCCAAAAAAACTGAAGAAGTTTAAGTAAATTGGAGGCTCCAGGGTGGGGTTAATGCTTCACTATGCTGCTTCTTACTGTCACTTTCTTTTTACATGCCACAAGGAAAAATGCTCCTAACTGTAACGGAATAACAATCCATCCAGCCAGCCAGTAATTTCTGGCACATAGAGCAATCATGGTAATTCACAAGTGGCCCTGTAGTTCATAATTTTGATCATTTAAATGATTATTCAGAGCACAGAGATACATCACAAACCTTTTAAAAATAACCACGTTAGGAAGCTTTTAAAAAAAAGTTGAAACATTTCTCATCCACAATCCTGCTTGCATGTGAAAGAGACAGAGATGACGACTAGACGTTTAGTCTTAGACTTATGTATTATATTACAGGCACATTTATAGCACGACCAAGAACCCTTGTTACCTTCAGTTGTTATAAAAATGCTGCGTATCGAACATGACTTAAAATAAATTTGACTTTGCAATTTGACGCCTTGAGATTGGGCCTCTGTCTCTTTAAGAAGCTCCTGCTCTCTTTGACACCCGGATCTTCAGCATGTCATCAGAACAACGTTGCTCCATTAAGCCTCTTACAAACTTTCTTATGAGCATTGGACTGAGAAGTAGTTTGTGTGATAGGCTCAGCAAACTCACTCTGGCTAATTGCTGCTGCCGCTGGTCTGGGGCTGCAGCTCTGGAGGAGGAGCTTTGTGGAAATAGGTGGCGCTTTGTGAGAGCGTGCATTTAAGATGCCCTCTGAATAGTTGCTATGGGAGTTTCAATAAATCCTCAAAGAGTGAGAGCAACGCTTTTAGATGAGGAAATGACATTATAACATGACGTAACACTCAAGACTTAGACTTGCACTCTAATGACTCAAGACTCGACTTACAATCTTCATCTTGCGCAACAAAGAAGTGAACAGAGTCTGTATATATTCTCTCCCAGCTCTGACAGATGATGTGTGTGATGCTGAAAACTTTCTTTGAAATTATGCCCTTGAATTATTAGCCAGTAACATTCATGGAGTGTTGATAAAATATGGCTCATAATTTGTTCCGTCTTGCTTTATCTTTATAATGTTGAGCATGACAAAGGCCCTTCTGGTTTGTTGAAATAGTTACACTTGAATAACTGCCTTCAGACATTCAATATTTTCTTTCAGTTACTCTCTACGTTGCTTGTTATGTTGTGATTTTTTTGAGTACCTTTGACAGTGTTGACTGTGAAGACTTGAAAACAAAGGCTTTAAATACAGACGATGAACACGGCTCATAATAACGATTTTCATCTCAACCTAAGAAGAAACAAATCCTCCAATCCTTGTTTAGACCAGTATAATAATATTAATAATAGTAAACAAGTAGCTAATATATGAACACAGGGATTAACAGGTTCTTACAAAGTCATTACGAAAACAAAATAAAGACGGTTATTTTTCTTGGAATGAATATGCAAATTTTTTTTAACAGATAAATATAGGCTTGAACTTTGTTTTTTAAATAATCTAAAGCAGTTCGTAACAGTTTGCATGTTGATAATGTGAAACCAATAAGATTTTATATCATCCAATTTCTCAATGCCAGCTAGCATTTTTCTTAGCTGTAAGAAAACACTTAGATGATTTTATTAAGCAAGACAGACGTGTTAAAAACGTCAACAGGGTTGTAGTATTTTTTTTAGCATACAGTCTCATGTTATACAACACATTTGATAAAATCTTCCCGCAATTTCCCATGATTTTGAAATTCATTTCCAGATTGATTGTTTCACAATGGACCCTGAGCATCAAAAGCAATTTTTGTAAGATAAGGACTGTGTTTATGTTTGAAAGTAAGATGTTTTTGACTCTGTTTTCCAGTTATTTTGGCTTCTTGCCCTTTCCACGTGTGATGCATGTCTGCGTGAGCATTAGCATGCAGTATGACAGCGGGCACGTTATGCGTGTGCGTCAACGTACAAAAACAGGAAAAAAAAAGCATGCTTTGATTGTAATGGGCTGCAGAAGCAGTGGCCTGACAGGAGCTATAAATAATTTAGCAGCTCTGTTTTAGCACAGAGACAACAGGAAGATCCTCATTTTGATATGTCCCATCTTTTCGGAGGAGGAAGGAGAATGTTGTGTTCTGTGAGAGGTATTAGCCTGAACGAAGCGTTTAATGTTTTATTCAGTCTGGGTCTGCTTTCAGAGTGTAAGTACAGCTCAGCTTAAAGTGGACACTTCTGTGAACATTTTATCCTGTTTGATTGAGATGTTGGGATTTTATGTTATTTATTACTCCAATTATTTTAACTTGTTGATTTTTGTGAAAACTGTGCTCCATTGTCATTCTTTCCGCTGCAATCTGGGCGTCTCTAAATTAATTAAATTTTGGAGTAGAAATGTTTAGGTTGTCTGACCTGTACGCCTCAGATACTTCCTCCATTTACCCATCAACTCCACTGAGTTCATTTCCATTCTGCTGACTATTGATTTTTAATTTTTTGTTCAGTGACTTCATCTTGTCAGTCATACTCTTTCTCCTCAATTGGTTTTATATTTCCTTGGATATCTGTCTTATGATTTTCTAAAATAAAACGTTCACATTTTAATTTAACACTGATGATTTTAGAGCCAAGCGGTTTTGACCAATGTCAAAAAGTGTTTTAGTCTAGTATACAGTGTTTGCGCGTAATAGGGCCAACAAAATAAAAATAACTAAAAATAAAGAAATCTCACGCCAAGATTTTACATGATCCAATTTCTCAATTTAACTAGATTTATTCAACGGGGGAAAAAAAACATATTAGGAAGTAATTGTTTGGCTTTTCTTACACATATTTTTTTCCGTACGTTTTAAGCTAATCAGAGCATCCACGAGACTTCCACCATACTTAAAACAGAAATCCATTTGCTTAGCCAGTTTTTTAAATAGGGAAGACAAGAAAACATACCATTCAAATAGAAAATGTGTCACTTTCATTTTTTTTCACATTCAGTCTTCTAAAAAAGGAGGGGGAAAAGTTACACAGCTCACTGTTAAAGCTGCAAGAAAAATGGGATTTTTTGGTCTCAGTGCTCAAAATATATAGTTATTTTAAAATTGTTAAATATCTACCGCCAGTGCCAGTCATTACGGCAAGTGTGGTAAGATCAAACATAAACCTCTTCCTGACATCAATATTGTTTCAACACCAATCGGAGTACAGACACAGAAAAACCTACCTATATTTATATTTCTCATGTGACTACAGCAATCTAGATATAATTTAGCTTAAGATTTTCTGAACAAACTAATATTTAGAAAACTACGTCAAAGGAATTAGTGAATGTTTCAAACGACCGAAGGGACATAAGTAATGCCAGGAGTAGTGAAGTGATGAATTAGGTTGCCTCTGATCATTTGTTCCTGTGCTCCACATTTCAGTTTTTTTTTCCCCCCACAAATGGCGTCTCCAGGTGTGGAGGTTCCTTTTTCTTGTCCAGACGCCGAGCATGGCATTAGCTCGGGGTCCTGGTAAATGATTTCGCACTTTTCTATAAGGGGATGATACCTTGTTTTACACAGAAAACAATCCGGAAACCTCAGTATGCTTTGATCAGATTTAAAGCAGTATGGTAGAGCTTTTCTGCAGATAGGTTATGTGTAGTCATTATCTTACATTAATGACTACAGGATTTCTGTCTTCTTAAAAACACTCCTGTCTCATATATGTCGTAGCGGTTTGTGAAAACACTGATTTAAAAACATTCACAGATCTTTGTGCTGCAGATAGTTTTTTTAGATGGAAGTTGAAGAGCATAGACTAGAATTCAGATGTCAATTATTGTTTACAATAAGTTACAAGTATTGAAAAAATGTGCAAGCAACAAAAAAAAAGAAGAAGAAAACGGAACAAAACGCATCAGGAATGTAAACACAACACATATCCTACTGAAGTTAGAGTATTTCCTGCCTTTCTGTCAGTCATTTAACCGTGATTCTAAAACCATAAACAAATATGAATGTGGGATTTTCCGTCTTTGCTTGCAAGATGAGGGATAAATGACAAATACTTTGTATTAAATAACTGTATTTCTCATTTAGGCAGCTGGTAACCCTGGTTGTGGATACAAATCAACTTCCAGGACAAGTATTCTGAACAGAACTAGCATGCCATGTTATACAGAGTGAGTGTATTTAATTATATGCTTTTGTTAATTTAAAATCAGTTTTTTTCCTCTTTTTTTTATAGCTCGCTCTGCATGAAACCAAGGCCTGGAAGGCTTAAAGTTGTTTTCATCCTGCTGTCAGAATCTAAAAAAATGTGCTCACTGCAGATTCATGTGTGCAATAGTTGCGTGTTTGCAAATGCTTGTGACAACCTCGCTTACATGTGTGTGTGTGTGTGTGTGTGTGTGTGTGTGTGTGTGTGCGCGTGTGCTTGTGTGTGTGTTTGTAGGTTTTCTTGGGAATCTGTCTCCTGTAGTCGAAGTGTGTCTTTGCTAAAACCCATGAGGGTTCATTACTTTGATCCATCTCCCTCCCTGTTGCTGCCAACACTAACATACCGTGGCGTTGATGCAACTATTTTTAGTTTTGTCCGCATGTGTGTGTATCTGCGCGAGTTTGTGGCGGTAATTTGTCTTAATTTGTGTGTTAATCATAATGAACGATTTTCTTGTTTACGCTGTGAGCCACAAAGAACCGCCATTCCTCCGTACGCAAACATAATCAGTTAATGTCCACTGGAGTAATTTAAGAGACCAGAAACCAGGCTTTGGTTTGTGCATCATTGGTTTCAATCTAACAGGCACGAGCTCTTTGATGCAGAGTCCACTGCTCTGTAAAAGCCTTTTGATTTCTTCCCTTCCATAAAAAGCATGAATGTCATCCCTTATTTCATCTGTGTTTTTTTTTTTAAATGTTACATTCAACATCACATAAGTAAAAAGAGCCATATTAGAGTTACCCAAGTCCTGTGACTTGAGCGAATGTTTAAACATCTTACTTACTTTTTTAAGACAGTAGCTTCTTGTATCTCTTGTTTCTCCCAAATCTGGGTGCCTGGCAGATGAGATTCATATTGAAATGCACGGAGAGGTCAGAGCTTGAAGTGACACAAGAAGTTATTTCAAAATTAGAACTGACAGGAGCTGTCACTGGAAAAAAGTTTACATATTTAGGATTCTGCCAATGACTTCTGTCAGAGGAGAGCCAGAGCGCACAAAGTCATCAGATATTTCCAGGAGAGGCAGTTCACTAAGACTCTGGTTGAATTATTGTGTTTCTAAAATAATGACAGCTTTGACACAGAGAAATCACTAAGCTCAAGAGTAGTATCATGCAGTAGACACTGCGTAAAACCATCAGCGCTTTAGTACATTGGCTACCGCCCATGAATCCATTCAATGTAATCCTCATTGCTTTAAATTTTATTAGAGAAGACGTATCGATTTTCCTATGTATTTCAAGCTGTTTAAGTGCATTTAAATGACATTTTTTAATCTGAAAGTTCAACATAATTCATAATAGTGAAGTTGAAGTAAGTTCAGGCTAATTGGTTTGGCATGGTTAGGTCACCTTCAAAACGTCCATGTCAGGATATTCCTGGAAAGATTCTCTATTGACATGGAGTTGATCGTTTATAATCTTTACATTTTTGGATGATGCATTAAAGTCTTTTTTTTTTTTTTTTTTAAATATAACTATGTTTAAAACTTCTCCTTAACTTGAACCCTGACCTGTCTGCTGTGTTACTTGGTCACACATGACTTTGCTTTATTAATGATTGGATTCCTAATTGACAAAAATTGGTTGAACTGAATCTGTCACTGTTAGACTAAAAGTAGCTAAATGCAAATACACAGCACTCTTTACAGATTTGCATTTGTAAAAATAAGACATGTATATTAAATGCTACAGTGTGCATTTGAAAACTATGGTTAAATAATGTCCGTTGTGTATAAATTCAATTTCATGTATTGCTTTAATTAAAAACACACCTGCTCACCAGTCAAAATATGTATTTAACAGTTATAATTAAGAAAGTTTAAACATGTGCCATTCTCATGTTTCTAATATACATTTTTCATTTAGTCAGCTAAAATTTCCACATTAGTGATCTATCTTGTGGTTTCTGTCTGACGCTGCAGCATTTCATGCTTACTTATAGTTTTAAATCAATCTCCATCTGGGTTTCTCTTTTTTCGCTCCTTCCATTTATGTGACCATGACATAATATTGGGTCATTTAAGCAAATCGTTTTCTGTTCGAACGTCTCTACCAGTTTCTTTTGCTCTTGTCTCGGATGTGTTGCTTAGCTTTGCACTACTCCATATGTCACTTCTCTGGGTTTTGAGGTCTGCTGTTCTTAAAAACATGATAATAATTTTTTTTTTTCAGTTTTGCAGTATATACCTATCACTTATTCGTTGCATTGCTTATTTCCATTGGCTATCATCTGAGGAGGTATTTCTTGTCTTCAGGCAGAATTTATTATTTTCTACATGACAATTTTAATGGTTCTACCAGTTCTGTTTCAGTAGATCACTTCACACATTTCTCAAAAGTTAAGTAAAAAGACATACATCTAGGTTATATGAATGGTGGTGTAGGGGTCTGGCCAACACACAGACATGAAGTTGGAATTGCTATTGTATGGTTGTTTATTGTATTATTGTATGGTTGTGATGGATAAAAGAAACACTGACAGCAGGAGTCTCCAAAACAAAACATACCAACTGTAGTGGTGTATGCAGAAGTACAAACTGATGAGCTCCAAATTTAAAAAGATGAAGAATGGAAGTCCCCTGAAGGGGGCGTTTACCAATTTGGAGAACAAGCGGTTCTCCAAATTGATTTGCACTTCTGTCAGTTTGTGTCTCATTAAATTTTCCAAAAAGATAGTACTACACAACCTCAATAGAAGTGTTCAAATGCATCAAGTGCAAAGAATTACATGTATTTTTTGTTATGTGTCCGTATGCTACCATTTACAACATATGAGGTATCGGAAACCATGTTATTAAATCACAATAGCTTCTATTGCTCATGGTGTACAGCTTCCCTTACAAAAAAATCCCATGAAAATCACATGTGAAAGTCACATGTGATTTACATGTGGAAATGTGTGAATCACATGTGAAAACATGATTTTCATGGGATTTTTTTGTCCAGCTTGTCAATGACCACAGTGGTTAGCTGTTCACAATTACCAATTTGAAACTGAAACGTGGAGAATTTAAGTCGAGTCTAATATAAATTAGGTTTTGCATATTTTAAGATCCATGTTCTGACTTCAGAGGTAAAGAAGGAGCCACAAATAGTTATTGTTCTTTGTTCTCTGCTTTGTCTGCTTCAGTTTATATTAGGAGTTATGGAAATAGACACAGCTGCTCTTCTCTTTTTCTGGTTAGGGGGGAAAATCAATGTGTTAGAACAATTCATCTGCTTAGTAGTTAATTAGTCACGGATATTTGCCGTCTGTGGATTGCACAAATATCATAGTTTGATTATTTTCCTCATATTAAAACTTTACCGATGCTATTAGCTATTAGAGGTCTTTTTCATATTTTGCAGGTGGGGACAGTTTATATACCTATTTGTCTTAACTGTGTGGATTTATCGTATCTTCTTGCTAGATGCTGAAGGAAATGTTCTATTTAATGGATGATAAATTGTCTTATCTCAAGCATAATAATCAGTCGCATTATTTGCAGGTTAGACAGACATATAATTATTCATTACAGTAGTCGGGCAGCAGTAAGGCATTGTAAGTCAACATTGTTAACATGGTGAATTGTTAAGCAGGTGAGTCCATAACGAATTTGAAAAAAAACATTGCAAAGTTTTATAGTTTTGACTTAAACATATGGAATTTGAAAAAAAGTAGATTTTGTTTCATTTACGGGAAGGTTAGAGAGAGAGAGAGAATTTATGCTGTTCACAGTAGTGCAAAGGGAGGGGTTCAGTTAATCAAATTACTTGATCCAATTGACAGCTTGATTGCAAATAGAGTTAAAGAACAGAAAAGAGAGTGATGGGAGCAGAGAAGAGTGAAATAGGAGCGTCAGAGATAGTGGCCAAACAGGAAGGAAGATGGATTGTAGCCTTGGAGCAACATGAAAACCAACTCTCCTTTGTGCTTTTGAGGACGGTGCTAGATTTTTGTCAGCAACACAAACCAAGACTCAATAACGAGCTCAAAGCCCATCTCAGCTGAATTCAGACAGAAGATGTTGCCTGTCACGAGGCAGTAATGTGGCATGAATACAGGAGTGAGGAGGGTTAGGGGTGACACAGGTAAACTGTGGACGGGACAGTAAATGTCACTAACAGAACAAAGCAGCACGAAGAGAAACATAAAAGGAGTTAACCGATGAATAGCTTTTGGCTCTATATTACTTGTCAAAGTATGTAAATTTATTCAACTTTGGAAGAAACGGAATGAGCCGAAAACTGTCTTCCATGCACTTTAAAAAACAACACATCTAAAGATTGATTTTTAGACTTGATATTTTTTATTTATTAATTTTTTTTACAGATTATTTGTCTCATACTATTAACAAATCTGAAAAAAAAACATATTTTTTTTTATATAAGCTACATTCTGTAGCTTTAAAGTATGAACTTAAGGGGTCTGAATACTTTTTTAAGGCCCTATGAGTGCAAAATGAATACATTCACTTATTCTCTTCAAATTATTCCTGACTGGAGCTGAAAATAACAGTTTGTGCTGCAATATATATATATATATATATATATATTTTTTTTTTTTTTTTATTTTTTTATTCGTACAAAAACGTATAAAACAATTTTTAATTTATAGAAATGGATAGCTGTCTGATGCATCCTCCACTGATGAATTTCTTACATAAGTCTGACATGCGAGGAGAGAAGAAGTAAAATGTCTTTCGGTCTGAAAAGGGTTTGTGCTTCTTTCAACGATTCAGTATAATTAAAACACTCGGGAATAAAAAGCTCCAGCAGATTCATAATTTAGTCGGTGACAGAGGCGGAGGCGGGGTCAAGATTACAGCGCAGGCATCAGTTATCTCCTCTTGAGGGGAAATGAAAATATTGCATTGTTCAGGGCAGCCGTGTTACGCTATCTGTCAATGAACGAACTTAGGAGTGGGCGTACAAACACTGACACAGGCCAAAAGACAAACCACCGGAGTTTTTTTCCTGGCTGAGATCAGACATGCAAGAAAAAAAGCAGAGCTCGTGGCAGAACGTGCTGAGATGGCCTGCCAAACTCATAGCATGGGCACAAGTGGGCTGCAAGGAGTCTGACATTTTTATGCTTAAAGGAGAAAAGAAGCAATAAATGTATTCTTACTACCGCAGTCCTTGCAGACGTACTTGTAACCTTTGTGGCTTTATTTGGAAAACAAACAAAACAAAAAAAAACTGGCAAAATATCATTCCGGTGGAATCCTTGGATGACGGCAGAATCTGTTTTTGCGACGGGCTTAAACACATTTTTACCAACAGGCTCTCATCGTCGTCTGTTGTCTGTTTCCGTCCCAGGCGGATGCAGCCACCAGCTTCCTGCGTGCGGCTCGATCGGGGAACCTGGACAAGGCCCTGGATCACATTAAGAACAGGATAGACATCAACACCTCTAATCAAGTAAGATGTCCTGTGCTGACTGAGTAACACTTCTGCAAAAAATAATATGAGTATGTGTGTCGGTGAGAGTAAGACTTCAATAAACATGACAATGGATTACATGTCAAAGTAGATTAGAAGATGTCATTATTTTTCAGAGGGTTTATAAAAACTTGAAATGTTGACTTAATGTATTTAAATGCCTAATATACAACTAGTATTGTGTATTAAATTAGAATATTCTTTTGAATATCACCAAAATATTTGTTTTTTTATCACCTTTATGTGCACTTTGACATTCTTACTTCTTCATAAAAGGAAATTATTCATCATTACTAGCTAAGATTGTAGTTAAATGAAAAAGATTTTTCCACCTATGGAAAAGTTAAAAACACTGTTAAAGCAGAGCATGTTAAAGCTGCCTGCTATGGCAGGAATGGTTTATTTCTGCAGTTATTAATGTTTTAAGTTTCCACCGCAGCAGAGTAGACGTGTTCACAGTGTGTGTTTTTACCCACAGAGACAAGTTGAGAGTTTTTCCTCATTGCTCTCGTCTATTGGACTTGTAATTTCTGTAGGAAAATGCTTTTTCTGTGTCAGATCAGCTGGTTTATCTTCACATTCATTTTTGAGTATTTTAGATACCTTTTGGCAACCACAGAAAACTTTCCCTTTACATTCAATCCATCCATGGTAGTTAATTTGTTGTACAGATTTGACCTTCGATGTTATATTTCCCTAATGGTTGTATTTTGATTTTTAGTCTCTTCCTCGCTTTTCTTCTCTTGTTGCTCTGAGCTCATTTAATGACCGGTCCAGTTGTGATTTACAACACTTTGTCTCTGGTTGTTGATTTATGTTACTATGCTGTCTGCCTGTGCAGTCCATTTGATTTGTATTCTGTGTGTTGTAAAGCATTTTTATCCATGAGTTTCTGATTTCATTGTGACTCCTATAATCATTTCTGGATTTCAATAAGGCTCTGCGTTCCTTATTATTCTGAGTGATTGTTTCACTACCAGTAAAACAGTTGCATTTTTGACAAATATCAGGAATGATTGCTGAAAGCAGGATGAATCATTTCTAAGAGACGTTATGAACCCAGGGTATTTTATGTTATTTAAAATAATGTTTCAGAAAGAAAAACTGCCAATAAAAGTAGCAAAAGAATAACTGGCTAATTGGCTAAAATATAAAGTTCATGATGTATCTTCAATAGTTCCCATGAAGAAGATGTTACTTTAGTTTGGAGACTGCCATTGCAGTAAACTGTATCTATGTGTTTAGTTTATTGCTAAGATTTAGAAAAAACTGCCTGTCATATAATTCTTATGCATAAAAAAGATGTAGATGTATTTAAGTTAGGTGCATGCTTTTAAAGTAGAGGTATAGCTTCAGACACATCAGACAATAAATCTCAGTGCAACGCTCATGTGGAGAATTAGCTAATTGAATCAAATCAGAGGCTTTGAAGACAATTAAAGATTCATGCTCTCCAGATCATTTTTATCCTCTTTGTCTAACATGCATTAATAATTGAGATATTAAATTATAGTTTCATAAATGTTTAGTTTTACCTCCTGTTCTTTTGCCCCAAGTTGCTGAATCAATGTCATAAAGCAATGAAGTTTGACCATACACACAGGAAAATTCCTGGTCTTCCAAACGGTTGTTATTCACAGGACTGAAGTCTTATTGAACACCCGACTTGATCTGCCAGCGTTGTACTGCAGAGACTCCAGATTAAAAAGTGCAGATAGTGCATGTCTGTCATGTCATTTGAAATCTGCAGCCGGCCTGAATGCAAAATGAAGCCTTTAGCATCTTCTTCAGATCATCAGATAAATACAATGATGTTACATAATTCTGCATCAGAAGCCAAACATGGGATTGCAAAACCACAAATGTGGAAAGTAAAAACAAGCATCCTGTTGGTCTTAAATTTTATTTGAGCCATAATCTGATACGTTTTTTTTTTTTTGTTTCATTTGTTCAGAATCAAAAACGGTAGCATCCACAATGACACTTTATGTTAGTTGTTCTTTCACATCTCCATGACTGTGTAATCAGAAACATAATCTGAAAAAATAAATTCACATTTTCACCACCTGGAGAGAAACTTTGTATACATTATGAATTACCTTAACCTGATATAAAACCTGCATTGTACTTCAAAATCAGCTAAATTACTCTGATGACGACGCTCACACATTTCCAGATTCACAAGACGTCCCCTATAACACCCACATTTCCCTGTATTTTGTATTCCTTTTGTTTCTTTCCTGCTTTTTACTCCACGTTGAGACAAGGGCAGGTGTGGTATTTTTGTTTGTGATTTATTGGGCTCTGTGTCCTTGCTATAGTCACAAACCTGTGGGCTATTTTTAGGATTCTCCTTTTCTCTTTTTGTCTTCATGTTCTTGCCATCACCTGAATTTGTTCAGCCATCTAATTACCTTTAATTGTTACACAATAAGTTTTCTGACTGTCACTAAATACATGCACGTATTTTAGAAAATTAAGATGTCTACTATATAAACTACACACAACTACAATAAAAGAATGTTAATCAGATCTTGCAGTTGTGGAGGAAAGAGTTTCACGTAGCAGGATGTAATAAATACAATCTGGTCTGTAGGTTCTAGAACAATTTATATCTTACTTGATCAAAAACACACCATTGATTCCACACTATTACTCCTTTGTTAAGGACAAAGCCAAAATGCAAAGAACTAAGTATACAACATAAATCAATAACTTGTAGAGTGACCTTTGGCAGCCATAATCTTTAAATATTTTTCTCTACATTGTATAATTAACAACGTCTAGTTAATTAACCTTTTGTAACATCGCCAAAAGAAACATTGAAATAGAAGTGATAGTTTTTTTTCTTATACTTTTCCAATCTTTCTTTCTTTATTATTTCTTAAATTAACCAGGAAAGATAACATGAAAAATATAATTTACAAGGATGATTTGGACAAAAACGACTTTTTTTTGTCTTCAGCTGATTAGTAATGCCAGTATGTTTTGGTACATTTCAGTTTAGATCTAAACGATTCTATCACGTCCTGATATGTCTCTCTTGGGTTTACATTTTGCTGACCCATGATTACATTTCATATTTAGCAAAACTTAAAGCAGCAGTATGCTAAAGTACTCTCTCTTCAACAAAGAATTTGATTTATGCAAGGCAATTTTAGCTGCAGCAGCTAAAGCATTTATCGTCTATCTGTCTCTTCATTGTTATGGACAACGTTTTGCCCATTTTTCTTTAAAACATTTCCCTATTGAGTTTTGCAGAAACCAATTTTTCAACAACTCTCTTTAAGTGTTTGTTGCACTCGTCTGCAACAAACACTCGTTGCAGACGAGTGTTTGTGTTTTGTATCTTCTAACTTATAAATCAGTTTAGACGTGTGACAGACGGCCTCACATTTGACTCCCGGAGTCTGCGGTGTGAAGACGGGATAAGAGAGTATGTAACTGAGACTGATGCGCAGTTTTCTCCCCATTACTGTGTGCAGAGTTTACACAGGGAACTGCCCATTTGAAGTGAGTGACACTGCAGTACGATGAAAAGGCTGAGAACAGAACGGATCACAGTGACCCCTTGTGGAGAGATTGATTACAGCAGGCTAGCTGCAGCTAAAAACATCAATAATTCAAATGATTGTAATAGGAAGATAAAAGAAGTCTAGCCAAGAGCTGTGTGTAAAACAGCTGATAGTAAAATGATAATCATAATAATTGAGTACCTTATTGTTTTAATTTACTGGTATGAGTTGACGTAGGACTTTTAATTATTTCTCCTCTTGTACCTCCGTCTCTCTTTTCTCCTAAGAATGGTCTTAATGGGTTACACCTGGCCTCTAAAGAGGGCCATGTCAAAATGGTTTTGGAGCTGCTGCACTCTGGCATTGAACTGGAAGCAACCACCAAGGTAATCTGCCCTCTTAGCACATGAAAAACTTTAGCTTTAGTCACCGACACTGGATGTGACACCAGAATTAGATGACCTGTATGAATGCAGATTATTTATTCAATTGTTGTTGTTTTTTTTGGGTTTTTTCAAAAGAGAGATGAAAAAATTACCGGTGTCAGTGATGTACTTCTATGTAATCTGTGACATTTATTTATTTATTTTTTTGTCAGCTGGATTCTGGATTTCACCTTTATACTGTAGCTCGAGCGGCGGTATTTAGTACCTCCACAGAGATCTGAGTAACCTTGATGCCTAAAATGTAAATTTAATTACACTGGACCTGTTTCTAGAGCTTGTATTTCAGTGTTAAGTGTGGAGATCTAGGTCATTAGGCTGCCATAATTGTCTTCTCACTCTCTTTAATTTCCTTTTTCTGACCTTCCGTGTTTTTTTCCTGCGTGTGTGTGACCTCCAGAAAGGGAACACGGCTCTCCATATCGCAGCTCTGGCGGGGCAGGAGAAAGTGGTGGCTGAGCTCGTCAACTACGGTGCCAACGTTAATGCTCAGTCACATGTAAGTGTCTCAAAGCTGTTAGTCAGTTAAAGCTGGATGAGCAAGTGTGCAGACATTTGTCTCGTGTTTCTCGTCTAACTGGGACAAAACTGAAGAACTGAAAGTGAAATCCTGTTTGCATACTTATGCAGTGTCCTCTACATTTAGGTTTACGGGTTGTAATGAAAATGTGTCTCTTAAGAATGTCGCTCAGACAGGTCCATTGACCTCATGTGACCTCAGAAACAAATTGACACAGAAATCTATGTGCTTGTGTTTCATACATGATGTTTTGATGCCCAAACAGAAAGGCTTCAGTCCGCTCTACATGGCTGCACAGGAGAATCATTTAGAGGTGGTCAAGTTTCTGCTTGAGAACGGTGCAAATCAGAGTCTCCCAACTGAGGTATGTGTGTATGAGGTTCTCACGGTATGAAAAGCTTGGACAAAAATACAACAATTTCCATTTAAAAATATGAAGCAGAATGGAATAAAATTACCTAATATCTTATATTTAAACATAAAGGCAACATTTATTCTCATCTATGTTAAAATAATGACAGTAATGGTTATGTTTATGTTGTGTTAATTGTAGCGTTACAGACCAATTCAATACAATTAGCATATTATTGAAAAGTTATTTTATTGCAACTTTCCATTTCTCTGTACAGAATATTACAATTTTTAAGTGTATGGTACGTTGAAATGGGCCAGATATATATATAGATATATATATATACATCTATATATATATCTGGCCCATTTCAACGTACCATACACTTAAAATGTATGGTACATTTAAATGTATGGTACACTTAAATGTACCATAATGGTACATTTATGATAAATGTACCATTTACCATATATATATATATATATATATATATATATATAATTATTGTGGTTGAAGTCAAAGATGAAAACTAGAGTGTTTTGTAAAGATTTTTAAAAAACTCTTATTAGAAACTGATACAACATTGAATTCAAATGCATTGCAATCAAACAAAAGTGGTAAATGTTTTCTTTTGTAATAAATTATAACATTTTTCTGAACTGTTGCATTTCAATTAAAAATGTAATGCCAAACTCTTATGAAGATCATCAATCAGCAAATAAGGTTCAGGGGAAGATAATCTTTTTTTTTTGGGTGTTTTTTAAAAAATATATTAGATATGTGACAAAAGCATAGTTGAAATGTGATTGAAATAGATCATCTCCTTTTTCCAGAGACGATAATGGATTTTTTTGGATAAAGTTCAATTCATTTTGGTTTATTAATACGGTTCCAGCACACAACAAAACTTCAGCCTATAATAAACAGGTAGATGTTAATCCGGTCCAAGGTCAGTTTAGACCAATACAATTTATATACAGTAGAAACAACATTTTAAAGCAGTTGGTAAAAAGAAAAAAAAAAAGAGAAAACTTAGTCCATGTCATTAATCACTGTATAAATTTCTTCATCCAAAGCAAACATGTAGCGACTGTGGAGTAGAATTTCACATTTAAATTCAAAAAATATTTTATTGATCCAAAACGGAAAATTAAATCATGATAATATTTTACAGGAAACAAAAACAAAGAGAGTACATAAAGTTAATCATAGCCACACCTCTTTCAGTGACTCTTTTACATTCACTTGGAAAGAGACATAAAATCATCACCAATACCTGGCCAAGAGTAAATTTATTTTATAACAATGTTATGAACACATTAAAAGTCCATTTTGGCAAGCAGCTCATCTGAAAGCTTAAATATCTTGCTGTAATGATGATAATGCAACAGGTTACAGAAGGAAAAATACAAATAGCAGTGTTGTATTGTACTGGCATATGCTCATAAATAATTAGTATACATTATATTTGCCTGTGTTATTTTAAAGCATCTCGTTTTCTCTCCTTACTTCTTCCCCTCCATCGTCTGTGCCAACCCTCAGGATGGCTTCACGCCCCTCGCGGTGGCCCTCCAGCAGGGCCATGAAAACGTTGTGGCGCTGCTCATCAACTACGGCACGAAGGGGAAGGTCCGCCTTCCAGCGCTCCACATAGCTGCACGAAACGACGACACTCGCACTGCCGCTGTCCTGCTGCAAAACGACCCCAACCCCGATGTACTCAGCAAGGTATCCACTCCTTCACATTGGGTTTGCTGCATACAGAAAATAGCACATGAATTAAACAAGGTGGAGAAATAAAATCACAGTGCAGAAGTTTTTTTTAAGTAAGTCTTAGTGGTTATGTTGCAAGTGTGGATTATGATTTAAAATACAAATAAATGTGTGAAATGTGGTTCATCTCTCACTAACCGTCATGCTCTTGCTTCCTTTTCTCTGCAGACTGGTTTCACCCCGCTACATATCGCAGCTCACTATGAAAACATGAGTGTAGCGCAGCTGCTGCTGAACAGAGGAGCAAATGTAAACTTCACCCCCAAGGTCAGTTTTCCTGAGCCTTGATGCATTAAACATTAGATCAAGACGCTGCAGGGTCTTTGCATGAGCCAGGTACAACAAAATAACAGCGTCTCAGCAAACATTCACATATAATAACCATCTCTTACGCTCTACCGTATATTCCAAAAAAATATAGATTCATTTGCTTCTTCCACTACCGACCGACCCATAGATTTCATATAATTACACATTCACATTATCCAGCAAGATGAATGAAAATTGTTTTGCTCCTCCAGTACATGCTGCATCCATTAATTCCTAGCAGCGGAGCCCATGATGATTATGGATGGACTGTGCAGGCTGTAGAGAAATGGATAAAAATCCTCCTCATCACTTCTGTTAGAGAAGAATTGCTCACCAGCTATTTCCCTTGACTTTCAATAAACATCATAGTAGAAATCTGCCAAAAAAAGGGGGAAATAATTACTATTATTATTATATTTGTGATCATTGTTTTGTGATTATTCTCATTGTCACTAATGGTAAAAATGTCCTATGTACGCAATACCATTAAACATATGCAATTTAGGTGTCAAGGACCTGTAACATGTCAATAACGCCGACACATATCAGTCAGATTCACCATTTATACCTTTAGAAATATTATGAGTATATTGAAATTTTCAAAGAATCACTATTGTTATGCAACACTTTGGCAACATGTAGTTATTTACCACAACCACTCAACCATGTAATGAAATGTGAGCTAGAGCTTCCTAAACTTAACATAATTGATTTTTGAGAATCAACTGTAAGTGTCAAAGAAAACCAAGCAGGAAAACCACATGTTCAGGATCCAGATACACATTAAAGTTTTGGGCATCATGGAACCCCATTGACTGGTTGGTAGAACTTTGCAGTGGTCCATTATGTGACTGAGCCGGACCTCTGGATGATCAAGTGGCATTGTATGGTTCTAAAATGTTCTGAAGTGGCGTAATGACTGCTGGGAATATTGTCAGTTGACCTATAAAAGGTTTTAAATAAGGTGGAGGGTCTACAATGCCGGACGTCTGTTTCTTTTCCAAAAGCCCTGAAAACCTTGTCTGTGATCATGACATTAGGGATTCCCTGAAAACTCAAGAGATTTTACATCAAAAAGTGTCCTCTGTAAGAAAGCTGAAAAAGTAATTATTGAATATTTTAGCATGATGATGATCCTAAACAGAGATATACAAAAGTTTGGACACAACTGCTTATTCGATTCAATGGGAAGTTGTATTCAATCTTTTGTCTGGCATTGTAACAAAAAAAACAAAAAAAAAACAAGAACTTAAATTTATCTCAAAGACCTTTTCAACATTTTCTGTTTTTTCTGGCTGTGACCTATAACATGCAGCAGCTTGTATAACTCATGTGTTCTCCAGAATGGAATCACACCTCTTCATATAGCCTCCAGGAGGGGCAACATGATGATGGTCAGATTACTGCTGGACAGAGGAGCTCAGATCGATGCCAAAACAAAGGTAAGCATTTCAGCTCCAGTCTAATTACGTTTTCATGGGAGCTTGTCGATGCGCGAAACCATCCCATTGCTTGCTGATTATGTGTTCTGGTGAATTTTCATGCTAAATGACAGTGTTATTTAACTGTTTTTCATATTTGCGTCTGACTTCATTTATCTCTTCGCAGGACGAGCTGACTCCTCTTCATTGTGCAGCCCGGAACGGTCATGTTCGCGTTATTGAAATCCTCCTGGAACACGGTGCTCCCATCCAGGCTAAAACTAAGGTTGCCACTTTCTCTTCTCTCTGTCAGTTGATGGTCAACACAAATAAAAACTTAAAATGGCAAAGCGACCACACAGCAAATGAATTAAACCTTGGTTAGAATTATGCCTCTTTGTCCTAAACCAAAGACCAGCTGCCTTTGAACTTTTACTAGCAGCATACTATGAAGTCTCCCTGTCCCATTACTTCAAAGCAATGATGGTGAATGTGAAGTAGACCAGAGAAAATGCTTCAAAATTTAAGTGATGTATCTCACCTTCCTGCTTCTGTTGTCAGAAGTTATTTCTGAGTCTTGTTTATGCTCTTAAATCCTGTGGCTGACAAACTGCACTTCATCACTGCCTCACTTCTTCAGTGTACCAAAACGGCATGGTCTCTTACAAATCAGCTGGTGTGGGGCTGTGACTACTACTCTCGTTGAGTTAGGGGCATAATAGAGGAGGGTTGACCTCGGCCTTCCTCGCCTGATTGGTCTTTCACATTGAACACAATGAAATAGCAAAAAGGAGCCATTATCCCACATTGAAGTGTATTTTTGAAAGGGACTAATAACTCTATTCAGTACTAGGACTTTTCTTCAGCTGATTTTCAGAATAAATTTTCCACCGTTAAGAAAGCTACCTTCAGACCAATGTTATGTTCCAAATTTACCCTTTTCTGCTTATATATCTTTATTTCTTCTGTAGAACGGTTTGTCCCCAATTCACATGGCAGCTCAGGGGGATCACATGGACTGCGTCAGGCAGCTACTGCAATACAATGCTGAGATTGACGACATCACACTGGACCATCTGACCCCGCTTCATGTAGCAGCCCACTGCGGTCACCATCGCATGGCCAAAGTCCTTCTGGACAAGGGAGCCAAAGCTAATGCTCGTGCGCTGGTGAGTTTCTGTTTTGTTTTGGGTGAAACATTCGTACTTAACCCAGTCATACTGCATTGAGTAGTCTGAAAGTGATCATTCCTTCAAAGTTTTTTTCTGCTGTTGCATTAGGTTGTTTTTATAAAAACAGAACTTGCTTCAAAGGTTCAAAATGAGTCCTGAACTTTTTTTTTCTCTCCTGTGCCCTCAGAATGGCTTCACACCTCTTCATATTGCTTGCAAGAAGAACCACATGAGGTCAATGGACCTGCTGTTAAAGCACTCTGCTTCCTTGGAAGCTGTCACGGAGGTGAGATGATGGGCCCAAATGTCACGTCAAAGTTTTCAAATAGAAAACAACACCTGGCAGTTCTGTTCCGCAACTTTGAAATGGAACTTCATTCAAACATGTAATCATAATCCTACTCAAATAATGTCAAAAGTACTACATTAAAAAAACAAAGAAACATTAATTTAATGCTGTTTTCATTGTGAGAAAGGATGGCATTAGATAGAATGTCTTACTTACAGTTTTCTATTGGTTTTTATGCATGCATTTTCATTTAGGAGTGAGCACACACTGCCTCAGACCTTCATTTTTGATTGGTTGGGAAATTCATTCAAGAACTGACACCATCTATTTTAATTTTTTTCAAAGTTTTACAAATGGTCTCCACTACCTGAATGCACTAAAAAAAAAACAACAGCCAAGAATGCTTCTGGTTGTAATGCTTCCTATTTAAATCACGGTGATTTTTGTTCTCTCTCTTTCTGTCCTTGCGTACAGTCGGGTCTCACTCCTCTTCATGTAGCAGCATTCATGGGCCATCTAAACATAGTAAAGAACCTGCTCCAAAGAGGGGCTTCACCTAATGCTTCCAATGTGGTAAGACCCATTGATATGCTGAACCCAAGCAGGCTATTTTCATCAGTCAGTGATTCTTATCTTTACCGCATTTTTAATACTATCCAGAAACTTTATGTAAAAGATAAAAGTATTGTATTTACTTTTAAATATCATGTGTGAAATTCATAGATGGGTGTACCTTTGGTGTGATTTTTTTTGTTTGTTACAGGAGTATGAGTGGACTACCATAATCTTTTTAAAAAAGAGAAAAATTATTTATTTGTTTTAAAAGGGGGACTGTGGTACAAAAATAAGTAGGTCTTGTGTTGCATCCAGTTTCATCACCCATTACAACACTGTCACAACCTGGCTCATTGGCTCTTACAAAAATGTGAAAGAATGGTTTCCAGTTATTCATTTTAGAGAAAATAGCAACAAATAATATGATGTATGAAGTCATTGAAATAGGTCATGTTAATATAAGTGAGTGGACGTGCTCAATGTGAAGTGAGTGAGTGATAAATTACAGAAACTGTAACGCGACCAAAATGCAAAGTAAACAAATTTGGGCCTTGGGGACGTGCATGGCAAAGAGAGGGAAGAGAAAAGCCTCCACCCCAACATCCGGTCCTCCTTCCCTCTACACAGCATCCAGGCACTTACATGGGACAAAGGTCTCATAAAGTCCGTTGCAGCCAACAGGTCCATTCCTTCAAACAACCAGGGTTGTCACAGGACTGAGTGAGGATTTACATCAGCCGCAAATTTCATCTCCAGAAAATAGGCTTACGAAATATTTTTTTTAGTTGACATTGGATTTCCTTTATTTCAACATAAGTTTAACTGAAAGTTTATTTGGGAAACGAGCTCCAGATAATATTGTTTGAAATGATTGCAATCACAAAATTAGCCTATTTTTTATTTATTTATTTTATATATGGACCTTATGGAACCATTATCACTAAGAAATTGTGCTTGTTTATTGAAGATAATGAGATCACCAAATAATCGGCACAACAAAACAAAGTCAAGTTTTTGCCATGTCAAAAAAATTAAATTACAAAATTGTTATCAAGTTCAAAATCTCATTATCTTGACATGATGAGAAAACTACTCAACTAAAGACTAGAAACATCAACATTTTGAAATTGGCTGACTTGTGAGAACATGGGTTCTCCGCATTATCCAATCAGGATCTGATTTTAGCCATGGTTTTTCACTGATCAGCAGTAACAACCGTCTCTACTTCTTAATAGAGCAAATATTTCATCGGTTGAGTATTTGAGCCGTTCGATTAAGTGTCTCTTTGTACTGTAACAGAAAGTGGAGACCCCCCTCCATATGGCCTCCAGAGCAGGACACTGTGAAGTGGCTCAGTTCCTGCTACAGAACGCAGCGCAAGTGGACGCAAAAGCAAAGGTATCATCATCATTTGTACTTTTATTATTAAGAAAAGCAAAAAAAAAAAAATCTCATTAGTGGCTCCTTTAGGCATTCACAAAGACTTGCATTGAGTTCAGGTTCTGAATATCAAGTTTGCATTGGCGCTGTGATCATCATTTAATTTGCTGTGTAAAACAATTTCAGCACTGTTGTTATCCCCCTGCAGGATGACCAGACACCCCTACACTGTGCGGCTCGTATGGGCCACAAGGAATTGGTCAAGCTGCTCCTAGAGCACAAGGCTAACCCTGACTCAGCGACGACTGCAGGTCACACGCCTTTACACATCGCTGCACGTGAAGGACACATCCACACCATACGGATATTATTAGACGCAGGAGCCCAACAAGTGAAGATGACAAAGGTGGGGTGGATTATGAAACCCCGGTGTCACATTTTGCATCATCAACATGTAAATTTATCTGTCAACCCTTTTTCGTGTGTTTCGTTTTATTCCCCGTCTCTGGAGCAGAAAGGTTTCACTCCTCTCCATGTAGCTTCTAAATATGGAAAAGTGGATGTAGCGGAGCTTCTTCTGGAAAGAGGCGCCAATCCAAATGCAGCAGGGAAAGTGAGTCATCGCTTAACTCCTGTACCTCGATAATCAAACCTTAGTGAGGAAATGTTGCTTTATCAGCTTTTTACCATAGTACGTGTCCCATACACACGCACATATTTCTGTGTTATGTTTGTGTATGTGCATCTCTAGGTTTATATATGTTTACATGTGTATGTGTGTGTGTGGTTGACAGAACGGTCTGACACCCCTTCATGTGGCCGTGCATCACAACAACCTGGATGTTGTTAAACTCCTGGTCAGCAAGGGAGGATCTGCCCACAGCACTGCCCGAGTAAGATGCTCACTGATGAGTGTGCACATGCTCACACAAGCCCTCAGCCTATGGAGAAACTCTTGAACCTGTCCTTGTACTTGCTAGATATCTCTTTTACAGAAGCATTCAAGTATTTACTGTGAGTTGCACTCGGACAGGCGTTCCAAAGACCAATGTCCATGCCTGTGTGTGTGTGTGTGCCTTTGTCTATTCCTCCAGAACGGTTACACTCCTCTGCACATAGCTGCCAAGCAGAACCAGGTGGAGGTGGCCAGTGTTCTGCTTCAGAATGGAGCGTCCCCAAATGCAGAGTCCCTCCAAGGCATCACGCCCTTGCACCTGGCTTCACAGGAGGGGCGGCCCGACATTGTGGCTCTGCTCATCTCCAAACAGGCAAATGTAAACCTCGGAAACAAGGTAGGGTAAAACGGAACTAAAAGTTTATCTCTTGAATTTGAATATACAAAAGGTGCTAAAGGAGGCAAGCTAAACTGAAGTTGGCTGGTTCTTTTTTGCCGTTGCTTTTCAGAATGGACTGACTCCTCTGCATCTCGTAGCTCAGGAGGGTCATGTGGGCATCGCAGACACTTTGGTCAAACAGGGCGCATCCGTTTATGCTGCTTCACGGGTAATTCACACCGCCGGACAAGGGCATGCGTTGACAAGATTCGTTGGATCTGATAAAACACAGAGGCTGACATCAGAATCTGAGTGGAATCATTAGCTCATTTTAAACAGTATGCTGCTTCATAGTTCTTTGCCTAGTCCTCATTTTTGACAGAGGTCAAAACTGAGTAAAGGGATTCGAGATGAAGGAAAGTCTATCAGTCGGATTCATTGTTTTCATAAATAGAGGTGCTAATCAAGATGATGTTAACCGCAGCAATGTTACGGAGGAGAAAAGAAATAGAAATTAAAACAGTGTGTAACAGTCAGGTTTTTTTTTTTTTAAAGATTCTTCTTAAATGTAATATGTTAAATTAGATTTAAGCATGAAACTACTTGATTTAATTTGTTAACCTACAGCAAGGCATCATCACCAGCAGACTAAACAACAGACATTCAATAAAATAAGGATTTTTCAGGCATGAGATTTAAACCATTTAAACCAACCAAGCCAGCACAAATGCTTGGCTTGTGCTTGAAAAATGTGAAATGTAATTTCTGTAATACAGAATGAGCCATTTGAACATAACGGTTCGTCACCAGATGGCATTCTTTTTTTCATAGTCAGTGAAATGAACAATCATATTAACTATAGCAATGTTTTTTAAGGAGTAAGTAAATGGCGCAGCTAAGACATAGTCTGCAATTTTTTTGGTGAAATTCAAAAGCTGTGAATAATCTTTATGGTTATTTTGTTATTTTTACATTGTGTCAAACAGCTAGGCAAACATGTAGGCTTTTGGAAAAAGTAGGCAAAATGACAATAGCTAACAGAACTACAAACATATTTAAATAGTAAAGTATTCATGCCAATGTGCTCATTAGTTATGTTTATAATTGAACTGCTCTTAATAAATAAAGTTCTCTTTTTTGTGTGTGTGTCCTGTTTAGATAATGCATTTTTTGTTGCCATGTCTGAATCATTTTAGATTTGTTAATCATGTTGAATCAGACAATTAGAAACTATTCATAAAGTCTTTCTTATCTTCCCTCAGATGGGCTATACCCCCCTCCATGTGGCCTGTCACTATGGAAACATAAAGATGGTGAAGTTTCTTCTGCAGCAGCAGGCTCATGTGAATGCCAAAACAAGGGTAAAACTCTTCTGCGACTTTAAGAGCTAGGAACATTGCTTTTTGTCTTTATACTTTTGAATGAATGTACATTTGTTGTTTTTATTCCTGCAGATGGGCTACACCCCTCTGCACCAAGCAGCTCAACAGGGCCACACTGACATTGTGACTTTACTACTGAAACATGGAGCCATGCCTAATGAAATCACATCAGTAAGACATTCAAATGTTCTTTTTTTATTTACTTGCACTTAACAGTTTTGAATTCTAAACTCTGCATAGAAATTAAATATGCTGATATTTTATTTGAAAAAGGAGAACATTCTTGAAGTGTATTTTTCTCTGCAGAATGGGACATCTCCTCTTGGCATCGCTAAGCGATTGGGTTACATTTCTGTCATCGACGTGCTAAAGCTGGTTACAGAGGAGTCTGTTTCCGCTGTGAGTAACGCATCGCCCTCTGGGTACAATGATTTAAAAAGCGAGCTTCAAAATTATTTTCACGGCAAAAATATATCTTTTTTTGATCAAATTCTTGGACAAAGTGGAATCCAAAGTTTCCTTTCTCTACTCCCGCCATTCATCTTACTTTTAATCTCCGTTTGGTTTTTCACAGATGACCACAGAGAAGCATCGGATGAGCTTTCCTGAGACAGTAGATGAGATTTTGGATGTTTCTGAAGATGAAGGTAGGTTTTCTGTTAGAATTATGTTATATCATGCAGTTTTCAGCATCTTTCACAGTTATTGGCATCACAGCAAACGGATGTTATATCTAGTCGTCAGTTAGACATGTTTTCTTTCAGGTTTTAAATTTATGCCACACTTGCATCCCATGGAAACTGGAAGTCATTGACATTGTAATTGTAGTTCCTAATCACTACAACTTTACAAAAAGAGAAATGATTTCATTAAGTTTGAATCTTGCACTTTATCATATTTTTGTTTTGTTTGTTTTTTAAGATAATTTTATGATGTTTCAACTTTGTGTACCTTTTAATTACTGTTTTGAATGCTGCGTACCTCTGGGCCATATCTCACACAAAACGTAGATTTTATCTCAAGTTTTTGTAAAAAAAAAAAAAAAAAATTTTATATCAGAATTGTTCAGTGTTATTGATAATTGTGACTTCAGTGATTTTTTTTTTTATAGTTAAAAATAATTTTCTAACGTAAGCTTTGTTTCTCCCTTAAATAAATATGTTTTTCCAAAGTGTGATTAATGTGTTTTTCACTCATCTTTGCCAAGTATGCCAATGATTGTGGAGGGTGCTGTTGCTTTTACTGTGCTTATTTCCAGCTTTTGCCTTATTTAGCTAGAGGAAAACTTCATGGGAAGTATAGAAAAATGCCACTGTCGATGTTTCTGTTTATATGCTTACAGTTTATAACCTTTCCTTCTATTTGTTTTGTAGGAGTTTGCCAGCTAACTTTAGGTATGATTGTATCCATTTCTCTGCCTTGTCCGGTCCGGTGGCTAGTGAATGTGTGCCGTCATCGCAGTTACTTTCATTATCTCTGTGTGTCACTAATTGTCTTTCTAATTATTCTCTGTCTTTCAACTCCAGCACTGTTTTCTCGTCTTTATCTTCATCCTCTCTATTGTATCTCTGTTCTTTTTTTCTATTCCAGCTTCTTCAGAAATTTATTGAAAAAAAATATTCCTGCTTCTCATCAGCATGTGTAAACGTCTCATTTTGCTTTCACCGGCGTCCGATGCGAATTTAAACGGGTTTATTACGGACAGTATTCCAATTCGTCAAAAATGGCTCTCTTCTAATATAATGTTGCTCTTCTTTTTTGCAACTTAATTGACCCATTAACTAATTAAACACATGCTGTGCAGCAGCTGTGACTCTCCTGAAAACAACACACAACCCCATTTGCTGTTTGATATGAGCACAGGCAGTTGCACATCAGCCTCGTTTTTCAATCCTCTTGGTCTTGTTTAATGTTTTTGGCGTTTGCGGAACAGCCTGTCCTGGTGGATGTCTGTAAACATCTCTGTCTGTTTAAGTGCCTAATTTAGAAGTCATACATATTATTTCTGTTTAATAACCGAGTTGTTTTCTCCTACACAGAACCACACAGTTATTCCATCCGTAATCAGCATGCTCACAAAAAACCCGGCTGTCACCAGGTTGCCTTGCAGTCTCCCTTCCATGCAGTGTACTATGCTGTCCTAATGATCACTGTCTTACCACGCTTCTTTTTTCCACTTCTGTGGTTTCCATTTGTTCTCAGTGTTGTTTGACTCCATTGCTTGGACTACAATGTTTACAGTTGCCTTGTGGCCGTTGTTCTCTGTGGTTTCTCTAAGGCGAAGGGATGGGAAAGAGGTGTATTACCAACCATCTTAACCTTTTGGATAAAGTCAGCTGAAATTATTGACATTTAAGTATTTATAGATGAGTTTTTAAAATACACAACAAATAAATTAGATTGGCATGCATCTATATATAATTTTTTTTCTTGCTATAGGAAATTTGTAGAACTTGGGAGATGAAATCAGCCACCATTTTGCATGGGCTACCTTGTTCTTTCTCCTAATCCTGTTCTCTTTACAACCAGTTTTTTTTTTTTACCTTTTGAGATTTTTTTGTCTTTAACTTTTCAGCCTTCCTCTTCCTTTTTATTGTATCGCCAGGAGATGAATTGCTCGGGCTGGATGGCGCACGCTATTTGAAACTTGATGACTTCAAAGACCAGGATGATGACTTTCTCTCCCCAAAGAAAACCCTGAGAGATTTTGAGGGGGGGGCGGGAACCACGTAAGTCAGGTTTCTGAGGTTTGAACCACACATGCTAATAAAATTAGGCTAAAGTTATGCAGATGGTTACTTTTTAAGGTCTTTGCTGTGTAGTGGATAGATTGTTGGTTTCTATACATGTTGAATCAGATCTCTGGATTTGTTTTTGTCAAACAATATGCGCTATCGTTAACCGAAACTCATCAAAAGTTACAAACTGGTCATTTATTTATGACTAGTTGGAAATCAGATTCTGCTGGTTCTGCTGTCTATATATAAAACATTAGCATTGCTTGCACATTTGAATGCCACTGTATATTTTGTCATAATAGATAACATCATGCATTTTCTGTTAAGAGCAAGCATGCATATGGTTGTTCTTGACAATTAGATACAGAAAACTTAATTGCCTTATTAATATTTTATTGCATAGAAATATGAAGTCACTGTGTTCTGCCTTTGATTTTTCTGATTTCCTCCCTCACAGGCCATACTCCCCTGCTATTCCCAGGATTCCTTGTGTGTCCCCGGAGACAGTACAGCTCGACCAGGTAGCCTTCAGCCTCATTCACATTTAACAAGCTCATGTTGCTCAATAAAATATTAATATAAAATAGTTTTTCTGGCTGTTTCTGTCCTTTCCTTACATTTCTTACATTATGGAGCATTTTTAATCATTTTATTTTCTTCCTTTTTCCTTTTCTGTGTCTTAATCTTTACCATTTGTGGTTGTGTATGTTTTTTTTTGTGGTTTTTTTATTATTATTATTGTTCTCAGCACACGCCCATCCCTTTACCAAAAGAGTATGATGAGGATTCTCTTATACCGAGTAGTCCCGCTACAGAGACCTCAGACAACGTCAGCCCTGTGGCCAGCCCCATTCACACAGGGTGAGCTAATCAGTTCATAATCCTTTAATTGCTTGCTTTAAAAGCTCCTATCAGTACTATTGCATTAAAACCACCTGTCACCCCACAATGCCCAGGTTCCTGGTGAGTTTCATGGTGGATGCACGTGGAGGCTCCATGCGAGGAAGCAGACACCACGGCTTGCGGGTGATCATCCCTCCCCGCACCTGCGCTGCACCGACACGCATCACCTGCCGTCTTGTGAAACCCCAGAAACTGACGACGCCTCCTCCACTGGTGGAGGGAGAGGGCCTGGCTAGTCGCATCATCTCCCTGGGGCCCTCCAGCATGCAGTTTCTGGGGTGAGTCGAACTCATATTTGGTCAGTTTGTGCTCAGCAGTATTAAAGTTAGCAATTTTAAGTATTTCTCAAGTATGAGGAGGTTAAATTAAGGAAAATAGCGAGTATTTTCAAAATTACAAATTTTTTCACAATAAATGTCCATCCTTTCATCCATTGCTTTTCGCTCTCTGGCTTGTGCAAGCTTCAAATTTAAAGGCAGGCCACAATGAAGAAATATCTATCGCAAAGTCGGAATGATATTGTGAATAAAAAAAAATTCTGGAAATTAAAATTTATAAAGTTTGGATATTTTTGCATGTGAACTTCACATACAAGTGAAGTCCAAACATTAATTTTGTCTTCATTGTTGTACCTGTTAGTTGTTGGGATATATTAGATAACCAGTAACCATTTTGTCCTTGACATCAGAAGCAGGGAGAACGAAGGAGCAAGCATAAGGACTTCAGCCAGTTTGACAAGACACATTTCTGCGGCTGTACGGCCGATTCAGAGAATCTCCATATTGAGTTGTTGTTCTTGGTCTGCAGAACTCGGTGTCTTTCAAAAATGTCCCTGTGAATTAGCAGTGATGCTCAGAGTGGACTCATTAAGACAAGTGGAGAGTGAAGAGTAGCCCTTGTGGTTTGATCCATTATCTGCTAGGCGAGCTACTCTGGCTCAATTAAGGAATGATCACAAGAACAACAAACATCCTTATTTCAGTTTTCTCTTCATATTTTCTCTTTCTGACTTCTACCAAAGAGTTCAATTTCTGCTAAGACCCCCAGTGATCCCAGAATGCAATACAGAAGGACATCCATATTTATTCTCTATAACAGTGGGCCCCAAACTACGGCCCGCGGGCCGTATCCGGCCCGCCTCCACATTTGGTCCGGCCCCCTGAACAATACCAGAGAGCATTCAGATTTTTTTCCATATATTGTATTTTCCGGTTTATATGTGGATTTTTCTTCATCCACCAGGGGGCTCTTTAGCAGGAAGTGTGTCCCGTAAACTGTGGGTGTTTTGTTTTTCATGGCGCATTGCTGCCATCTGTTGGACTTTTAGGGAACTGCTTGACTTTTATGTTATTTAATCAGTACGGTTGTTTGCTAGCGGTAGAGCAGATGAACGCCGCATTCCAGGTTGAATTCTTCGAAGCAATGCCTGTAACTAGCAGCTTATACTTCAAAACGTTACTTTCCCTCAATGGAATATATACTAGTCAATACCAGTGACCGTTTCACTAACGGTTTTTGCCCATGTGCTTTCTGGGTAAAAATCAATAAGTCAATCGAGAAACGCGCAACAACCCCCCCTCAACAACGCAGCGCAGGTGATAAACGTGTAACACTTTTTCTGTTACAAACTGACACCGGCACCCCACCAGAGAAGGGAAAAGTTATGTGGCCCTCACAGGAAAAAGTTTGGGGACCACTGCTCTATAAGAAGTTAATGCTCTAAACAAGTCCATGATGGTTGCAATAAAAACATTCTAGAACAGACTGTGCTCTACAGTTTGTAACATTACTGCATTCTGGTCTTAATGTTGTGCCTTATTGGTATATTACTCAGACTTTGGACAGCGTTGTTGGTCCGTTCATTTTGGTTTGTTGTAATTCCTACTGTACCCTTGCAATGTCCTCAACTGTCCTTGTTTCCAGCTCTCACCACCCACATTCTTCACCTCTTTCCTCTCACCTATAGTCCCTGCAGATCCTCCTCTGCTCATGCTTGTCATGGGTTTGGTTTACTGAGGTCTTTGATCATTACAGAAGTATCTTGTATTATTCTGTCGAAAACCAGGAATTTCTTATACCAGTACAAATATGTAATCGCCTCTAACTCACTGAAGACTCTTGATTCAAACTGAAAAATTTATAAAGACATTAAAGACTTTTAAAAGTACTTTATACCTTCACAGGCCTGTCATAGTGGAAATCCCCCACTTTGCCTCATTGGCCCGTGGGGACAGGGAACTTGTGGTCCTCCGAAGTGAAAACGGCTCCGTTTGGAAGGAGCATCGCAATCGCTATGGAGACGAAGTGCTAGAAACCATTTTGAATGGCATGGATGAAGGTCAGTTTAATTTGAACAGGTACTTTCTTCCCACAACTGCTTGCATGTTCTCAGAAAAGTCACTTGCCACCTTGAGATGCAGCCCTCAAAGGAAACTTTCTCAAGGCCGCTGTCTCAGCAAACTTTGAAAGTCAAGATTCTCCTGATTTACATTAAGCCAATAAAAATCCATCGTTTTGCCTCCCTCTGACCTTTCTTCACTTTGCTGTAGACTTGGAGAGTCAAGAGGAGCTGGAGAAGAAGAGGATACGTCGAATCATCTCCACCGACTTCCCCCTCTACTTTGCTGTAGTCTCTCGCATTCAGCAGGAAAGCGATCTCATCGGCCCCGAAGGTGGCCGGCTCACCAGCAAGCTGGTGCCCCACGTGGAAGCCATCTTCCCTGAGACGGCCGTCACCAAGAGAGTGAGGCTGGGATTGCAGGTAAAGAGATGGGAAGACATTTCTGCACCAACGCATAGAAAAAGTAACTGCTGGGATGTTTGATGTTTCACTCTGTCTTGGAAAGAGAGAAACTCTGTGGTCTTTAGTGGCACATTTACCCGCTGGATTAATGTTGGCTTTCATTGATTTATGTTTTTGAGCTGCTCTTTTTGGCAAATAAGGGAATATACTATACTTTTAGTTTTTAGGACTCATGTTGATGTTGCCCTCTTAAGAATATCTAAGCATCGTAAGTGACTTTTCTCAGCTGTAAATCGGCGTCTCAACCCTTCTGTTTCAAGCACAAGATAAAGAAATTTGCCTAACTCTTTAGTTAATACCCCTTTTCACAAATCTAACACAACACACTCACTAGAGTCTAAAAATAAACAAATAACAACTGACCACTCTATACCATAGTTATTCCTGGTTGTAGTGAACATGAAATAAGTGAGTGAGCAAGTGAACATTTCAAATAGCTTGTTTAAACTGCACTGCTGATTATGAAACCGTATGATGAAACCAGTGTTTTTTAATAGACTCCTGCTTGTAAAGTTGACACACATAAGTCACCAGTCAGGCAAACCTTTTATTGTTGTACACATAATGGGCTTTCATTGTATTTTTTTTCTTTGTTTGTTTTGGTTACATACCTTACTAACATTTTTTGTTTTGTCTCGACGACAAGTCGATGTAAAATCAATTGCATGAGTCTGCATTTTTTGCTTTGCCTGACATTGGTTTGTTTTATGTTTTGCTTTTATCCAGCTGTCGTTCGTCTCTGCTCAGTTGCCTGATTTAAGTTGTGAGCCTCACTGCCTGAGCTGATGCACTGGTCTGAGTTGGGTCAGATGTGAAATATGACTTTGTTGCATGTGTGAGTATGGCTGTGAGTTTGTTGTTTCAGCTTATTGCACTTTTTTTTTCTTCAGTTCTCGTTTAAGCATTAGTTCCACACTTATCCTTTGAAACTTTATACGCTGATTTTTTTGTTAGTTTTTTTTTTTTTCTCTCCTGCAGTCATGTTTTTTTTCTGGATTTTCTTAACAATCTTTTGTCCCCCTGAATAAATTTCAGGCACAACCAATCCCTGATGAACTGCTAACTAGGCAGCTGGGAAACCAGGCAACCTTCAGCCCGGTGGTTACAATCGAACCCCGGCGGCGCAAGTTCCACCGTCCAATTGGTCTGCGCATTCCTTTACCTCCATCCTGGAGGGAAAGTCCACGTGATGCAGGGGAGGGAGACACCACCAGCTTGCGCCTTCTCTGCAGTGTTATAGGTACTGTTAAAAAAGAAAAAAAAGTCCAACCTCGAATTGCTAAGGACTGCAAGAAACTGTGTCTTTGCAGATTAAACTCACTGTTTGTTTTTGTGACTTAGGTGGAACAGCTCCAGCTCAGTGGGAGGACATTACTGGAACCACCAAGCTGATGTACGCGAGTAGCTGTGCCAGTTTCACCACCAACGTGTCTGCAAGGTAAGCAACTCGGCACGAACTTTGTGAAAAGAAAAAATCTATTACCACCCTTCTTATTTTTTCCACAATCTTCATGTGCAGACATTTAGTGTCTACTAGCTTGAATCATTTGTTCCTCTTTCCCATCCAGATTCTGGCTGGCAGATTGTCCTCGTACAGCAGAGGCAGTGACCTTTGCCAACTTGCTGTACAAGGAGCTCATGTCAGTCCCATATATGGCCAAATTTGTAATTTTCGCGAAGATGAACGAAGCTCGGGAAGGTCGATTGCGTTGCTACTGCATGACAGATGACAAGATGGACAAGACTCTGGAACTGCACGAAAACTTCTCAGAGGTGGCCCGAAGTCGAGACATCGAGGTAAGCGCAAAGGAGAACAGTGATCACGCTGACAGAAAAAGTGGCAAAGAACTGACTTTGTTTTTATGTTCTCCCTTATTTTACTTCTCAGTCAGTCTCGGAGATGTACATTTTAGTAATTTATTTTGAAGTGGATGGTCATAGCCTGCTTGTTTTCTAACATTGGGATGGTTTTCACAGCTTATGGAGGGCATGCCGCTGCACCTGGAGTGTTCTGGGAATTTAGTACCCATCCGGAAGGCCACTCAGCAGCCTCGCAGCTTCAGCTTCCAGGCCTTCAGAGACAACAGACTGCCTGTTTCTGTCAAGGTCTGTCTCTATGTGGCTGTTCACTTGCCTAACTTTCTATCACTTACCATTCATTCCATATGGGTTTTTATTTTATTTAGTTTTGGGATTTAACACAGCAAGGATCCTCTTTACAGATGATCAATATTCTTCCAATATTCCAGATTACTTATTGATTAACAGACACCCAACAGTAACTATTTTTAATGGTATCAATATTATGAAAAGCAGGGCGTGCCATTGAAACAAAAAGACTATTGCCCACCTGAAAAATTGACGATGCAAACAATAAAAGTTGAATTTATACCAACTGTATAATATGATTTGCTCTGTAATATTATATGGAGGACATGTGATATTTAATTATCTTTTTTTGCCTTTATTGTGAATTTATCATTATCAATTTAAAAATAAAGCATGTTATCATAGAATTCTGCAATTAATTGGACGTACTGTTGGAAAAGTTTGGTGAAAAAAAATGAATAAATTTGAATGATGAGGACTGAGGCAGAATGGCGGTTTTAATGCAATAATGTCAGATATTTCCTTACATGTTCAAAGCTAGAAAGTGTTGAAACTTAACTTCATTCAAGTATTATATTTTCTGTGCAACACTGAAATCTTTGAGCCTTTCTCACCATTTGACGTTCAAATCTGGGAACGCTGTAAAACGATGTTTAATGTCTGGGAAAAACTTGGAAAACCAACGTCTGCATCTCTATGCTGGAGAGGTTTAAAAATACCTGCGGTTTGGTTTTAACTCTTAATGTAGTATTTCAGCCCTTCGCTGTAAATCCAGGATATACAAAAAACAACAACAAAACCTTTTTAACGCTTTTTTTTTAGTTGATCTCAAATCAACAAAGACAAATCCGTATGTGCAGAGAAAAGAACAATAAATGCATGAATGATGTATAAACTGATTCAGAAGAGTCAGCCCACAGGTTGATGGAGCTCCAAGATTAAATGTAGCTCACACTTGAGAGCAAAGTCTTTGAAAACTACATGAAACTCTGTGTATAAACCTTGTCTTGTCTGTCCTGTGACCATATTGATGTAATTTCATTGTGTTGTACGGTGTTCTTTTTCCCTAAGTACATCCAGTTTTTCTTTTTTTTTCGCCATCCATATCTGTCGGTGTGACTTATGGTACTATGTAATAGCACCTACCTAAATTCTTGTAGCCATGCAGCAAACAACTTACCTATCTATCCCCCGACTCTCTTGGGTAATTGTTTGCATGCCCTGTGTCTCCCTCACTTTCTTTGCCTGCCTTCCAATCTTTGCGGCCTTGCCTGTCTGTACGTGTCTGTCTCACTGTCTCTCTTTCTTTCTCTCATGGTCACTCTGTAACTGTCTGATCTGACAGACGCCCAGGTAAAATGTGCAGGTAAATCTCTCTCTCTCTTGCCTGCCTGTGGACTGCTTCCATCCCTGTTTCCCCCTGCTTCTTGTCCAATGTTACTGCGCACCAACCTCGAGGCTCTGTGGAGAGATCTAACGCCTCTTTCTGATCTGTTTGTCCTTTCCTCTCACTCCTCCCTTCTTTTTCTCTGCTTTCACTCTAATATTTTCCGATGTGCATCGTCTTGTGCACTCTTTCTTTCACATTCTTTTCTCTGGTCTGTTCTCCACCTACGTCTATCTGTTTTTCTGCTCTTTTCCTTCTTTGTTCTGTCACCTGTATGTGCCAGGTGAGGGACAGTAACAAGGAAGCCACTGGGTTTCTGTCTTTTCTGAGGAAATGCACAAAGTACGAGGACTCGCAACACGTCTTGTGTAACCTTAATATAACTATGCCACCTTGTGTCAAGGTAAGAACTCGCCATGATACATGAGCACGCATTTAAACATGAGAGCTTAGAAAATGAATATAAATGAAGGTTGTGAGGTCAAATTCTTACTGGGTTAAAAATTAGTACACATCTCAAGTAGCAGGGGATTAATAATGAATAGTTATTTTTAGTTGTCTGAGAATTTAATAATTCAAAAATGTCACAATAAAAATGTGCCCAGTTAGAACATTCTGATGAATTTGAAGGAATTCATTTTTACTGTTGGACTTAAAGAGTTCTTTGAAAGTACAGACATGCATTTTTGAAGACTTTTACTTATAATTTGCTTTCCATATTGACAAATTGCATTTTTGTTTATGTGGGCCTGTATCTATATTACTTTGTAGCAAAGATGGGACATTATTAAAATAAAGACATGTAATTTATTTCAAAGTTTTTTATGCATTGGTTTGCACCAGAGATGCAAACCAATTTAAAGGCTGCTTTATTCCTCTTAGAGTCGAATATTTTTATTTCACTGTTGTCGTTTCCATGTTCTCCAATTAAGATGTTTTCCAGACAATCGTTTGCCATAAGAAACCATTGTTATTTGGTCTCTATTTTAGGTTGCTGGGAGTGAGGAACGCAGGCGAACTTTGACCCCTCTGGCCCTGAGAGAGCGCTACAGTGCACTGAACGAGCCCGGTGTGGGTACGTTTTTATTATCTGTACTTCAGCCCTCTCCTCATAGACACACACTGGAGATGGGCACAGAATGTTGCGCTGCCCTTTTGCCCAGACCCCCCGCTTCCCCAATCTGCCCCTACTCCACCCTCTCTGCCTCTATTTGTCTCATGTGCACGCATGGCACAAAGACTAAAGCCTTGGATGCAATGCACTGCTGTACAGTATGCCCCAGAGTTTGTGGCAGTGCAGTTCGATGAAAGCACACAGAATGTGAGGCCAGGAGACAAGCAGCCGTCTGGAACATGGCCTGCAGTGCAGTAGCTCCATGGCACCTGGAAAGTCTGACTTATTCTTTCCTGAGTGTCTTGGATATTCGAACAACGACTTCTGTGATTGGTTAAGCATGGCGCTGGTGTCTCCACTGCGACATCCAATGGCATGGCAGCAGATACTATTAGCTTATGAGCACTGAGAATGAGCAGGACCTCCCAGTGGAGCTAGACAGAGGAGCCCTTTACACTAGTTTTTGGTAAATGTGTAACAGTTACTCTTAAAGTTAAAACAAAAAAAGTGGTTTCCCAATGGAGGAGGGAGAAAAGGTCTCTTCTGTCTATTAAGTATACAGCGCTGCTACATTGCACCTTGGTCCCTCTGTAATGGTTACGGAATGCTACTATGGGACTAACATTTCAATGAACCCCAAAGTCTTACATCTTATACCCACACTCAGTCCTAACCGTGACGATTACTTGGATAGAAACACTGTTGTGGTTAGAGCTTATTTGGCTGGACAGAGGAGAAAAGGTATGTATTATCATGAAATCTTAACTAAAACTTTGATCAGTTTTAAATCTTTTTAGTTCACACATGACGAACTGTAATCTTATAACTTTTTTTATAGCTATACTCTACTTAACTTCATAATGATAGATCAAATGTTAGGATTCTGGCTGTCCTGGTCAGGATGTTTTAGCCCCTGATACAGAGGCATTGAAAAAGAGACATTTTTTTATACTATGTTCTTTAGTACCTTCACAAGAATTCACAAACTGTATTTATTAAGTGTTATGTGAAATACAATAGTATTCTGATTGCACAGCATTTTACTCACTCTCCAATGACATTAAGAATGGTGAAGTTTGTTCTTTCTGCGTTTCTTGATTGTGACAGATTTTTTTTGTTTGAACTTTAGTTTCTGTAGTTCAGACTCAAAATGAGGCAAAAACCTGATGTTAATTTGATCAGGAAAGTTTTAACCTCAAAGAAATTGCCACAAATTCACCTTAAACTACCACCAAGTCAAGTTGGCACATCTACTGCCTATTGATGCAGATACTACACATACAAAGGTTTATACTGCAAGCAATTTGCTAGTACTTTGAAGTTGAACTAATTCCCAATAATTTTACCAATATCCATTGTGTTATAATTAAAATAATTTAATAAAAAAACATTTTCTCCTTTATAAATGAAAAGAAAGCGAAGCAATTATTGGTTGTTCAAACAACATACATTTAAATTCATGCTGGTTGCTGAAGTGTTAGGCTAACAGTAACATGCTTAGTATTTCATTTAGTGACTTTAATAACTCAGCTCATGTTTTAGTGTTCTTCCAGTTGCTCATGACACAAAATCTTAAGAAAACTGAAAGAAAATGTTTTAAATCCTCACAAACTCAGCACTTTGAGCCTCATAAAAAACTTCTGATGCATATGATGACAACTAAGGACTGTGCACGGAGCAACATCCGGACACTGACAGACTAGGAGCTGCAGTGGCCAATATGGTCTCTCCCATCCACATTTGTGAGATCAACAAAAGAATATTCACTGTCAGATATGTTCACAATATATCTGCTAAATATAGGTGGTGATCTTTAAAAATCACCAGCACAAAACATGACGACAAATCTTAGGGAATCTAATACTAATGAATGTATTAAATCGCGAATTAGGATTAGGGAACCTGGAATCAAGACATTCCCGATTACAATCGTCTGAGTTTAGAAATCTGGCGTTTTTGACACCGTCTTTTCATGATATTTTGCGGGTCCTAAACTGCTCCCATTTTCTCTTTAGCTTCAGTGAACGCCATGGAGAGAACCGAGATCAAAATCAACATCATATCTGATCAGCTGGGCTTAAGCTGGGCAGGTTAGTAACTTCAGATTTGTACAAGCTTGAAACAAATACAGCGAGTAAACACAGACTAGTGGTTGATTTGATTTGGTCTTGACTAAGGAAGAGTTCCCTTGTCAAAGTTGTTCAGGTCATCTTAAGTGAACTTACAGTTTACAGACCAGGAGATGACCTGTGGTATTTACTTAATTTGTAAGAGATCGTAATGTCTTTATTTACTGGTGCACATATCCAGTTTATTTTATCTGCTCTTTCTTTCAGAGTTGGCGCGAGAGCTTCAGTTTAGCGTTGACGACATCAACAGGATCCGTGTAGAAAATCCAAACTCCCTTTTGGACCAGAGCTCCGCCCTGCTCAACCTGTGGCTCAGCAGAGAGGGCAAAAGGGCCAAAAGTGAGTCCAACATTTAAAATTCTTATTAAACTGACTACAGACTTACTCTGTAGGGGATTAAATACAATGTTTAAAACTCTGGAAAGTTCTTTAGATTTCAACCAACAGCAAGCAGCAGCACAAACGGATCTGTGTTAAAAGAAACTCAGAGAGAATTTGAAAGTGTAACTTTACAGATGCTTCACTGCAAGACGGGTTCTCATTTTCTATCTTTTCTATCATGTTCTCTCTTTTGTCTTTCACTGTGGTGTGTGTGCTGCTTAGTGGAGAGCTTGTACACTGCTTTAAAGAACATTGACCGTGCAGATATCGTGTCTTCACTTGAGGGTCAGGCCCCACAACAGGGGCCCGGGTTGTCAGAAGAGGGGGCCTGTCGTCTGGCGGACAGAGACTCTACATTGTTGTCCCCCAGTGTCATTAATGGTAAGAAACACAAACACAATACAGCATGAATTTAAGAGAAAACATTTTATGTATTAGTAGAGTGTTACTATTTATATATTTAAATCACAATGGCTTATGCTTGCTCGTAATTATCTTAAAGATGATGATGAAGATGATTACAAAATCCCTTCTACTTGGATATATGAGTTTAAAGGAGAAAATGAAGATTTCTTTATTGTTTTATATTTATTCTGTTTACTATGGTTTGAAATGACAATTTTTGGGAATATCCCAGTGTTAAAAATAATTTGGAAGCAAAGGTGATTAAAAAGAAAAGTAAGGAATTAAAAATGTGTCGCTCTAAGGAAACAGGCATTTTGCCAAAATCTCTATTTTCAAACATGGACTCGGTATTTAATTGAAATGTTTGCCCTGTTTGAGCCCCAGAAAGTGCCCCTCCGTTCCCCTTCATCTGTGGAAAATTGCCTGCTTCGTTAGAGTGTGGGTAACAGCCATTGTGCCTTGTTTCTGTTGCCCCACAAGAGATCACGGACACAAGGCCTTCACGCATAGTGCACAAGCCAAGAGTTATTAGACCCCCGTTTTTCAGAAGGGGTAAGTTGATCAGAAACTGGGGCTGCATGGTGGTTTGCTGCTCTTGATGATGATGATTACGGTGATGAGTCTCAGACGATGATTTTGAGGTCTGAGGAATGGTGTCGTTCTCCCACCATGAAAATGGCTTTTATCAGCATGCACTAACACCGCCTCTGTGCATTTCTCACCGGGGCACAAGTCATCTTCTTTAATTTTTATTTTTGTTAAGTTACACTTTGTTGCACTTCATAATTTAGATATGAATTATAATGTTTCTACTCATCTAGGAAAACCATCATAGCTCTCCTTTATATTTTGAATTTTAAGGCGACACAGCCGTAAAGGTATGAATCTGACAAGCGCAGTGTCTTGTGAACATATCTCGTGAAATTTTTTCACATTTTTTCATCCTAGATCCACATACTTCAGTGTATTTAATTGGGATCTTATGTGACAGACCAAGTAGTGCTTGATGTTGAAGTAAAGGAAAGTGATTAATCAATTAATCTTTTTACAAATAAAAGTCTGAATGTGACCTACCTGCATTTATATTCAGGCCCCTTTTACTCTGGAATGTCTTCCAAAATTACCAAAATAAAGTGCAGAATTGCTAGAGAACATTAGTAAACCAAGAGCACGAAGAAGGGTAATGTTATGGAAATGTTTAAAACACGGCTAGGTTTTAAACAGTAGCCAAGGCTCTACATATTTTATGAAGGACTGCAGAGATCCATGGTTCAGGGGGGGATAACCGGTTCACATGGCAACAACGGAAAAGTCTTTGTTAAACAAAAGCCTTAAAATTTAGTTGCGGTTTTCTACCAGCCTTGTAGGGCGCAGACCAAGCATGATAACATTTTGTTCCACAAGCAAAATACTGCATGTGGCAAGAAAAAAGAAGAAAAAAAAAACTGTACTGGAGATCAGCCCATTATCACCATCAACATATCAAACAGAGACTGGGAAAGTGGTCTCAGGTGACTGGAAGATGATGTAGCTAAATTCATCCAGTCCTGAGAGAAAACCTGTTAGGGGCTGTAAGAGACATGAGACTGGAGTGGAGGTAGCTTGAAACAAAACATTTTTATATTCAGGTGTCCTAATGGTCTAAGGAAAGTTACAACAGGGGACAATTTCTGGCAAGACTTGACAATTTTAATACACAAATACTTCCAAACCAATCCGATGGAAGTTTTTTGCTTAAAAAAAAAACAAAAAAGGATAAAGCTGGTGGAGGCATACCACAGATGATGAGTCCAAGGTATAGACTGATAAATACAAATTCTCATCACCCTTTTCAGATTTTTGTTTAAAAAAATTTATTCCTCTTTACAAAAATGTTATTCCTCTTTACAATTATGCACATGTCGGTCTGTCACATAGAGACCGGATTGTGAAGTGTTTGGATTGTGATTAAAAAAAAAAACTAAAACCAATGGTATATGTACCATCTCAATGCACTGTGCAAAAAATTCCTTCCATTTACTATGGATGTCTGGATTACATGTGGGACTGGTTGCGTATGTGTGCACATAAGTGTGTGCATACATATCTTTGTGTGTATGTCTGGGATGGATAAAGAGTCAAAACTGAACAAAATGAAAATGTGCTCTGGGCCTTCATTCCTTGTTCCTGTCTTTTCCTCTTCCTCTCTCACTCTTGCTTTCTTTTGTAACCTGAGAAAAAGACAACATTCCACACATCTCACTGCAGATGATGTTGGAATTGTCTCTCTTCCTCGGGATTCTGTCCAACTTCTTCCTCTTTCTCTGAACCTGTGACACAACATACCAGCTGCCCAGCCGCCCTGCTCCTCGTCTTTCTCCTCCTCCTCCTCCCTTCTCCTGCTCTTCTTCCTCACAGCTCTACCTGTCCGACCTCTGACCTCATAAGAACCTCATTTTGACCTCTGGGCCTCCTCTTCTCTTGTCATCTTATTTCCCCCCTCGCTCCTCCCTCGTTCAGTCGAGTGGGGACCCTCTCCTCCTCTTTAAATCCACAGCTCAGTGTGTGTACTACTGTTTGTGCACGTGCATGCTGCATGCCTTGCTGTTACCGTACCGGAGGGTGAGTTTGCGTAAACGTTAAAAAAAAGTGAGCTTTTTGTTTCAGACTAACTTTTAAAAGATACATTTGTTTAGATCCAGTCAATTAGGTTTGAGTCTTATTCGCACAGCAGATAAATATTGAAAATCTGCTGGATTAACTGAGTGAGGTTATTATTTCCAAAGCATTCTTTACGTACAGGTCAAGAAGTCAGAAGTTTACATGCACACATCAAAGGCATGAGCGTCATATTCATTTTTGGGTCTTACTCATCCTTTTAATCCCTTTTCATAAAGTTTGACTGATGAGGTAAAATACAACTTCAGGAACTTCTAAAAACAAGAACTGGTTGTACAGGTTTGAAGTTGTTGGTTATTGTTTGTAATCCACTCAGGATTATTCAAACTGGCTCAAATCAGTTCAGTTCAAGTCAGATAGTTGCATACATTGTATATAAAGGCACTTTTTTTTTTACTGACTTTTTTCCTCACAAGCCTTGATGATGATATCATGGCTTTGTAAGCTACTTACACCTTTGTTCACAACATTTGAGTAAACAGAGGCATAACTGTGGGTGGACTTTAAGGCAGCATGTCAAACACTACTTACTTGTGTGACATCATATTAAAAAATTTAATTAAAATCAATCAAGAATTCAGAATTAGTTATTTTTGCACAATTTCAAGATGTCCTGAAGGTACTACATTTATCGACTTAAGTAAATAATTGTAACTACATCACCCAGTTGTATTTGTTCTTATGGAGCTGCAACAGGGTGAGGCCACACATCATTACCAGTTTTGAAAAGCACATTGCAGGTTTACATTGAGCTCTAAATATAACACATCTATATCAATATCAGTAAAATGTTTGTATATATTTGGGCCTGTATTTCTAATTTTGAACCTGTTTGGAGTAGAGAAAATTGACCAAACAAACAAAAAAAATCTAATTCTTGGATCTTGCATCCGTTATATTTCCAGTCCAGCACCAATAAAGAGGGGTTTAAGGAAACAGCTAAAGCTCAAAGATAATATATTATTAATGCTGATGATGAGTGTGTGTACATTTCTGATAAATACTGTATATGAGTGAGTGAGGATTTTGTACAGATGAACTGTGGTGTCTGCAGTTTGCCGTTTACGTTCTTAACATCAAACTGTGCATGGCATGCTTTCAGTGTCTGAATTAGCCTTTGCTGTGTATAACGTTCTCTCTGTTCAGTAGGTGTATTCTAATCTTGTTTTATGCCAAATTAACTCAAAAAGTGTTTCCTTTTCTTTTACTGTGAAACAAATGGTGTCATTTTAACAATATGCTGTTAACACATTGACTTCTGCATCGCACATAATGTTCAGAGAACAATGCTGCTGCAAACATGAAGTCTTTCTTTCATGGGCAAACGCATTCATCATACATTTGTCTTTAAGATTTTAAGAGCTCGGTGTTACCGAGGAGGGTTTGTTTACACTTGTTACTGCTCTTAACACAAAAATTTGCCCAAGTCTGAAGGACTCTCAGCATTGTTGAAACATTATCTGCTGGCAGGGATACTGGTGTGAGGGTGTGTGTGTGTGTGTTTGTGTATGGTTTGGATGTTCAGGATTTATTACCCTACATTTTAACCTCACATGTGACCCAAAAAAATCTACTTCATTCATCATATATAAAAGAATTTGAGTGTAGTCTTGTGTGTCCGTTTTTTTATTTGACCGTTGTTAAAACACTTAGTGTATCGTGAAGCGTGTTGTGAACTGTGCTGTCCTTTCTTCGTTTGATTTTAGGGCTTTTTTTCAGTCTCAGTAGAGCTAGTCTGTGCTTCACCATGTGTTGTGCCTTGGACACTTGTGTGTGTGTTTCTTTTAAACAACAGGAGTAAAAAGGAAGGACTAACCCTGACTCAACTAAAATCATTCAAGCTGCCATTCTAACTCATTCCTTCCTGTTCACCCTCATTCTGATGCCACCTCTGACCATCCTGGCCCTGTTCCATCCCAGAGACACACACTGTATTTCATAAGTCAATACATTCTGGGAATAAAACAAACGCATCATAAAGAAGTACTTCACTCACATAAGGAGCCATATGAATTGATTGGTGCCACTTAAAAGCCTTAAAATACCTTGAAATCCTTCTTTTAATGCAGTAGATTTGTGTCACACTGAAAAATGTAGACAAAATTGATCATTGCTTTGCATACGTTCATTCAGCAATCCATGAAAAATAATAGTAACACTTTATTTGAAGGGGTGTGCATAAGACTGACATGACACTGTCATAAACATGACATAACATCTGTCATGAACATAAAGAAGTCTTTATGAATGTTTGACTGTTGTCAAGAAGTGTCTGTCAAGTTTTCTTCCGGTTTGGTTGACTGTGCGATCCCCACTTGAAAGGGATTGTTTCCACTGTGATCTTTGAACTGGATTTCACTCAGAGACTTTAATTTCATTGGCTCATCTTTATTTTTCATGATGGTCCACATAGCTCAAATCTCAATTGCTCAATAGCCCATAGGTGAAAAACCTCAAAAGAAACAGAAACACATCTATTACATTCTGAAATTAACAAGGTAAATACATTGTGAAATCAGATTTCTACCCTTTCAAACCAATTATTTCAAAAGAATAATAAATAGAAAATATTTTATAGTAAATTCAGCAGCAATAAATAAATTGGCATTTTTATCAATATTTGTTAAAGACCCTCACAAACATTACAACCAACATTTCCTTTTTCTTTCTACTTTAACCAATAAACACCAAGTGTATTTTCCTTCTTTTTATTTTTTTTCTTTTCAACCTAGTAACTTGACCTCAACAAGACTAAACAACTTAATACAACAAACAATTCAGCATGAGCAGCAGCATTGAGCCTTACCGGCTGTCTTTCACAGCTTGTTGAAACTTTCACACAGTTCTGAGCTTAAATGCTCCAGCACTGTTTGCATCTCATGCTCTCAAACCAGGACTGACAAGTCAGTCACACCAAAAGTAGCTGCACTCTGATTGCCAGGAGATTGAAGATTGAGTCCACCTGGTTCTCCTCACCGACAGGCAGAAAGGAGCTGCAGAAAGGTGCAGGGGAGTGACAGAGGGGAGTGGTTACCTAGCAGGTCACCGGAACAGTGTCATTCGGTAAATAATGACACTTTTAATGCAAAGTTGCTCTAAAGGTTGCATTAAAAGTCCATTAAAAATGCCAACATTACATTAAATTATCATAATTTACAAAATCATGCAAAGTTGGCACTTTTAATGGACTTTTAATGCAGCTTTTTAGAGCAACTTTGTATTAAAAGTGTCATTATTTACCGAATGACACTTCATGACAACAGTCAAACATTCATAAAGACTTCTTTATGTTCATGACAGGTGTTATGTCATGTTTATGACAGTGTCATGTCAGTCTTATGCACACCCTTTCAAATAAAGTGTTACCAAAATAATTGCTTATAACAAAATCAGTAGTGTCACAATTGTTGGTTCATCGACTCTCTGTTTACAAACTCACAACAGGCTTTGGCTGTAGGATACCACTTGGTCTTTGTCTAGATTTGTGACCAATCCTGGGTCTCTTGTTTTCAGAACGAGCTTTCAGGAGGTGGAACTGAGATTTTCTTGGTCACAAAGTTGATTTTTGTGTCTGCTGAATTATTCATGTGTAGATTTGACCCATATGTTTTGCATCATTATCAATCACTTTTTAAACAGTCCAGGTAACACACCCTATGTCATATTTATCTGTGTGAAGGTGGAACAGGAAAAGCGTTTTTGTGACATTGCTCTCACTTAGGCGTCGGATGATAAATTAAACCTATCGACCTCATTTTAATTATCGTCTTTATCGTCTCTTCCGGCCTTTTTTCCTTCTGTTGATGACACTGAATGAAAAAAGGCTCAGCTCCGGTGCTCTCCACTGACCCAACCTTTTTCATTTCCTTAGTCTAATGTCCAGCGGACATTTCACGAGTTGTCGGCCCATTTTCAAACCCTGAGAGACACATTAGCGACAGAAATCCCAGGTATAACGGTTCGATCGGGTTCGTCATGCCGTGTGGTGTCCAGCCATATGGGCACAAAATAATGTCTACAAGTCCAGTTAACTAATTTTAAAATCAGGCATTAATCAATGCTTTACTAGAATCTACCTGTGATGCATGTGGCTAGAGTCAGCGTAAAGTCCTGACGGAATGAAAATCATTATAACCTATTTATGTCACGTTAACGAAGAACAGCTGAAAACTTACCGGGTTTATCAACTGTTGTAGCAATTTGGCTCCAACTCCTCTCCTTGTAATTTCTATATTCTTTGCACGAAATGTTGAATAAACATTAATGATGCCACAAATCATCTTCGATGTCCGCTGGACTTCGGGTTGCGCCGTTTTAGCTGTTTGGGATTCCCCTCCGTAATTTCCCCTCAGAAAGCACGGAGGAGAATCCGTGCTTTCTGATTGGCTACCTGTCACATTCAACGGGCTGCCTTAAGTTCCCAGTCGGGGAAAATCCCTGATTTAGATCGGAGCGGCCACGACGATCTACCGTAACACACCACACACTGCAGGATGATCGGTTAGATCGGCCAATGATCTAAGATTGTCATAAGGGGGGAATGGGGGCAAAAAATGGTGTAGTGTGAACTATTGCATTAGGTAGTCGGGTGTGCCCATCTTCTCTATTTAAATCTCGTGATTGCTGAAGGGCAATATACATACAAACTTCATAATCTGCACACTTTTGGTTGAATGCAGTATTTATTTCCACTTTGGCTTTATGTTGTTTAGTTTTTATTCAAGTACGTTTTTTGTTAATCGAGACTGAGAATCCATTTTATTTTTGTTTTTGGTTGTTTTGTTTATTTAGTTGATCAGTTCCAGTGCAACGTGTTCTTTTGAAAATAAAGTACATCTATCACGAATTTGCATGTATTATTAGTCATTTCCATTAAATCAGTGTCAAAAGGTCTTGAAACAATATTATCATTTATCGCAATAATTTTTTAGACAATCGTCCAGCAAAATTTGTTACCGTGACAGGCCTACTCCCACATGAATCAGATTCTAATGTTTTTATTGAACCTCAGAGAAATGCTCTGTTCAGCTTCAGAAACTAAAGGATACATTAAAATTATTCTACAATTACACTTATATCTCCAATGAATTGGTATCAGTCATTAGGATGTCATTATGAGAAACATTTTTCCCAACAAAATAAATGCACTGAAGTTCTTGCTTCTGTGCTCAGTGTGACATTAAGCTCCTGTAATAAAAGATGAATTTGTGTGAAGGCTTTTTGCACACCTGTACTACGGGTGCCAAAAGGTGTCGAGGTTGTATAATAGATTGTCTCTGTAATAACATGTGTCAACTGTTCTAAAAATTTAATTAAGCTGTAAGGCTTCAAGCTGCTTCATGCCAAAATGTTCACATCTCCATTACTGGGCCATAATGGGTACTGCTTTATACTGTACATTAAAAGTAAGACCAGCTGCAGATCTGCTGAATTTCACCTCTGTTAAATGACACATTAAGCAAAGAAAACATGTTATTTATGCTCAAACTTGATAGCATGTTGGTTAAATATGTCAAGTTTGGGAAGCTTTACCACATCTACATCAATTAGTATTTGACTACCGTGTATATGCCTTTACTGGGATTTCGCTTTTTCAGTTAATGACTGACAAAATCACGTAAAACATGTTTTCTGAATCCATTTTCATTCCTTTAGCTGACAGTCAATACATTTTGCTATTAAAATTAACATTTTGAAAATTAAGATTGAACTAAATGTAGTTTAAGACTTTTAGTGAGGCCAGGTATGAAGGACATTTAATTTGCATTCATTATTAAAAGTTAACCCTTGCATTAAAACCTGCACTAAATGTACTTTTACAGATATATTTGCATGAATATGTTTCTCACAACTATACTTTGGGCTTGATTTTGGATGAAGACCTTTTCACTTTTATTAATGTAAAAAAATTGCATATGTTTAAATAAGAAATCCTAGCTGCAATGCTGTCACGTTTTTCATGTTATAAAGATATTTTTGACTCAGGTTTAGCAAGAAATCGGTATAAGTGACGTGCATCATAATGTTCTAATTCTGTCCATTTTTCCAGCCATTTGTTTAGCTAATGTTTTAAGTAATACAGAAATTAAAATTCCCTACACAAAATTAAAAAATGTAAAATTATTAAAATGTTCCTTGCTTATTAACTCCTACAAAACTTGCTTATTGTGATTCAAGTGAGATTCAGAGTGCACATGGTGTTCATAAGAAAAATCATAATTACTTTTTGAACTTTAAAATTACCACCAAAAACTGTATTAATACAATTTTGTGTTTGGATGTGTACATTTGTGTCTTTCATGTACTGTCTTTGAAAAGCAAACAAAAACTTTAGTCACCTAAACTTATTATAGGTCGGACTCGAATAAAAGTTAAATGGCATTCAAACACCCCAAAAAAATCTATAAAAACATGAAACATCTTTCATATACTTAAAGAGACAGTTTGGATTTTTTTGAAGCAGAGTTTTGTGAAAAGGTGTTTTGTGGTTATCTTAATTTCAGGAGATAACTCTTTCAGTGACCTCAGATTAAGCAAAGAGATTGTCCATAGTTTTCTGATGACCTGGCAACTATTCAGAGGAGAGCGCCGATAAAAGTGGATTTGCTCCACTGTTGATCAAAAAAATGTCATTTCATTTACACACACAAACCTTTAAGCCACCGCGAGGGTTGCAATGAGGAATACCTGCACATTGGTCTGAAGTTATTCACTATGACGATCGTATTAGCTTATGTGTTGTGTAACAACCGTTATAAACGCGATGCACTACGAAAACAAAAATATGAGCTAAGTTCACGTGAATGCTTTTCGTTGATTTTTACCTTTCCATTCGATTGTTATTCTGGTCAAAGTATGCACTGAAACTTTATTTCTTCAATTGTAACTGGAAGTGGAGCCCCAGATATGTTTTTATTAAGGGAGCCATACAAACAGGCACAGCTTAAAGGAGGCGTCTTCTGCAGGTAAAATACTAACTACTCCTAATGACTCCACCGTTTATCCAAATTAAATTAGTTTTAAATCTATTAACTGTGTTTAACGTGAGTATGTATAATTGTGTGTGTGTGTGTGTGTGTGTGTGTGTGTGTGTGTGTGTGTGTGTGTGTGTGTGTGTGTGTGTGTGTGTGTGTGTGTTTGTAGAGGGACTTATACTTAAATGCCTGAGGTTCAGACTAGGATGCATGTTTCTGAATTGCTGCTGAATTAAGGGGAATGCAAGGACAACTAGCTTGCATTTTTCTTAGCAAAGCCTACTGCTGAGTCCCACTCAGGAACTTATGACATGGGTTGGAACGATAACAGATATTTCACAGCAGTTTTGTTTATTGTGTTATAACAATTCCTCTATGCTGTTTTGCTTAGTTTCTGATTTGGAAAGGTCTTTAATTGGGCCAAATTAAAAGACCCAGCTACAAAAACGGACATCCTTGCTTTAATGTAAATGAATATCGTGCCAACCCCAAAATCAACATGTAGCTACACTCACTTTTCTTTTTTTTTATATTTTATTTCCTGGGACAGATTACGTTCTGGGAATTCACTTTCTTTCTTTGATTAAAAAAAAAATCAAGAGCCCTGCATCATTCACTTCACAAACAAAGGATGATCCACGAAGCTCTTACTGTATGCCCTCACAACTTGCACATTTTGCTGTGTCCCAATGACAAAGACCTGGACTGAATTCTTTACATCAGACTAACTTTCTTACATCAATTGGGCAAAGTGTTACTGCAAAAAAAAACTTAATTTAAAATGTTCTTGTATTCTATTCAAGGGCATGCAGATAAAATGTAATCGCAGGAGTACTGCAGTTCTCCATTAAATAACTATTTTCAAACATAAAAATCAAACTCAGATAACAGGAACTTTGAACCAATTTGTCCTTCCATTATTTGAATAGGTTACTTCATCTAAAATAGGGTTTGCATGAACTATCTCTGTTTTGTGACTCGAATTACTACAACTGTAGAAATTAACTTTGCCTTTTTTGCCCCACTAGTCATGAGCTGGAAAGCTAATCTGTGTTTCATCACCATGGAGAGTCTATGAGTAGAGATGTACTGGATCAGAATTTTGTGGTCAAGCTCCAATCTCTGATTTTATGATGCTTTGACCTGCCAATGCTTTTAGCCATTTCTCATTTGTTTTTAAGAATTATGATATCATTCAAAACACTCTTTTAGCCTTACACCTGTTAGTGATTTATATCAGGTGCAAGAACGGAGTATGTAAAGCAGGATTTTACCATCCTATTATTACTGAAAGACCAAATGAATATTGCATTGATATTGTAAAGTTTCTTTAGCAACTTATGTTTCATTTTGCATGACTAGCACAGCTAGCAAAAACTAAAACGGCAATATTTGTGTGTTTCACAAGATAGATCCTTACTTTAACTCGAACATTAATGAAATGCTGCCAACATTTCCATATTCAGCATTTTTTTTTAGTTTTGCCGTCTCGTTGCTTCGATGAGCCTCAGACATACAACGGCACAGAATGACATAACACATTAAAAATGCAGCCTCCTTATAAGTAGCGTTCACATCTCTGGACATCATGTGTCTTCCATCCACTCTGAAGGTTGTTGTCAGCGTGACCTGGCAGCTCTTCCATAAAGTGACTCTTCCTTTTCCAGCATTTAACTTTCAAAATGTGTTTAATGTTTTGATTTTTGCACATTGCAAGAACGCCTCTTGGAAAATTCTGAGCATTCCAACATTTAAAATCACTGAGGTTTTCAAAACTCCTGTCACCTGGGCCTGGTTTTAGCCAAATGCAGTACCGGACAAAATGTATTCTGACTGATCAGTCCAAATTCTTAGAATGTAGAGTCTCTGCTTGTGTATTGGGACACGGCTAAGCTCCACTGTTTCTTAAGTAGGTTGGAGAAACAGTCAACATGTAACCTCCCGACCCTCCCCATGGCTGTGCCTGCTCGGTGTTAGTGTTTCTCTTGTCTCGCCCCTGTCTTCCTTCCAGGTTATGGGCTGGTGCAGGAGGAGCTTGTGTCCCCGGCCTCCATGCAGTACAGCTTGCCCTCTCCATTGGGTGTGGAGCCATACTGGCAGGAGGTTTCCAGCCTGGAGTGTGCGCCCATTGCCACCACGGAGGAAGACACACTAATGGAGATGTCGGATGTTCAGGTGTGGCCAGCAGGGGTCAGCCCCTCGCTGGTCACAGTTGAGGACTCGTCGCTAGATGGTAGCAGTCGAGCAGATGACTCTGAGGGCGCGACGCTTTCCTTGCCCTGCAGCTTGGGCCGTCCAAGCAGCGGAGCCAGTGGGGCCAGCGGTTCCATTATGGAGCTGGAGGAAGAGGAGGAGGAGGAGGAGGAGGGGGGAGAGGTAGAAGAGGAGGAAGTGCCACAAGAGCCAGCAAGTGCACTGGCAGAACGGGACAGGGTGAGGGCCACTGGTGCTGTTCCCAAGGTCAATCTGAACGGGCAACCGGGAGGTCAGAGGTCAGACGCAAGGAGAGGGGACGGTGTGGCGGTGGGAGGAGGAACTAAAGGAGGAGTTGGTGGTGTGGGGCTGGGCTCAGTGGAAGGGATTTCTCTTGTTGCAGGCCAGCAGGTGTATGCCCAGCATGGTGAGATGACTGGGCTCAGGCCACCGGAACACAACGGGGACAACCGGTACGTCGTCTTTAAGGTGCACCGTCTCAACGCATTATGAGATCACAGTTCCCCCTGCTGACATCGAGCTGTGCTTCATTCTTTGCAGGATGGTGGGAGGTGGAGCATTTCAGCCATACTTGCCAGACAAGGACTCCCTGCAGGGCTGGGTGGGCTCGGCGTCATCCGGACATGGCGGAAGTGTGCCAGGCTTGCACACAGTCCAGGAAGCCTTACTGACTCCGGTGTGTGATACTGGTTACTCTCATGTGCTGCGTGGGCACTTCCTGCAGGGCATGCAGCCTTTTGACAAGGGGCTGGGCTTCTCTCATCAGGAGACGGGCCAGCAAGCTTGGGAGCAGGAGCAGAGGCGTGGCCAGGTCAGGTTGCAATGCCGACCACCCGCCGCTTCCTGCGCCCGGAGAGGGAAAACATCTTCATTTCGTTAACTTTTTTTTTTTTTTTTTTTTTTGAATACTCAAATTTATATCCAGCCATTTGCACAATCATCTGTACTTTTTAATCTTTTTAAATGACTCAACAATCATCAGGACTGATGATTGGTCATTTTGATCAATTTAAAGACCCAGACTAAAAGGATTTTTTCCCCGACGAAAAAATTGTTTAACATCAATTTCTCAGATTCCAAAAAAGCATCTCAAGCACTCAAAGTTGATATAAATCATTATTTGATTGTATTTTATTATCTATGTTCAGAAAGAAGAGAAGGCGGACTGCTCTGCCGAGGCTAAATTTGTTGAAGAACGTGGAATTGCGCTCTCTAGAAAAGTAAGACTGTTTGTTTCACATTTTCCATGAATTTTCAGCTTCATGTATGTTATTATTTTCATTCCACACAGTAAAATCATTAAAGTAGCATATAGGACATTGGTCTGTTTTAAACAATGAAACAAATACTGCATTTGGACAGCATTTGTTTTCAAGGATATAGTATCAAATTAACTATTTTAGGTTTTACGTTGTCAGATAAATATACAGTAGTCAGTGGAAGGACAGGCTTAGTCTCTGAACTAAATACTTTAAGGTTTTTTGTTTTTTTCTTTCAGAAATATACAGGCAACTTTTTCATTACCCCTAGTGTGTTTTTGTGTGCACAAAAACTTGTCGGCAATACAGTTGTTCAGTCTAACTTCTGAGGTTTCCTAAACGTTGCAGGACCTTGTTGAGTAGAAAAATGTGATCAGTGCTTGAGTAGCATTTTACCAGCTGAGCAAAATGAATGAAAATGAGTTGCAAAATAGATTAAATGTGATTGTGTAAGAGATTTATTTAAACTCGCAGCACAGCACTGTAAAAGCATGGTGGATTTGCTCAAGGTTATCATGATAGCAACGTCTCACACTATCCACACTTTCACACAAACGCTACAAGTCTAAACTCACATCTTGTCATTGAAGATCAGCTACACAGAGTGAGACACACAGAAGATCATACATAGAGGCCACAAGGATTTCGGTTCATGTTGGATTAAGGAATTTTGTACAGTTAAAAGGATAAAAAAAAATCAAAAACAACTATGACTCAGATCATTCAAAGAATAAGAAATTTCATATGAAACAAAACACAAAATGAGTGAATTTGGTGCCTGATTTGGTTGGCCGACTGCTAAAGCCCTTTGACACCCTGAACATGTGAGCCATAGTTAGTTTCCTACTCTGGTTTCAGCACTTAACTGGTCCAAGTGTTGTCTCCTTCCTTCCTCCTGCCCTCCTTGCTCCAGGTGGGGATGGATGTAAGAAAGGGTGCTCAGTCATTGCAGCGCACCAGTCTCCGGAGAGTTAAACACTGAAATACACATACTGCCCGGTCCTCCAGGTACGGGACAACAAAACAAGCACTTGTGCATCCCAGTGCTTGGACAATAACCTGTGTGGTGACTGCTACCAAATCTGATGGAGCCTAATAGTTTCTTACACCAACTTTGTTTTTATTTTTTGTTTTTGTTTTTTTGTTGGTTTTTTTCTTTGTTGCTCCAAGTTAGAATCCCTTTTTGTAATGCTTTTTGGATGAAAATGTTTGGTTGTTGTGTAAAATGCACAGTCTGCAATGATTTGACACTCATTTAAATGCTGTACTTTTCTGTATTTGAAATACAAAGACAGCAAGGTTTTCCTATTGAATTGAAATATCAGTGGTTAAATTCTATGTGATTGCCACGAACACGCTTCAGAAATGACGGACTATTACTTTTTAAATCAACTTTAGAAAATAAAGTAGAGGGGAAAGGAAGTTGTTTTAAGCCTAAATAACTTACTGTAGCTGAAGCATAGGAAGAAAAGAAGATACGAAAGAAAAGAAACAAAATAAGGCAACGAAGAAAAGCTTAAATCTGAGTATGGAAAATCATCTGGAAATGGAAATATTGTGGGAAGCCTACAAAAGACTTTACTGTGTTTTTATTTTGACTGCCTCCTGTGAACATATTAGCACTGGTGGCAGCCTACAAAGCAGTATCCGTGCTATGGTCAACATGTGGGTGGCACTACTACCACCTATTGTCAACTACAGTAGTATTTGTCAATGAATATATTCAGATTCTTTCATTTTGAAATTCATTTCTGCCAATTTAGCATGTTTCTGTTTTCCATGTTTCAGTGTTTTCAAATCATGACCTCCTGCTGTTAACAGCATTTTACACAGCTTCCCAGCCTTTTCTGAAAACTTGATTATGTCGTTGTCTACGCTTTCATCGTAAAATTTTAGAAGGCCAAAATAATTTTGTATGCATATTAAATCAGTTTTTATATTTCTATTGTTTTTTTTGTTTGTTTGATTTTGTTTTTTTCAGGACCGGAAACCCACTGCCAAAACACCCACCACAAAAACACGACCAGAACGAAGATGGAAATGAAGAGTTAGAAGATGTGGGGAGGAAGTGGAGAAAACATACCAGGACAACCAGAAACATCCTCAACCTGTGATCATGAAGCACCACAAAACAAAAGAAGACGAGAACAAAAAGAGGAGTTGAACTTGTAGTTTTATAACATTTGTAAAGAAAAATATAACTAAACAGAGGCATGGTAATTCATTTTTATACAAAAAAAAAAACTATAAATGTTCGTAAAACAACTAAGGAAAAAAAAAAAGCAACAAAGTGCTTCCTGTGAACTGTAATCGCATGATAACTGCTGGTGCATGCCCTTTGACCTTTTGAACTGTCATTATCTACAAACTGAAGGAGTAAAAAAACTCAAGGTACAGGGGCCGGCCCGTGCATGGGTCATAGGCCTTTTTAAAGGACCTCATGCCCACTAACTGGAGCCGTTTGTCAGCGAGTTGAGTCCGTTAACACTGCAGCCAAAAAAAAAAAAAAGAACACACAACTCCCTCACAGGACGGCTGTATATGCAGCAAAGCCTCTGCTGAGCCAATGCTTCTGTCATCGGACCCTTCCTCCTCTTATTCTTAATGTGATATATGCACTCTATGCTCTGTGGACATGTGTGTGCGTGTGTGTGTGCGTTTAAATTGCTCTGCCGCATGTGTTACCTTGCTTCGAGCTCTGCGTTGAGCCTCGCCCGCCCCCTCCCCTGATTGGCTTGTTGTCTCTGTGATGTCACGGCGTGCTCGACCTCTGCCAAGAGAAGGCCGCCGGCTCTTCCCCGCTTGTGAGTTCTCGTCTGCGTGTATCTATGTTTTTATTTAGATTTATCCTTAGACGAGCTCGCTTCCTCTTCGGTATCTGTCCGCTTTGGTTCTCCACTTTGTTTGACTTTGGTAGAGAACTGGATCTCTTTAATTCCCTCGTGTCTTCAGGGGTAATGTGTTCTAAAGACATCGGAATGTTTTCCTTGGAAATGAGTTGGTTGCTTGACGGCATTGCACAGCAGCTCTGTGATAAATATCTTGACTTTTTCCTTCCTTATGAGATTTTTCTGGTTTTTCTTGGTAGCATATCTCATTTTGAGCCATCTTTACTGGTAGCCCTCGTTTATATGCAGTAAAAATCGCAGGTCTCCTCTATCCATTTGACTTCTCTGCTCCATCTTTTTTTTTTTTAATCTGTGTCAGCTGCGGCATCTTGCTGTCAAATTTTTATTTATCCATTCAATACAAAAGACATAGAAGAAATACTGAAGAAGTTGACTTTTAAGACATTGCTTGGAAAATTCCTGGCAAGTGTGAAAGTTGCAGGTGACAAAACGTAAAGCGTGGACAGAGAGGTAGCACTGTGACTGTCCGGTTATCACTGACCCCAGACTCGTGAACTTTCTATACGTGGCTTGCAAAGGTATTTATTACTTTGTGAACATCTTCTGATACTTCTGAAGATGCGGTCCCATCTTCTGATGGGACCGCATACTGCACAGTTGTGAGGTAAAAGGATGAGTATATGTTGTTGTGAATGTTTTGCTACAAGTAAAAAAAGTATAGGATGCATTTTCAACAGCAACCCTACGATTACAGGGTTACACACATATTTTTTTTTAAAGTTTTCTAATTTAAAGTCATAATTTTTCATTTAAAGCACCCCTTGTAGGCTTGTTGTTGTGCCATGCGCTTTCCATCAACAAATGACAAAAACAGGGCTGTATGTGGCAGAAAACATCCCCAAAGTGGTTGTCGCATGACAACCACTGAATCCTGAATCCTGAAGATGTTCTATATAAATACCTTTGCAAGCCTCAGTACATTCAGATATAGAACATGAAAAAGCACATAAACAAACAAAATAAACTTATGGTTGAAATGTCAGAATGTCAGACAGCTTTGCCACAGCAATAATGCCTAACAAAAAGAAAAGATGGATTGATTGTCCAGCAATTATGATCTGTGATGTGTTTTTTTTATATATTACTATTATCGTTATTCATTGTTTAAAGCACTAACGTAGAAAATCTAATTTCGCTGAAGTTATTTTTAAAAAGTTTTTGTTGAGATGGAGTCACCCAAAATCAGTGTTGCTTTCACTGAGTTATTAAGGCTATTAGTGTTTCACACATGTAATAAAAATTTTAAAAAAAAAATCAAGCTCACATTACTGAAAGTCATGTATCTTTCAACACTTTATGCAGAAACCGGACAGCAGCACTATGTAGACTTTGTATCACAGTAGCACACGTTTCTGGAGCGTCTCAACACTATTTTATCCCACAAGTACTGTAAATGCTACTGTAGCCTGAATGAGTGCAGCACAGAATGAATGCACATATTTTTCATATGCTCTCCATGCAAGCAACCTTCATCAGATAATAGCACGTTTTATAACATCACATTTTACACTCAGGTTTTTTTGTTTTTTTTGTTCTGCTATGTGAAATGAAAATAGTGTTGAAATACGGATCGCTCGATGGAAAATGAGGTTGAGTCTAGGCAGGCGCACCGGAAACGAGGGTTGTGAATTTTTTGGTCCTTTCGAAGAGGGAAATCTGTGTATTTTTTTTTTATTATTATTTTATGGGGCCGCATGAAACAGAAAGGTTTGTTTATAGATGTGTGTCAGATTCTATTGATTCAGATGAGACCAAAAAGTAGTTTTTAATGCGTCTGAATGAGTCCTCTTGTTGCAGCCCTGGCAAATGGGTTTTGTTTATCCCACTTCATTTTAACACCTGATGAACAAAAAGTAACCAGAAGCAGAGATGACTGCATTTATTTATTTATTTATTTTTTCATATTTTTTTGTTTAGTTTTTTTTATGTTTGAATTGAAATCCAGCACTTTCTAAAATTACTGGCAGTAGCATAATCTTACACTGAAGATTGTAGAGAAATATAACCTTGGGGGAGGCAAAAACCTGTGTCACAATTACTGGAACCTCTGTCAATTGAGATAGAAATAAAATCAATTTTAAGCTAAGAACGGCTTCAATGAGTAGCATTTTGGGGTTACTGTGTTTCCATAGCAACCGCTCTACGTTATCCACATGCTAATGTGAGGCATGGCGGAAGAAAATCTTGTCAGTCCATCTGTCACAAACATAAACATGTAGAGTTTGCGAGGCTCCAATGTAACTTTAACTGATAAATGTAAATGGACTGCTCTTGCAGTCATACTGACCACTGTTTCTCTTTTAACAGCACTGGAAGCCTTATAATAGTGCATTGCATCATCATCTCTAACTCTCTTAGATTATGCTACTGCAATAAAAGATTCATTTGTTTGAAAGACTTTTATGTATCTCCTTACCCAATGAATGTGGAGAATGCTCCTTGGATACATTGTACAATCTCACCAAATCAGCTTTATCTGCATGAAACGGGGCCCAGATTTTCTGTCATTCAGCTATATTTTATTCACAAATTTTCAGAGTACAATATCAGTCAGCACTATGTTAATCTGTACTCCAATATAAAATGTATTTTGTGTTGTACCTGTGTTAAAGTAGCACTACCACAAATATTCACTCTGTACTCCCACCATTTAGTGCTTTTATTGATAATGGTAGCTTTAAAAGAAAACCATTTTACCTAATATGTGACGTGAGGCACGAAGCCTAAATTTATAGATCACTTTCACAGATAAAGTGTGTAAAATAATTTGTAACAGTTTTTTTTTTTGGGTGGGGGGGTTTAGGGAGAGTTGAAACTTTCAGTTATACGTTTGAGAAGGTTGACAGCTGTACAGTTATTTAGGTCAGTGGTTCCCAAACTGGAGGTCATGACCCTTCTGTGGGTGATGAAAGACCATGTGGTGGGCTCTCAATAGAATCTCCAAACATCAACTTCATTTTAAAAAGGAATGAGCCCAGCTTATTTTTGGAATACTTAACTAAAAACTGTACTCGGCTTGAGGCTAGCTTATCTGTCATCACCCATGCCAGCCCCTAAGTGGTGAAAGGATACCATTGTTGTTGACGACCTGTAAGGTTTCACTAAATTAAGCAAAACTGAAATCTCAAAGATGTATGCATTTGATGTTACATTATTTTTGTATTGCATACCAGATTTTTGTTTCACAGTCAGTGGCAGTTCGGGGATGGGTTTCAATCTGCAGCCAACAAACATGCAGACAATTGATTTAAAACTCGCGTGACATGCTCTTCACTTTATTTTTTTCTTTTCAGAGAGCTTGTGGCACCCATATTAAGAACCACCACTCAAATTTCTTACCCTGCTCACTCATAAGAAAATATGTTAAACGATTTTCTTGTTCTTTAAATTTGTTTCATCTCTGAGAAGAACTCTCTTGTACTGTGGTAAGCGTCCCTTCCACCATGTTTGTGCGTTTGGTGTGAAAGTGCGTGTGCATGACAACACTGGGTAACAAACCTTGTCGGATCAGACGAAGAAAGAAAGAAGACATTTCTACCAAGCATGTGAGTGAAGAGGGTGTGTAAACCTACGACAATGTATTTTAAAATGAGTATTGTAAAATATTAACTGTTGCAAAGAATAGAGATCACCTTATACTCCTTTAGACTGGATACATGACAGTGTAAACGCAATATCATATAACTCTATCCTAAGGAATGCAACCGCGCACATGCACAAAAAAAGATGGTTTTTATGAAAATGTATGTATAAATATGACAAAATATATTTAATTAGAATGCTATGCACCCTCATAGAGTTGTTATGGATGTTCTTTAAGCGTTATCTAGTTTAGGCCGACACCCACATCATGGGGAATGTAGAGGCTTTGTAGCTATGACCATTTGTTTTCATTTCTTTTGTATTGTCCTGGAGAGGATAAACAAACGTGAATATGTATACAAGCCTTTCGATCAAACATGAAGATATGTATAGATCATGTTACCCTGTACACCAGCTCTTACCATTTACAAGACTTAATAAACAGAAAAGATGGGACATAACTTTGTGAGAGTTTCTTTTGTAGTTAAATGCTTAATGATTGTGTGTTTTAGTATTTTTAATTGACAAAAGTTCAGGGGGGCTGCACAGTGGCGCAGTTGGTAGAGCTGTTGCCTTGCAGCAAGAAGGCTCTGGGTTCGATTCCCGGCCTGGGGTCTTTCTGCATGGAGTTTGCATGTTCTCCCTGTGCGTGCGTGGGTTTTCTCCGGGTACTCCGGTTTCCTCCCACAGTCCAAAAACATGACTGTCAGGTTAATTGGTCTCTCCAAATTGCCCCTAGGTGTGAGTGTGTGTGTGCATGGTTGTGTGTCCTGTGTGTCTCTGTGTTGCCCTGCGACAGACTGGCGACCTGTCCAGGGTGTACCCCGCCTCTCGCCCGAAACGTTGGCTGGAGATGGGCACCAGCACCCCTCCCGACCCCACTGAGGGAAAAAAGGGTGCAAGAAAATGGATGGATGGAAAAGTTCAGGGGACTTATGTTAATTCAATGGTGAATTTAAATCTAAAACAAATGTTTAAATGATCAAGACTAATTGATTTTCAAGACTTGCAAATTGATATTCCCAGATCTTTTGTATCCAATGTACTCTATTTTGCAAACGAGTATGGACAGTATATATTTTTCTGTATGTGCAAGACATGGCAATGGCAATACAGATGTAATTATACATAATGGCATTATAAAGTATTAACTGAAATACTTCCTTACCCTTAATTCAAGTCACCGTGGTTCTCTAAAAAAGTAAAATTAGGTGTTTAATACAAATATTCATGTAACTTGTTTATCTTTTTCAACACACCAATGCTTAGCTGGTTTGACAGCTAGCAAAGCGGAAACTACATATCCCAAAACCATCGTCTTCTGACGCCCCCTGTTTCCAGCCAATCAGAGCGCAGCCCTCACGTGATGCTTTATAGGAACGCTGTCACTTGTTTAGAGTTTTTCCTCCCTACCACGTGGAGTGGCGGCTCTTACTCATTGAAATCAGAGGCTTTTACGTTGTTATTGCTATTATTATTTTACCGTGCGCGGCATCGACTCTGCTTCCGTGTGTGAGATGTCAGCAGCGGGACAGACCTCCAGGAGCCTGGAGATCCCGGCTGTCCGGAGGATCGCCATCCACGATGCAGCCCACATGCCCAAGGAGTTCTCCACGACCCCGGGAGGTACTCTGTTCAGCACCACGCCAGGAGGTAAACATATGCGTTGGACCCTGACAGATGGTGGAAAGTTTAGGATTTTTGTGCGTGTGTGTTTATTTTTGTATTATTAGGTTATAAACTTCAGATTCAGTAACATTAACCAGATACGGAAAACATGCAGTCAGTCATAAACTATTTATAGTGCGGCTCTTTCAGCTGCTGCAGAAACATGTTTACAAGAGGAGGTGTAATACTAAACATTATGGAAATTAATTCAGTTAATACTTACTCAAATTTAACTGAAAGCTATATTATTGCTTTTTTTATTACTGTATTCAAAACTGTGCTTAGGTGATGAAATGGACAGTATTTTTGCAGTAGATTTTGAGTTTTTCACAGTAGAAACATTTTATTCTCAGCTGTTGCGTTTTGTATGTTGACACATTTTGTAAGAACTGCGAAAACTGAAATTACTGAATAGCTCAACCATTATTCCACCTTAAAATAAAATGGTTAATGTATTTTTTCTGAAATAATTACAGAAGGTTAAACATTAGAGATGCAACATGTGTTCACAGTCAACGCTGTCTTAAACAGAAAGTCTTTAATCTACTGCTGTAAAACAAAAATAGTGTTTTACTGTTCGTTGCATTGTGTTATTCATTTTACAGTAAAAGTCTATTTATGTTGATGTTGGCAATAAAAATGTAAATAAAAAGAGTATATATATTTATATATATACAAAGCCCCAACCAGTCATCAATAATCTCTGAAATAAAGACATCCTGGACCCTCCTGGAGTCACTTCCAGCATGGGGCCTTTGTTAAAATAAAAGTGTTATCCCGTCCTACCCGCTGTGAAAACCTGGCTCGGATGCACATGCTCGTTTTTACTGATAACATGTTCTGTAACATTACCAGCTCAGACCGGTTCAACAGATAATACACAATGTCATTAACGTTTGGGACTCAAGTCTAGATTCTTGGTCATAAAGAACAGAAAATAGTAACTCACTTGTCACTAACAGCATTTTTCATGCATTTCAACATTTTTTTTTATCTTTCTAGATTACAAGATTTATTTAACTCATTTGTGTTCCTCTACATGCAGCCTTGAACAACTACGGGACTTGCACCCCTATCAAAGATTTTCTAAAAATGCTGAAATAAATTAGTTCCTTTGATTGTAGTAGAATAATCGCTGGAAAAAAATTGGTGCACTTTTTATTTTTTTACTTCCATCATTCTCACATTTGTTGGAAAATAAAACTGAAGTATATAAAACGCCTGTTAGATTGTTAGAAATCAAATGGACTTTACCACATCTGTAGTTGGGTATTAAACATGTAAATACATGAATAAATACCTGTTTTAACTCTTGTTCTGTCTAAATCCTGGTGTCAAAACTGTCAAATTAAGATTTGAGATCTAAAAGTTTCACCAAGGTGTATAAAGAAAGACTACTTCTCTAAATTAAAAGTTCTCATACGCCACAAATATTGATGCTAAATAAACACAAAATTTTACTAACTGGTCAGATTGTTTTGGAAAAAGGGATCTATAAATCACCTTTGGTCTGAAACATTGAAAAAAGAGTCTTACTTGCTTATCTTTGCTCTACGAAAAGGCGACCTCATGGTGGCATCCTAATTCTGTGTTTGACTTTATGAAATCAAGGCTGTCTGGCATCATTGCAGTCACACTGATGAAATAGGAATCTGTGTTTGTCTGACTCTCAGCCATATGTGCATGGGTGAGAGAGTGCGCCTCAGTCTGCTTTTGAGATAAAGTGACAGCATGTTTGTTGTCTTGCGTACGATGAATTTAAGAAGATGGCAAACCATGTTAGAAAAAGCCAAATATCTTTTGTTTTGTTTTTTTGCCATCAATTGTTTTATGAAAATGTGTCCATCTGCAACAACTTGTTCTGGTATGCTACATTTGTACTTTTTTTTTTTTTTTTTTACTACAGTTGTGAGCCAAACTGGATTATTCTGGGAGCAACTAAAACTTTGTATGTACATTTTGGACAAAAAAAGAGACATTTATTTTAGACAGCTTTAAAGATGTGATAATAGGTGAAGTCGCACTTTATTATGGATTTTTAGATAGTCTTACTATTTATAAAGTTTTTCTTGGTGGGAAAGAAAACCTGCAATAGCACACTTTAAAATACTTCCATAATCAGCTGCTGGTTCCTTTGATTTTTTTGTAGTTTATAGTCATAACTTTTGCCTGCTGTGTTATCGCTGCCACCTGCAGGCACCAGAATCATTTACGACAGGAAGTTCCTGCTGCAGTGTCGGACCTCTCCTCTGACCCGTACGCCTCCCAAACTTCCCGATATTCCCGGAGTCACAAGGCCGCTTGACCCAGAGTCGTCCAGTAATGAAAACCAGCCTCAAGAATTACCTAGCAACAACGCAGATGACCACAGCCTGAACACAGAGGAAAACTCTGGTACTGTTTTTTATTTGCCAGCTGACTTTGTACTTTCCTGTTTCTCTTCACTAAATTTTTTTTTTTTTTGCTTTCTCTTACAGCGGAAGATGCCCAGTTTGAAATGGACATCTAAATGTTAGCAGCAATAAGCAATGAAGTAATGCTAACATTTATGTGGTTGTGAAATGGTTGAAATGACAAATCCAGTCTAAGTCAGCTTTATAATCTGACAGAAAACAACCATGTGTTTTCTAATGTCAAATATTTGCTAAAATGTTCAACCTAAAACATTAACTAAATTTTTTTTTTTTCCACTTTGTTAAATGACATGTATGACATGTAATTCCTTAAAAAGTTTTTTTTTTTTTTGATGTGACTTATATTTACTTTGAATATAATATATGAAGTCTAGTGTAGACTTGGAGCTCTAGTGTAGTTGGGAACCTAGTTTTGCAATCTGTGATGACTTTTATGGCCACATGAGGGCAGCAGACACAAGTTCCATACTGTGAGATCCCGTTGTTTGTCAATTTCAAGTCAATGTATTTGTGTTACTTGCAGTTGTTTGAACACTAAGTGATTGTGAAGTTATATGAATTATCAGCAGAAGTCTTAAAAATATATGACTGTATTTTATTGTCACTCATCAGTTGTTTGCTCCTTAATTTCCAAGATCATTAAAGAATAATTTCATGCAGTTTTCTAATTAAACCTCAACCAAGATCAAAATTAAATATGTTTTGGCTGCAAAATGTTACATAATAAGCTTATAGTTTTTACAAACCACTATGTTGGAGCTTTAAACTTTTTTTTTTACTGTGAGTCTCTGTTAACACATTTTGTAACCAAAACTAAACTATTGTTTCTTTTCTGCAATGTTTTCTTTTTCTTACTATGTTATCAGAAAGTGCTTGAAGAAAATGTGCAACCATTAAAAAAAAAATGTTGAAGCAAAACTGGACACTGCATAATTAATCCAAAACATACTAGTATGTCCACCCAGAGCTGGCTGAGAAATAAGAAACATCTCACCGCTAAAGCTGACCAATGTGAAAAATTTATCATAATCCAGAATTTTTGGGTGGAAAAAGCTAATGAAACGGGGTCAGTTCTACACAAACTGTTCTAAAACCATTTTTTGTAATAAAAGACATAACAGTTCTCGTTCAAAATTGTCCTAATTTATTATAATACACAGCAAACATACAGATGGGTCGGTATCAGGGCTGGCCCAAACCTCCATGGGGCCCTAAGCGAAATTTGGTTTTGGGGCCCTCTGGTTCTGCTAACAATGTGGACTGGCTGCAATCAGCAGACTTATCATTAGATCATTCGCACACCTGCGATAAACTTATTGCATCTCTGGCAATGCTGTTTACATTATATACATGTATAATTTAGGATACATTTATTAGCCAACTGATTTATCGACCATTTGATTTCTGGGCGCCGATTTCCTTAATTTTGGGGGATCATGATCTGCTGATCCTTACATGTGAAGCTGATATCCCCTTATCTTACCTTCGTCAGTAAAGGTTTATAAATCAGCTTCTGTCCTCTTCTGCTCTGCAGTGAGAGGTTTGACTGACAGATCGACCCACCAGGTCAGGTCTGCATGTTTACATTAACAATATTCACTGCACTGTTGCCAACTCAGTGACTTTCTTGCTATATTTAGCGACATTTCAGACAAAAGAAATTCGTATCAGCAGGTCAGGCTTTTTAAAGATCAGTAACCAGGGATTGGCCAGAAAACTGCAATCGGTGCAGCCAAACTTAAGATGGCATAAATACACACATATTCATGACATTCTTTGATTAAATACATTTCTCTTAAGTGTTACGCCAGTAGCTAAAAATTTAATTTATACCAGTTGAGACTGATTCTGTGCCTTCAAATGATTTTAACAGAAGTTTCACATAACATAGAAGTTGATGTAAAAATATTGTTTGTTTTAGCCACAAACATTATTTGAGCATAGGGCAGCTCATCGATGTAGCAGATATGTAGCCTGACGTGAAAACATTTTGCTAGACAATGTCAAACATTGAGAAGTTTTAATTATTGTTATCAAACACGGCGTTTTGAAGCCGAAAAAACCTCAGAAATATACAGAGCCAACCATGAGAATCAACTCATTTAAAGTTAAAACTCAGTTTCACACAAACACAAAGACCCTAGCATAAATAAATGCTTGGCAGTTGAAATGGACCGTTAAAGCTAATTTTCTATTAGCAGCTTTACAACTCTTTTACATTATTACATTACATTACCATGGCACATTAAAACAAACTTTTATCTTGGCCTTTTTTCTAGTCTTCCTCTATCTTTTCTCCCTCCCGAACGATAAGTAATTTTTTTGAGACATTGTTTTGCTAACTTCACTTCTGAACGCAGCTTTGGACGTTTGGATGCTCTCTACTGACACCGGCGAAACGTGCGGTATCTACCGCGACCACCAGGGGGCCCCCAAGAACAATTTACTTTTTCTTCTTATCAATAAAATAATTTCTACATGCATTATCAAATATATATTATTGTAAAAACAAATCACTTCATAGTGAAATTGTGTGTTTTTGATATTATAATGACAGAATTTTTTTTTTTTTTTAAAGAAAAAAAAACTCAGTTCCACTGAGGGGGCCCATTGGTGGCCTTGGGGCCCTAAGCGGCTGCTTTAGTTTGCTTATGCTTTGGGCCGGCCCTGACCATTCTTATTTTTTCATTGGCATTAAAAAATAAGTTACTGAACATAAATTGAGTACAGCTTGTGCATAAAAGGCACAACTTGATGTATTTGTAAAAATCTAATAGTGCTTCTGTTAATAGAGTCCATCTCAAGTCCAGCTGTTCCCTCCCTGCTGATTTAATTTCTCTGGCTCTTGCTTCTTTTTATCCGCTTTTTGTTTGATCTCAGTGGCAGCCACATTCCTCCACGACCATATTCTCATGATGCCTCATCACCATCCTCCCGTTCTCGTAGTACAGCATTGAAAGTGGTGCCAGGCGTGTGGGCACACAAGACAGGCTTGGTACTTTGTCTGGTTGGTGAAGATTCAACAGGCTCTGTAAGGAAAAACAGAAAGTTGTTAGATCATATCTCCTCAAATAGGCATTGGTATCATTAGCTATGTATGCTGCAGCATTTTAGCCTTACCTGCATGTATGCATGGTTAGTTGGAGCGAAGATCTCATCTACAGGTGTAGGACATGTCCCTTCACAAAGATAAGCATTGAACCGTTTGGGATAGACGATCCACTCGCTCCAATTGAACTTCTCAAAGTCCACCCACATGTCCACCTTCCTGCAGAGATTACTTTGCTTCTCCTTCCTTGCAGTGTCTCTCTGTCTCTGCCATTTCTGTCCATGCCTCTTTGCCTTGTTGCTCCTCATCCTGGCAGTCGGCACCCTGTCCAGGTTGACGTGCTTGGAGTGTTCTGCTGTGCGGATCAGTGTTGGCATTCGCTGGTTGCGTGGGCTCTGCCTAGAGAAGACCACTATCATCACCCTGTTGGCCGTTGGGTGCTGGATTCTCTGCTGCTCATGATCCTCTTTCACCTGAGCTACACCATCCTCCATTCTCTGAACTGGGGGTCTCTGATAAAGCCAGCGACGGATCATTTTGGTCATGTTGAATACTCTCCATGCTGAGGTTAAGACCACTGAGCTTGGATGAGCTCTCAGGCGTCCCAGAAGCAGCCTGCTCTCTGAGCAGTCCGTATCAGAACACCGTTCCCAGTTGGAGTGATAGATGTCTAGAGAGGCAGTGGAAGACTCTGCGAAGGCAGGCTGGCGGATGTGGAGCTCAGCCAGGTGGATGTTATCACTCGGAGACATGGAGGACAAGTCGAAGGTAACTGACCATTTCTCGCCGATCTGATGGCAGCCTGGAGAAAAAGAAATGAGAATTTTAGACAAAGATGATAAAGAAGACTCCGTATTCTCCATCTTATTTGGAACTGGTTGGTCAAATACATTTTTAAAAAAGGAATAGAATGCAACAGCTTTTCTACCTATTAACTTAAGACAATAAGACGGATGTTCCACTACAATGTTGAATAGGAGTACTACTCACTTTTAGCGACTAGGCTGGTCACAGAGTCGGATTCGTGGAGGACGGGGATGTCCTGTCTGGTCCGATCCTCGGTCCTCATCGTCCGATAGAGCTGCATCATGTAAAACGGAAGCCTGTTTCCGGCGCGTCTGGAGCCGACGGAGCGACCCGCCATCCCTCGGAGCAGCGCGTCGGGAAGCATCCCGTGAAATGGCTGCGCACAGGGACTCAAAACCAAATCCACCAGAAGAAAAAACGCCAACTCCACGGCGAGACCGGTCATAGTTCCCATTTATGATGAAGACACTTTCACGAGCAGATGCAGACTGGTCCCTGCGGGATGCTGTAACACAGTTTTATAATCCCGCCTTTTCATTTTGTAGTCCTTTGAAGAGACGCGTCAAGGCGTGGATGTCTCTGATCCAAAGACCTTGATGTGATAGGTCGTGATAAACCGAAACCAAAGTGCTCTTTGTAGTGTAACAGGTGTGAAAACTGTAAAGGGCACTGATGGCTGCTTTTCTTGATAAGAAGCTCTAACCAAAAAATATTGGTTAATGAGATTACAGGCCGTAGGACTGCAGTGATTAATGACATGATGAGTTAATCAGGTGGAGGAGCGCTTTCTGTATTGAAGGCCTTGGCATGTTTGGAGTATGTTGGGAATGAGCTTGCAAACAGAGAGACACAGGGGGACTCAAAAACATAACAAAAAATCCTAAACATGTTATTTTAATTCTCAGGGTTTATAGGGAAAGCCATATTTGAGGAATAAATAAAATTTTAATGCTAATTATTTTACTTAAAGTCTATACTTTGGCCATATAAACCTATTCTTGAAATAAAATTAGTTGACACTATAAAAATGGTTTTAATATGGTTTTAATAACACCTCTAGAAAAAGTATGTTCTTTATTGAGTCATGAAATTACAAATGACCTACATTAGTAAAGAAAACAAAAACAGTTTGCGAAAAACGACTATTTAAAAAAATTATTTTAGCTCAAAAATACTTTATTCACCTGAAAAGGAAATTAAAAGTCGTCTGCAGTATTCCAATGAAGCAGTCTTGCAATGAATCTGAAGATGCCCTTGACTGAAGGCATCACATACAGTGTTTCTCAACCCTGGTCCTCAGCGCCCCCCTGCTCTGCATGTTTTAGATGTGCCTCTTTTCCAGAACAGCTGATTCAAATGATTGCATGACCGTCAATTACTGCAGAAGCCTGTTAATCACCCAGAGATACAATTCAGGTGTGTGGCAGAAGGGAAATAGCGAAAACAGGACAGGGGGGCGCTGAGGACCAGGGTTGAGAAACACTGTAAACAGCTTGATATTGAAGCAGCAGAGATGATTTTCCACAGTGACATGTCTTAGATGGTACCATTAATTGTTGGCAAGCACTGCTATTCCACCTCATTTGCTTTTGGTGCTGCTCTTTAAATTTCTCTCTTGTCATGTTGTTGGAAAGCCGGAGTTTGTTAGTATGCTACTTCAAAATTTGATTGGAGAGATGGTTTAAACTTTCTAAGCAACACTATTTTAAAAGTTGTGGTACAAATGTCAAATTCAAATTAATGCTTAAATACATTTAGAAAATGATTGAGTGAAGCAGTTTTGCTAGTTTTGTTTTCCAAGGCATAAGGCAACAGTTTATCATGATTCAGCCAAAGTAATGAAATAACGAACTGTGGACTGATTTTTATTGTTAATGTGTTTCTTCCTATAGAGCAGTGCTGCAGAGTCACAGCAACAGCTAGCTCCTCACTTCAGCGGCTGCTGTAGTAGTAACAAAACAGCATGTTATGAAAGATTAAATCTGCAAATAGTAATTGTGCCTGCCAAACGTTTAACGCCGAGTGGAGCGGTCGACCGCTCTAAGATGGCCGCCCTAAATCTCGTCAGCGACAATAAGCGAGAGCGGTCCGTGAGGCGTGGGAGGTACCAGTATGAGGTCGCGGCAGCCCTTGGAAGATGCTAAAGTCAGTAGCAACACTGACAGCTAGCCCCGAAAACAGTGGCACTTGTGACGCCTAATGGCATGTGTCAGCGGAAGTGCCATTAGTAGGTGCGGTATCACGTTTTGAGCTCGGCCCTGCTGTTCAGGTTCCAACAAAACAAACTAAACAAACTTTACAGTGAAACACTTTTGTGTAACAGTTCTTTTAGTTCTATACTAGGAGAGTTTTTTTGTTGTCAGTGTTATTTCAGTCTCAGCTGCTGAATCACTTTGAAGCTAAAACTCGTTGGCTGGAAAACATGGGGAAAAAACTACATACACAGTTTTAACACACACACACACACACATTAGAAAAATATATTTTTCTATAATCAGTATTAATCATTATTTTTGTTGGTATATTTATATAAATACAACACATAGACAGACAGGACAAACAACCATGTGTGCACACACACACTTGCACCTAGGGACAATTTGGAGAGGTCACTTAACCTGACAGTCATGTTTTTGGACTGTGGGAGGAAACCAGAGTACCTGGAGAAAACTCACACATGCACAGGGAGAACATGGAAACTCCATGCAGAAAGACCTGGGCTGGGAATTGAACCCAGAACCTTCTTGCTGCAAGGCAACAGCTCTACCAACTGTGCTACTGAGCAGCCCTTATATAAATATGTTTTGATGTATATATTTAAAAATTATTTACGGCTGTGTGCTTTGTAAAATGCTAATCATACATCAATATCAGAATATTCCATTCCTATTCTATTGTTTCCCCCACTAAGCATATTTAAATATGCCGAACCATGTATCAATACAATTCAAAAACACTTAAAAGATAAAATCCCTTGTAAATGTAGCTATGATAACTGTTTGAATAAGGTTTCCAGTAAAAAAAAAAAGTGAAGCGTATTATGATAGATTAAATGCGCTGATATGTCATTGCGCCTGAAAAACATATATCATATAATCTCGTTAACAACAATAGGAGAGAGCGGTACATGAGAAATATATTCTTTTATTATGTCTATGCTACTAAGGACCGGCCTCTCTGCACCTTCAGCTAGCGCACTTGGACTGACAAAAGCACTGAAGTTACATTTCCTAGTTTAGCTTAAAGCTAGGCCTGAGCACTTATATTTATGGCTCATGGAAAATTAAGATCACAATTTATGAACATGGGCATATTTGACTTATGATTCACGGTCAGGGATGGCGCCTTGATTTAAATAAATAAACTAACTTTATTAATTCCATTAATAATATATATTGAATCATAATTAATAATAATTACATAAGAGATTTGCAAGAGAAAACAAATTTTGATTGTCGACAGATGACCGGCTGGTTGGTTAATTTGTTGGTTTCATGATAAGCAGATTGACTGGTTAATTTGTTGGTTCAGTGATTGCTTGGTTAAACGAAGCAATAGTTTGACTCTCCTTCAGTCAAATCTTCATCTAGCAATCAGTAAGTCGGCTTTAATAATGAGTAATATCTGTCGCTCTTTGCCAGCATAAATGGAGGAGGTTCATCAGGTATCAATAGTGGGCATTTCTTCTATTGTAGTAGATTTTATTTTTATTTACTTAAATTTTATTATTCTGATATATTTTATTTTGGTTTTCATTTATAGTATTTTGTGTAATATTTACAGTACTTGGATTTCAAGTTTCAGTTTGAAAATAATGGCACAGAATTGATCAAATTTGTGTCGAAACATTTCTGATTCACAATGTTTTTTTTGCAACAAAGAGAATTTCACTCAACACCAAAAACTACCATCACCACCAGTACTATGTTGTTTTTCTAAAACTGCAGATTTACTGGAAATCCTCAAGAGGGCGTCATCTATCTGCCTCAACACTAATTCTAACAGGAACTCAAAAAGAAACAGAAAACAGTTCAGAGAGGGAAAAAAAACCTCACTGAGTTAACACCCCGAGGATCACTTTTTACACCTGACTTCCTCACCGACTCAAATCAAACTAACACTGACCAAGGAGAACAAAGAGAACTGAGCAACTAGACACAGACACAGACTGCTGCAGGAGAAAAAAAACAAGCAAATCAAAGTGAAAGTAAGTTAAGAAAGTTTCTACAGGTGAGAAACTGACGTTCTGTCTGCTGTGATTTCAGCTTCACTCAGACAAATTGGCTTCCAGATCAGATGATGATCTCTGCTGTCCGGTCTGTCTGGAAATACTTAAGGATCCGGTTATTCTGTCATGTAGCCACAGCTACTGTAAGGAGTGTCTGCAGAAATATTGGAGAGAGAAACTAGGAAGAGAGTGTCCAGTTTGTAAAAGGAGATCTTCTAAAGCTGAACCTCTTGTTAACCTGGCTCTAAAGAATCTGATTGAGACTTTCTTACAGCAGAGAGAGCAGAGAGCTTCAGAGGATCTCTGCAGTCTGCACTCTGAGAAACTCAAACTCTTCTGTGTGGACCATCAGCAGCCAGTGTGTCTCATCTGCAGAGATTCAGAAAAACACACCGAGCACAGATTCAGACCCATCGATGAAGCTGCTCAGCAACACAAGAAGAACCTTCAGGAAACTCTGGGGCCTTTAAAGAAGAAGCTGGAGCTCAGGAAGAAATTTCAGGAGGAGTTTGATCAGACAGCAGAGCACCTGAAGGTCCAGGCCCGACACACAGAGAGGCAGATTATGGAGCAGTTTGAGCAGCTTCATCAGTTTCTAGCAGAGGAAGAGGAGGCCAGGCTGGCTGCACTGAGGGAGGAAGAGGACAGAAGAGAGATGAAAGAACAGAAGATGGAGGTTCAGCAGAGATAGCAGCTCTTTAATACACAGACAGAGCCACAGAGGAGGAGCTGAGAGCTGAAGACGTCTCATTCCTGCACAACTACAAGGCTGCAGTGGAAAGAGTCCAGCGCTGCCCCCTGCTGGAGGATCCACAGCTGCCCTCAGGAGCTCTGATAGACCAGGCCAAACATCTGGGCAACCTGGCCTTCAACATCTGGAGCAACATGGAGAACATGGTGACCTACACTCCTCTGGATCTGGACCCAAACACGGTTGGTCCAAACCTCCATCTGTCTGAAAATCTGACCAATGGGAGAAAAGGAGAGGATCAGCAGCTTCCTGATAATCCAGAGAGATTTGAGTTATGGCGGCATTCTGTTCTGAGTTCTGAGGGTTTTAACTCAGGGAACCACAGCTGGGATGTTGATGTTGGAGACAGTTCATACTGGGAACTTGGTGTGTTAGAAGAGTCTGTTCAGAGGAAGGGATTCATACGGTCTGGGTTTTTGGTTTTTGGGTTATCTTCAGGTAAATACTCAGCATATTCTCCACCAGCTCCTCCCACACGTCTCTCAGTCCAGAAGAATCTCCAGAGGATCAGAGTGAAACTGGACTGGGACAGAGGAAAGCTGTCCTTCTCTGATCTGGATACTAACACACACATACACACCTTCACACACACCTTCACTGATAAGATGTTTCCATTCTTCTCCACTGATCAAACAGTAAAGATCGTACCGATGAAGATCTCAGTGATCAAGCAGCAGCTCTGATGATCTCGGCATGAAGAGCACAGAGTCTAAATAAAATCTTATTAATCAGATTGAAACTCTGAGTTTTAAAGAGGAAGCTTCTTCATCTCTGACCTTTTAACTATTGTTTCCATTAAAGCAGAAATTAATGTCAATATGTTTAAGAATATTATTGAATGCAGTCTATGTTTAGCTGCTTTGTAGTAACATTGAACTACTGAATGAATCTGAAATGACCTTTTCAGTTACTTGTAAGTTTTTATTTGTGTTGCTTTGACTATTTCCCTGAACAATGGTGTGTTTATACTTTCTATCATGACTTTTATTATTCAGTAAATACTGTGATAATAATCTTAAGTCCATGTTGTTCATCGTTAATAGTAGGAGATTTGAATCTGTCTAGACTTTCTCTTGAGTTCAGTCCCAAAAACATTGTTTCATCAGACCTTCATAATTAAGAGATTATCATCCAGTTTATACAAACATTTCAGAAAAATTATTAACTCTACATGATGTTTGTGAAACACTCGAAACTGAATATTGTTGCAAGAGGGCAGCGATAATCTTTCATTTCTGATTCTTTAGTCTGAGTTTAGTTTTTGTTTTAAATAACTGCAGAGCTATAATAAATTTTATTTTAATTAATTTCGTCTCTCAGATTTAATTTTGGTTTACATTTACAGTACTTACTGTAGAGTTTCCATTTGGAGCCACAGTTTGAAAATCAGAATGTGATGGAATCAATCAAATTAGCATGAAAGTATTTCTGATTCATTCAGTGTTGTATCAAATAGTGAAACCTCCTCCAAACTCAAGTTTGTTTCTTCTCATGGTTTTAGTTTTACCTGAAGGCATTTGATTGAGACAGCAGGGGCGCCGAGGCAAGCCGTTCATGTAGGTTTCATGGTACTGGGACTTTTGAATGTGGACATATGCTTTTAAATCCTTCCCTTTCACATGTAAATCCTTCACTTATGTCTATAAAGTTGTATAGCTTTTATTTATTAAATAAAGCTTTTATTTTTTTCATTGCAGCCATAAAAAAATCTAAAGGTGGTATTTGTTTTAAAGAAGCATTGTGCTTAAGAAACTCTTTACAGGGACAAAAACATCAAAGAAAAGGAGAACTGTGATGTTGATTGAAAACCATTTCTTTTGCTTTTCACAAATGAGTGAGTTTTGTTTTAAGACAAAAGATATGCCAGATTGAAATTAATTAAGCCATTTTTTAATTAAAAAAAAAAAAGATTTGAACACAAAACATGTAATTTAAAAGCATTACAAATCCTAAGAACATAGAAAAACTGGAGGCAAAATGATACAGGCTAACATTTCTAGTATTTGGAAACCAATAAATAACATGCAAAAATGCATTATTTTATGAGGACATTATGTTCACATACGAAAGAAGAAAAATCTGTACATTTAACTGCATGCTAATGAGATCTAGACTCACAGCTGTGGGGTGATGCATAAACTCACAATAACTTAAATATGTGCTTATAATAAATTGTCATCTCTAAAAATATTCATACATTCCTTAATTAAATTTTAGACTAATATAGAAAGCATAATAATTATCTTTCCCAATGTATTCAGAAATCAACGGCACAAGGAACCTGAAGCCTAATTGGCTACTAGTTTGTTCTCGTCGAAGAAATTCACTACATTACGTTCAAAATAAAAATAAAAAAAAACCTAAAATATTTTAAGTTATTCCTGAAGGAGAAGGGGAGCGATTTAAATGCTTCTTTAGCAACCTTCGGGAAAAAAGATCATCACTCTGATATATTTCCAAAAATGTTTCCCTTCCTCTGAGAAGTAATTAAATCAGCGTTAGATATTATTGTTGATACAGCAATGACTGTTTCTCTCAGTATGTGCGCAGCTTTTATTTGTCTGCCTCGTCCGACTCTCACTAGAAACAAAATAGGTCAAGATTAGCGTATGCTACATAACTCCTTTTGAGATTAGCAATGATGGCCTAAAGATAAATAAATAAATAAAACCTTTATATTTTCAAACATTTTTCTATTTATTTAATACTTTTAAATGTGTATTTGCATCAGGCACATGTTTCAGTTGCATAATTTGACTTTTCTATCATTTTACGAGGTAAATTTGACCGGAAGTCAGTTTCTCCGCGGTAATCACAAACGCACCTGCAGCAGCAAAAACTAGTTAAAAGGCTCCTCTCAGGTGTTGGCGTTTGTTCGAATGAGTTGCGGGGTCGACATGGACCTGCGCTTGGTCGTTTGCTTAATTTTTCTGCCGAATCTAAGATTTTCCTCTGGTAAGTTCAATTTCAGTCAAAAAGTAATCTTTTTTTAGTTTAACGTTCTTATTCCGACACAACTCAAAAATGCGCTCGGCATCTGCAAGGTCCTTGATGTCTGCATTGGTTGGTTTTTTTTAATTCACCGTTTAAAAATCTAAAAGACGTTGAGTTCATGATAGACGAGAAATAAGTCATTGTGCCTGCGACGTCTCCGCGTAGCTCACATTATAAGTGATAATGAGTAGATTACACGGTGATTTATTTAATATTTCTCTTTTTTTGTTTTTCCTATATAACTGGCATCTAATGAAAACCTAAAATGTATTTTCTCAAACTTGAATTGTAAGTCTAATTTGAAGAATTTTTTTTTTCTCATTTGAACTTTCTAAATGTACTAATCGGTGTACTAAAAGGAATTTTAGTAGCTTTATGTTTTCAAACTTTATATTAGAAAAATTAAAGCAACTAGTGCTTATCTTAAAGCACTAGATGCTTTAAGATGAGCATTTAGCATATCTTCACTGTGGGCTCCCTGTTGCTTCTGCCCCTTTTATATAATCAATCTTTTTTTTCTTCCACTCAACTTTTAATTAATGTGCTTCCCAAGTTTTGTGAACAATATTTGAACTGTGTCAAAGGCTGCACCAATGTAAAAGTCTTCCCCAGGATTGGGTCAGACATATTTGTTTAACATATTGCCCCCCCAGGTATCAACTTGGAACTAGTCACTTTTTATGACTTTAACCTGCTTTTGAAAAACTCCCAAGTGGGAAAAACTTTTTTTTTTTTTTTGCAAGCAGTGTGAAAAATTGTTTCAAAATGCAATTAAATTGCACTGTGCTTTATTAAAGTGTTAACATAATCTGTACTGAAAAGCTATGATTACAACTTTTCTAATATGCACTCTAACTTTGTCTTTGTAGGCCAACTATTGACTTGCCCTGAGGGTCAGTGGCAGTGTGATGATGGAAACTGTATTACTACTGCGTGGAGATGTGATGGGGAAGGAGACTGTCTGGATGGATCGGATGAAATGGAGTGTACTGGTATGTCAAAGTCTTAAGACGAGTTTGTCAAAGAACTGTCACGTTTTACATGACGTCTGCTTTGATGTTTTCTTGTTGCAATCAGCTGCCACAGACTTGGATTGTCCAGCTGGTCAGTTTCCATGCATGGACTCTGTTGGCTGCGTAGATGCGTCAGCCCGCTGTGATGGACAGAAGCAGTGTCCCACTGGTTCTGATGAGGAGAACTGTCCAGCCACAGAGGGCTGCCTGGATTCTGAGTGGATGTGTGGAAACCGCATCTGTATCCCCAAAGAACTGCACTGCAATGGACAAAACGACTGCATGGACAACTCTGATGAAGAAGACTGTGGTGAGAGACACGGGGCTGAAATGGTTTGTGTGGATCTATAGATTGTTGTAAGATTAACTTCAATGAGTTTTCCTAAGAAAACTTGCTCTCTGGAAAAAAAAATATGTGCCAAATGGTTTTCATTGGCTATGTTTGAAAACTTTCAGATTGGAAATGAATATTTGAAATATTGTAATTCCACAAAGGGAACCAAACCTTTGGCTGCAGAAAGCACCATAATTGTTAATCGCCAATCAAATCTTCCGTTAGCGCTTGTTTTGAGTCTTTGTGATGAAGAGATCAGGGTCTTCTGGGGCAGATGGAAAGTGAAATATTAAACTCTTTAAGCATGTATTAAAAATGTGTTTTCCAACTTGCAGTGATGGAGGTTTTCATGAGTCTTTTTTGGTTGGGTTGTACCAACAGGATTTTTATTTATTCATTTTTTTTCCCAGGTAAATGTAGTGAGACTGGCCTTCGATGTCCTGAGGGAAAGTGTCTGTCAGCTGAGCATAGGTGTGATGGACAGGTTCACTGTTCTGATGGCAGTGACGAGCCCATAACCTGCGGTAGGCCTGACTACATAAACTCAAGTTCTGTAAATACGACCGTCTTTGCTTTGCAACCACTGTTTGCGTTACATCTGCTTTAGGTCGTACCTGTTCCATGTACAATGGCGGCTGCAGCCATAAATGCGCAGATGAATCCTGGGGAGCTCGATGCATTTGTCCTGTTGGACACAAGCTCTCCCCTAATGGTGCCGTCTGTGAAGGTGAGTGGGTCGTCGTAGGCTGCATGTCATGAATGAACCTTCCTTTGTGAATGTGTTGAATTAAAATGTGTGTCACTGGTTTATCCACAATGCTTTTGGTGTTCTTTGGTCTATCCTAACCAATTTCAACCTTTTTGCATTTGAATCTCAACCCCATTTTTGTTAGATTTGGATGAATGTGCTTCATCTGTTCCTCATTGTGCACATTACTGCACAAACACCATTGGATCTTACTACTGCCACTGCAGAGAGGGGTTTAAGCTTAACGGAGACAGTACATGTCAAGCTTTAGGTAAAGTTTTTCAATTTTTTCTTTTTTTATTTTGTCCCCAAGTCAAATGGTAGACATTTGGACAAAATATGTTGAATTTAAATACTTTTGCAAAAATAAATGAATTGGAAGCCCAGAAAAAGCGCTAAAGTATCCTTACCAAAGCGCACACATGTTGTATAACTTGTGCTCTTTTTGAATCCATCAGGTAATGCTACCAAACTGCTGATGGTGCAGAGGAACAGCATAGGACTTCTGAATGTAAAATCCAAACGGTTCACAGCCATTGAGGCTCCAGTGTCGGACCCAGTGGCTTCAACATATGACATTACTAGGGGGTGGTATTACTGGGCCGACGGTAGTGGCAGCATTTACAAAACTAATGGCCGGAACACCTGGACAACATTTACTGGTGGGTGCTTGCTTAAGTTGTGTGTGTGTGTAACCCACCATAGTCATTGTTGGATTCCTGATGGAGCTGCCAAGTAAAGGGAAACAAATGTTTGTAATAAAACAGGACCACCTGGAATCAAAGGTCTAGCCTGTGATTGGCTAAATGGATACCTGTTCTGGACCAATAAGAAGACTGAGTCAATCTACATGCAGTCAACTGATGATAAAAGCTTTACAACTCTGCTGAGCAAAAATGTCAGGCCATCAGAATTGGTGCTTCTACCCATTGAGAGGTGAGTACAACTACCTGTTTAAATGCTCATTGTCAATTATTATAATGTTCAAACTTATGTTTTTTATATATGTATATATTTTTTTTCCTTGTCAGTCTTATGTTCTGGGTCAATGAAGGTCTGGGTGACAGAGTGACTTTAGAGAAGTCGTGGATGGATGGATCGGACAGAAGCACTCTTGTGGTTCTCACTGCCCAGTTTGCCCACAGCCTCACAGCTGATGTAGCTGCTGGAAGACTCTACTGGATCAGTGACTCAAAGAGGGTAAGTTCTGGAAAGAAACGGCATAGGATGGTCATCATTTGAGGCATATTTAGGATGACTTTTGTCCCGTTTTGAGGTTGCTTCGGAACTCGATTGTAAATTCTAAACTGGCTATTTGAATGTCCTTGTGCCTTTCACCCAGATTTCCTACCTAACCAATCTTTAGGTAAATGTGACAGAAATTCAGAAGCAATAACACTGCTATACTATCTATAAACAGTGTTTCACTTTCAGTGTCTTGCTTTGTTTACAGTGCTCATATATTAATTCAGTATAAAGTGTAAGTTGTCTCAAAAGTCTTGATGATTCTCCAGCTATTGCTAGAAGATGTGTTGGTCAATACTTTCCTGGGTATTATCAGCTTTTGTTGCATTTCCAATTTAAGAACGCTTGGAAAAAAAGCAATTGGGTCCAAAGTGATTCCTTTTTTTTTTCTTTTTTTTAAAGGCTGTTTAAAACCTTCAGACATTTCTGTAGACCCTGGAAATGCTTGTGAGCAGTGGCCTAAACTACTACACTTATTTTCTCATGATTTCCTAGACTTGGACCAAAATATATTTTGAATAAATTTCTATTGAAGACCAAAGAAATGTGCAAAAATACAGCAACTGACAACCTAAGCATTTGTCTTTCAGTCTGTAGAGACGGTGAAGGCAGATGGAACTGGCCGACACTCTTTCACCGGACTCTTTAAGAAGAGACCAGCTGTCAGCCTCGCTGTCTTTGAAGGCATGTTCTTCTGGGTTGATCAAAGGGGACTTTGGCAGGCTCCCCAAGACCAGTCAAATCCAAAGAAGCTCGTCAGGAAAACTGACTTGCCTCTGCTGTCGGTCTACCATGAGCTCCAACAACCAAAAGGTAGTGTGCGGTTTTAAAATTGGTCTTTCTATATGTTGATTCTGATGAGGGGGAAAAATGCCAACTTGTAATGCTAAATTGTTTTGTAATGGAATGGGTTTTTTTTTTTTCCTGCAACTGTCTTGAAAAACTTTAGGCTCTTCTCCTTGTGCTAAGACTCCTTGTCTCCTCTGTCAACTGACTAAAAACAACCCTGCTGGATTCACCTGTGTTTGTCCATATTTTAAAGTACTGCTACCTGGTGGGACATGTGAATGTAAGTTTATAGAAACTTGGTAAAATGTACAAAGTGAATCAGATTTTGAGAGTAATGGAAATCTTTTGTTGAAGCTTGTGCTATCACACTCATTGGGGGCTGCATTTTCAGAAGAATGTCTGTACTTTATTTTACAGATCCACGGTTTTTATATGGCACTCTAACGGCAATCGGATTGTTGGAGTTTAAAGGCAAAGAGTCCTCCGAAACAGAACTGTTTTCTTCAAAAGAAGGAATTCTGTCTTTTGATGTCGACTGGAACAGAAACTGGTTGTACTGGGCAAACCGAACTGGCCATGTTCAACGCACCAAGCTAACTCTGGACAAGACGGAGTTCATTTCAATGCCTTTGCCAGGTGTTTTCTTATTTGCAATATCTCTTTTGCATTCTAGAAGCCAAATTGTAGAATAATGTATATTGCCATCATGCAACTTAACTGGAACAAATTGCATTTTACTTTCAGTTTGTCTGCTGTCTGTGGAGCAGAGGAGTGGCAACCTTTTCTGGGTGTCATGCGACCAGAACATCATTGGCACCAGTGCACCCAGTAGTAATTACCCACAGCAGCTGTACCACACCACAAAGGAGATCAGTGGCTTTTACCTGGACTGGCTGAGAGGTGGAATGTTCTGGTTGGAGGAGGGTAGGGTCTTTGGCATGGGGATGACAGGAGAAAAGGCTACGGAGCTGCTGCAAATAGCAGGAGAAGTCGGAGGGAATGTCGCCTTTGACCTCAGAGCCAGCAGTCTCCACTGGAACTCTAAAAGAGGAGGTTGGTACAAATTTCTTGAATGTCCTGATTTGCCTAAAGGTTGCAATATTTAGTAGGTTTTAGATTACAAGTACAAAGTTCTCCACTGCAGATTCTGCTTGGATTATGAAGCAAGATGAAAAAGTAAATTTGCTTTTAAGCACTGCAGGGACTTGTTCATGGAATATTTGTATTGCAGGCAATACAAATATTCCATAAACCATAACCCGTTATGGTTTTATGTGTGGTCATCTTTTCCAGGTCTGACAACATTGAGTTTGCTGAAGGAGAAAAGCCACCAAGCAGGAAAAAGGTGGAACATCTCAGGCTCAGTACTGGCTGCTTTTGAGCCTTTCCTTTTGTCAGTCTCCAACAAAGTCATAACTTTGTGGGATCGGCGTGACGGGAGCAAAATTCAGTCAGTTTCTGTGGAAGGTCCAGTGTTGAGTATCGTCACTGTACTTGGAGATATTCAAACAGGTCAGGCACCGTTCTGTTCTTGAGCTTTTACTTCAATAGTAAACTTTTTTTTTAAAGTTTAAAACTTAAAGTTTAAAAATCTTTTCTTGAGGTTGTTTGAATTTACAGGAATGTAATGTGATAAGTTTTTATCTTAAGCAATTTATACAACAAATATTCTCAATGTCATTTGGTCCAGATCATAATCAGTCAAATTCATTTCAGTACAATGGTCATGGCGTCAGATTCCAACATTGTCTACTTGAGTCCATCCCATTGCATCAAAACACTGGCTTTGCAGCAAACAATCTACCAGACTAAACAAATGGTGACAAAAAAGGAGTAACTCCATGTTTATCAAGGAAACTCTGAAGGGAACAAAGCTAATAAGTGGCCATCTACAAACTCTGCAGAGGGTTGTTTTGCTGGAATGAGCGCAGATTACTTTCTATGAACCAAAATAACAAAGACAATCAAATTGATTGTAGCATTGTCCAGGAGGGAAATCCAGCTAAATGGACAGGAATACTAAAATGTTAACTTAAGCCAATTTATAAGTATTGTCAATTTTTATTTTATTTTTTTTCTTTGTAGTGCCTGATGCCAAAGTCTGCAATGCGCCGTCTTGGTTGTGCCATCAGTCGTCCATCTGCCTTCCACAAAACCTGCTCTGCGATGGTAAAAGGGACTGCCCTGAAGGAGACGATGAGGAGCTCTGTGTCAGCGCCTGTCCTAAAGGTAGATCTATATTTGATACATTTTCATGGCCAACTCGGGTTTAAATCACAGGACTGCATCTTCACAAAGTTACTAAACATTTTGTTTACTTATAATTTCAGAAGATTTTATGTGCATGGATAGAAGAAACTGTATTCCCAGAATCCTTCTGTGTGATGGCCGTGCACACTGTCATGATGGCTCCGATGAAGTTGACTGTCCAACGGTTGCAGCTCCTTTATCACAGACAAATGTCTTGAAGTGTCGCAGTGGCTCAGTGCTGTGTCAAGATGGCACAGAGTGTGTTCTGTACAGTCATGTCTGCGACGGAGAGGCAGACTGTAAGGATGGATCTGACGAACGGGGATGTGGTAAATTGAGCAAATTTTCGGGATTGTTGTTTAAAAACGAGTAACAGAACTTAAAGCTCTTAATGGATTGTTTCTGCTTTGTTTTAAGATGCAACTCAAGAACCCATAAGTTCTACAAAGCCAAACAAAAAGCTTCCCGTTACCAAACCTCCTGCCTTCACTCTGCCAGCGTGCCTCAGCCCTTCTGTCCTCTGCCCTTCCTTTAAGGCATACATTTGCATTTCTCAGAGCCAGTTGTGTGATGGCATTAAAGACTGTCCAGATGGCTTTGATGAACAGAACTGTGTGAAGAGATGCCTTTTAAGAAGTAAGCCCTAAATATTTTTGATAAAATGCTTTCTTCTTTTTATCTTTAAATTTTACAGTACACACTAAATGTATGTTTTGTAGGTGATTTTCGCTGCAAGGATCATCGGAGCTGCGTGCCAAAGAGTTCAGTCTGCGACGGCCACCTACACTGCCTTGATGGCTCGGATGAAGCGGACTGTCCAAACATGGTTCATAATGGGTTAAAATGTCGCTTTGGGTCCAAACGTTGCCGAGACGGCCTGTCATGTGTTCTCATGAGCCACATCTGTGATGGCGAGAGGGACTGTCAGGATGGATCAGATGAAGATGGATGTGGTAAATATTTATCCTTAACACTTATAAAACCTAAAGCTTTAATCCACCTGGGATTTTTTGTTTGAAGTCTTTTCAGAACAGACGATGACTGCTTGCGTCTTAAAATGTTGGACATTTTGATATTCATAATTTATTGTGCCAAATAGATGGCATAAAGAGTCTAAAACCTTTCCATTCTCCAACTTGGTAATGGAAGAAAATGTTGCATGTGTGTTTTGTAAACATTCAAATGTATCAATTCTGAATACAAAGTGAGAAACTACAAAGCTGTACCATTAAATGAATCACTGACATTTTCTAATCAGACAAGCTGAGAGATGGGAATATTGGTAACACCTAGAATGAGCCAGTTGGTTTCATGAGCGACAAATGAACTGATTCTGTCCCATAAAGTAGGCACTTTATTTATTTATTTTTCCCCAGTTAGGGTTGGGTCACTTTATTTCTAAAATATTTTGAAATAAAATGAACTTGTTTCTGCTTCAAGTTGATTTTTCAGTATGAGACTGACAAATTTGGGGTAGGAACTCTGTTTCAACCCAACTGCACTAAATAAAAATGAAGTTTAAATTACATTTATTGTATAATTTCTAGACACTCCAGAAATTACAACAACCTTCGCTCCCACCACACCTCCCTGCACCAGTCCTTCAGTTCTGTGTCCAAGTTCTTCTATATGCATCAAACCAACACAGATGTGTGACGGGCGGAGAGATTGTCCTGATGGATCTGATGAGAAATGTGTGAAAAAATGCTCTTCTAAGTGTAAGTGATGTCTTGAGCACTTTACTGCTCCAAAATTCATATTGTTGCAAAAGATATTTCACATCAAAAGTGTATTGAAACTCATACAAATTTCTTTTTGTCCTCAACAGCTGATTTCCACTGCAAAGACCGTCAAAGTTGCATCCCGCTGAGCCAAGTGTGCGATGGTCGCTCTCAGTGCAACGATGGCTCAGATGAGCTCAGTTGTCCAAGTGAAGCACCCCCTGCAGCTCCAAATAAAATCCTAAAATGCCAGTTTGGTTCCACACTCTGTCAGGATGGTCTGAGATGTGTCCTTCTCAGCCACATTTGTGATGGAGAGAGAGACTGTCAGGATGGATCAGATGAAGACAGATGTGGTATTTATCAAGAAACGACTTCTGCAAAGCAAATGTGAGATTTGGACTTTATTTTTGTCCCTTTTTATTTATCTAGACGATGCGCAGAGTGGTGCTGTTGAAAATGAGCCACTTATTAGATCTACACCCACTAAAGAAGAAACTCGGCCTCCCACCATGCCTCCATGCACAAGTCCTTCAGTTCTGTGTCCAGGTTCAACAATATGCATCAAACACACACAGATGTGTGATGGAAAGAGGGACTGCCCTGATGGGTCTGATGAAAAATGTGTCAAGAGATGCACTTCTTCCAGTAAGTTTTTCTTTTATACAAATCACATTTTTTATGCTTTCACTTTTTGTTGCATTACAACCAAAAACTTAATTGTGAAGGAAATGGATTCAGACTTTCCCACATCTTGTAACAATGAGTGGTGTTCAGCTTCTTTACTCTGATGCCAAGTGAAATTGTGCAACAAACTGCTCAGGAGTCAGTTAACAAGTACATGGCCTCTTAAATTGCACCAGTGTGTAATTTAATCTGTAAACATAGTTACTTGAAGGTCTGAGATTTGTTGAACAAGTTGCTTCCATGAAGATACAGGAATGCAGACAATTCAGAGAAATGGTTGTGGAGAAAGTTGGAGAACCATCCCTCACTTTGAAAATCAGAGTAGTTTATTCAATCTGAAAATGAAGAGATGCAGAGATTCTAAGATCTGGTTGGAGATTTATCTAAAAGTATAAGGGTGATCAAGTTGATGCCATTATTTCTTTTGCAGCTGACTTCCGTTGCAAAGACCGTCGGCGCTGCATCCCACAGAACCAGGTCTGTGACGGGCGTTCTCAGTGCACTGATGGCTCGGATGAGGCGAACTGCCTGAGCGCAGTGGTTCAAGCGGCTCCAAAAGAAGTGGTGAAATGTCGCTTTGGTTCCAGACTTTGTAATGACAGGACGGCATGTGTTCTGCTGAGCCACATCTGTGATGGAGAAACGGACTGTCAGGATGGATCAGATGAAGAAGGCTGTGGTATGCATCTAGAAGTTTTAACTGGATCACAAATGTTTTCATTTATTCTTCAAAAATATATTGTCTGATTTTTACCTTGAAGATTCAGAGAGTGCTCCTGGCCATTCTATGGGAAATGATCTAAGTAAATCTCCTGGGCTGGATAAAGAAGTAACACTAACTCCCACTAAGCCTCCATGCACCAGTCCTTCAGTTCTGTGTCGAGATTCATCTGTATGCATCCAACACACACAAGTGTGTGATGGAAAGGAGGACTGTCCTGATGGATCTGATGAGAAGTGCATAGACGGATGTCCTTCTGAAAGTAAGTGGAGTTTGAAGATGCAGTTAAATTAAAACGGTTAATCTTTAAGCACGTTTGCTTTTTAACAATTGACTAGGATATAACTTGGTACATCTAAAATGTGAAATACACCAGTGAACTGAAAACTAACTTGTACCCTTTTTCATTTTTCTTCTGTAGGAGACTTCCTCTGTGGAGACCGTCGGCACTGCATCCCAAAGTCCCAAGTGTGTGACGGTCACTCTCATTGTAACGACGGTTCAGATGAGGTTGGCTGTCAAAGCGTAGCGCAGCCTGAATCTCCTACCAAAATCCTAAAATGCCGGTTTGGGTCCAAACTGTGTCGAGATGGGACGGCGTGCGTCTTCCTAAGTCACATTTGTGATGGAGAAACGGACTGTCAGGATGGATCCGATGAAGAAGAATGTGGTATTTACCATTAATTAACTTGCACTTATATTTTATCAATTTGATTTGGGATGAATATTTTGACTTGTAAACTTTACATGGTTTCTTACTTTCTAGACGAGAGCTTGACTCGGTCTCCAACACCCACAAAAGAAGTCACTCTGACTAAGCCTCCCTGCACCAGTCCATCAGTTGTGTGTCCAGATTCATCTGTATGCATCAAACCAACACAGATGTGTGATGGAACATGGGACTGTCCAGATGGATACGATGAGAAATGCGTGGAAAGATGTCCATCCAACCGTAAGCGTTTAATGGCTTATTCATTGTTGCTCAACTCCTGCTTTAATACAATTGGAAGAATTAACTAAAGACATAACATGTAAATGTAAAACTGCATCTTGTGAATTTTCTCATTGAACTCCGTTGCAGATTTCCACTGCAAAGACCGTCGAAGTTGCGTTCCACAGAACCAAGTGTGTGACGGTCGCTCTCAGTGCAACGATGGCTCAGATGAGGTTAACTGTCAAAGCGCAGTGCCCCCTGCTGCTCGTACTAAAGTCTTGAAATGTCATTTTGGGTCCAAACTGTGTGACGATGGTACATCATGTGTCCTTCTGAGTCACATTTGTGATGGGGATGTGGATTGTCATGATGGATCAGATGAAGAAGGATGTGGTATTTATCAACTAGTCTTTTTTTTCTTTTATTTCTTCCTCTAATTTTCAATAAATATTCCAACTTCAACAATTCTTAAGACTTTACAGAAAACATTTTTCCATTTTCTCTAGACAATGGGAGCTTGAATCGGTCTCCAACACCCACTAAAGAAACGGCTCTGATCCCAACTAATCCTCCCTGCATCAGTCCATCACTTCTGTGTCCAGGTTCTTCTATATGCATCAAACCAACACAGATGTGCGATGGAACGAGAGACTGTCCTGATGGCTTTGATGAGAAATGTGTCAATCGGTGTCCCTCTGACGGTAAGTAGAGCCGGCCAAAATGAACTTCTGGTTATCTGTAAGAGATGCACAAAAAATGAAATGCTCTTGATGGTTTTGTTCATGTTTGGTTAGGCTTGACCTAAAATGGCAACAGGAAACCCTTTCCACCTAGACCCATAATGTCCATGTGCAATGTGATGGTGGTGGACTTGCCAAAAACTTTTATCTGGCTCTCAGGACAGAGTGGCATGAAGGGCTCTGTAATTTCAGCTTGCTATAGGTGGAGTTTTCTACACAAAGCTTGACTTTTATGCTGTATTACTTAAGAGGAGATGCACTCTTACACTAGAGTTGCCCAGGGAGAGGGGCATTGGACAGAGCATGCTTAGAAGCTGCGAGGAGTAGCTTGAATTTGCAGCAGGAAACATTTTAAATGTTTGTGCTCATCAGCCCAACAGCAGAGTAGTTGGCCTTCTTGCGCTTGGTATAATTTTCTCTTAATCTGGTGATCCTGCAATACTTTAGTGCTCATTTTGGGCAATGATGGAGACACCTGGAGGGGTGTGACTGACAGTTGTCTTCATTTTCTCCAGCTTTAAATTGGGGGAAGTCACTCAACTCGGGTTTTAAAATTGTGCCATCAGATCTACAAATGTGTCTCGTGCTGAAGATTAACCCAAAGCTCATCTATCATGTAGACATTGGAAATATGGCAATTGTGGCCTGAACATCGTTGGTGCTTGTTGTTGCAACAGGGATGGATTTGTAGACACTAGTGGTCCTGGAAGCTGTTGAGCAGAAGGAGGTGTTGGACTCGATAGTCTTTGATTAGCATAAAGGTACCTTGTGAACAGATTGCAGAACATGCATTATTTTTTTTTTTCTCACCACAGCCGACTTTCGTTGCAATGACCGTCGAAGATGCATCCCTAAAACCCAAGTATGTGACGGGCGTTCCCAGTGCAACGATGGCTCAGATGAGATGAACTGTCGCAATGGAGAGGCTGCTCCTAAAACGCAATCAAAAGTACAAAAATGTCGGTTTGGTTCCAAACTTTGTCGGGACGGGATGGAATGTGTCCTTCTGAGCCACGTTTGTGATGGTGAGGCAGACTGCCAGGATGGATCGGATGAAAAAGGATGTGGTGAGTTAAGCTAGAGGCTCATTTTACACTCTAAAGGATGAGATTCAATGTCTTAATTGCTCATGTCACTTTAAGACGCCAGTGCCCAAAGTACTGTGGATAATGACTACATGAATGAACCTCCCAAACCAGTCAAACGTTTTGGTCAGCCTACCACAACTCCACCATGCACGAGCCCTTCAGTTCTGTGTCCAGGCACCTCAATTTGCCTCAAGGCCTCACAGATCTGTGATCGAAGGAAAGACTGTCCTGATGGGTCTGATGAGAAATGTGTGAGAAGATGTCCAGGCAGTGAGTGGTTAAAACACAATTGTAGGGTTTTCATTTACCCCTCAAAGCTTAATTGACTAGTTATAACCATAAAACTGTTAATTTGAAGAATGTTTTTTTTTTTTTCCCTCTCAAGCTGATTTCCGCTGTAAAGATCGTCGACGCTGTGTCCCAAAAAGCCAGGTCTGTGACGGCCGCTCCCAGTGCAACGACGGCTCGGACGAGTACAACTGTCGGTCAGTAGAGTCTCGACCATCTCGGACAAACCCCCTGAAATGTCGCATGGGGTCCAGAATGTGTCGCGATGGGACCGATTGTGTCCTCTTCAGCCATGTCTGTGATGGGGAAAGGGACTGTAGGGACGGATCGGACGAGGAAGGCTGTGGTGAGTCTGCATACCAAACATGTAGACATTGCCAGTGTTTAATGGTAGATCAGTGCAAACTTTACAGAAAACTTTCTTGCACAATTTTTAACTGTTTGGATAGATGGGCCTAGGGTAGATTTATTTTAAGATTGCAGAGAACAATTTTTAAAAATAGCTGTTTTCTAAAACTTTCAACATTAACAGCAATCACTAAGCTTGATACAAATTTTCTGATCCACATTTTTAGATGCTGCAGAAACAATTGATGAATCCTCATCCCCCAACAAACAGTTCTGTAGTTTCCCTTCAGTTCTGTGTCCTGATTCAAACGTATGCATCAACCCGTCTCAGTTATGTGATGGGATCAGAGACTGCCCTGATGGATCTGATGAGAACTGTGTGAAAAAGTGTGCCGACGGAAGTGAGTTTACAGCCATTTCGTTTTTCGTCTCGACACTTTTTGACGTATGCAAATTTTTATTTTATTTTATTTTTTTTTTAGCCGACTTTCTCTGCAAGGACCGTAGGAGCTGCGTGTCTAGGAGTCTGGTTTGTGATGGGCGCGCTCACTGCTATGATGGCTCGGATGAGGCCGACTGTCGGAGCGCAACTGCTCCACCGCTTGAGTCCGTTGTATTAAAGTGCCGCATGGGCTCAAAGCCATGCAAAGATGGCAAAGAGTGTGTTTCATTTAGTCATGTTTGTGATGGCGAAATCGACTGCATGGACAGGTCTGATGAAGAAGGATGCCAAGAAATGTGTGATGAAGGTTGGTTATATTGACTCATTTGTAAAACTGAAATCTGTTTCTAGCTGGTCATGTTTGTTTGTGCGCTACCTTCAGGAGAGTTTCGGTGTGCCCACGGGAAGATGTGCATCCCTGAGGCTGAGGTTTGTGATGGCAAGCCACAGTGTCGGGACCACTCTGACGAGGTGGACTGCTGGCAGCGAACAAAGAGCTGTGAACACCGTTGTGCTGATGGCAAGCGGTGCATCCCAAAGAAGTTTCTCTGCGATGGCGAGCCAGACTGCCTGGATGGAACGGATGAACTGAACTGTGGTAAGTTTTCAGTATTTTTTTTTATACACAACTGATTATTAATGGCAATGTCAATTGGTTATAAAAGTAACATTTGCAGCAAGAGTGAGGCTTGCTTAGTCGCACAGCATGCAAAATCCCGTTAAATTTTTTTTTTTTTACTTTCCATTTCAGATTCTGCTCCAACAGATTTTCCTGTTGCCTCGACATCAGCTTGCATCACTCCTTCAGTTCTGTGCCCAGGCTCATCACGGTGCATCGCTCAACACCAATTGTGCGATGGACAAAAGGATTGCCCAGATGGCTTTGATGAAATGGAATGCATAGTTCAATGTGAAAACCCAGGCAAGCCCACATCTGCAAACATTGTTTAAACCCCATCCTGATGGCATAACAGAGTTCTGTATCCAGCTTTTGGAATGTAGAAATGTTTCAATTGGTTTTCAAAGAGTGCTCATTATTTTATTGACCATTTCTTGTCTGAACATTAGCGGACTTCCTGTGCAAAGACCAGAGGAAGTGTATCCCAAAGACTCAACTGTGTGATGGCCGTTCCAATTGTTTAGATGGTTCAGATGAGAAGCAGTGCCAATCAGAACTTACATCTGCACGTAAGAGGAAAATACTAGAACAATGACATGTTATGGTATACTTTTTATAAACTGGAAAATCAAATGTAAATGCACTTCCCAGCAGTGAGTGTCAAAAACTAACATGAGTTTATTCAATGGCTTTTTCTGGCATTCTGAATAAATAATCATAGGGTTTACAGTTGCACCTTTAAATTGAATTAAAGCAAAGTCATGTTGCAGCAATAAAAATTGGGTTTTGCATCATTTAAATAGGAATGCTAATGGCACACCTAATACTGTACCTAAATTCCAATGCCTACTGACCTAAACCAGCCTCATCACATGCCAATGTGCTTTTTTATAATTATCCTCACCAATTGCAACATTCTAACCAAATTTCTTTTTTCTTCCTGCATTTCTAAGCAAACGTTTAATTTTGCATTTGTAAAATCCACCATTTCCCCATTAAATCCCCCCCAAAAAGTACATTTGCATAATTGCAATCAGTTCATCTAATGTAACTGAGCTTCTCTTTTTAAAGCTTCTCTTAATGCACCAAGAACAAGGCATGGGCCTCTAAAGTGCCGCACAGGTTTCAAGCTGTGTAAAAATGGCCTGGAGTGCATCATGTACAGCCATGTCTGTGATGGAGAGCGTGACTGCCAGGATGGGTCTGATGAGGAGGGATGTGAGAAGCAATGCAAGCCAGGTTTGTGTTATGCACTGGAAGAAAATGCTGAGTGGGTTTGAAAGAGGACCAACATGGATGTTGAAAATGAATATCCTCCCCCATCAGGACAGTTCCAGTGTTCTCATGGGAGAAAATGCATCCAACAAGAGCAGGTGTGTGATGGGCAGAACGACTGTCAGGACCATTCGGATGAAATGGACTGCTCCAAACCAATTGAAAGCTGCCATCACCTTTGTGACAATAAGACTCGCTGCGTTCCAAAGACCTTTCTTTGCGACGGAGAAAAGGACTGCGCTGATGGCTCGGATGAAGATGAATGTGGTGGGTGAATTTTAGCTGTAATCTTTAGACACTTGATACAAGAGTTTTCCAGAATCCATTATTTGAGTTCATCTTGTCGCAGGTTCGGTCGTCTGTGCTCCGACTCAGCATCGTTGCGAGAGCGGGCAGTGCATTTCTGAGGCATTTAAATGTGATGGTTATCCTGACTGCCACGACCACTCGGATGAGGCGGGCTGTCCAAGAGCCCCACGTTGCCCGGCACACCTTCGATGCCCACACAGCCATGAATGCCTGCAGGAAGAGTGGCTTTGTGATGGAGAAGAGGACTGTAAAGATGGCTCGGATGAGAAGGTGAGAACATTGATGGGTCTTTATTTCTTATTGTGGAGAGGGTGAACATCGTCTAATATTAATCCTCTATTCAGAACTGCAACAACCCTCCAACAAAGTGCAGGAAGTACCAATTTCAATGCAGAGACGGTGGTTTGTGTATTCCTCAATCCTGGAGGTGTGATGGAAAAGAAGACTGTGACAATGGAGTGGATGAGGATAAATGTGAGTAACTATTTACACATGTTCCACATTTATGAAACAAAAGTGAACATAAAATGGAAATGCCTTATGATTCAGTCACTTGTAGAACCACCTTTAGCACCAATATCTTGTCCTTTAACAAAGAAATTCTGTCTTCTTGCATTGCTTCAGTTCATTGTTTGTATAACAATTTTGGTTGAGGTCTTGAATTTAATTGGGAACACTGTTGTACAAAGGAAATTGTATCAAATTCCTACAGCTGCAAAATCTAGTCTTGCAGGAAGTTTCACATTTCACCTCATGCAATAAGTTATTTTTGTTCTGATCACTGTACCTCTTGGAATTTAGGTGTCTAATGTCTTGGATGACTGAGAATTTACATCTAGTTTTAACGACTGAATCCCAAACCCTCCATCTCTGTGCTTGACGGTTTATGAGATGCATAACTTTGCTTAAGATGTTCAGCCATATGCTGTTGGGAATTCTACCTGTCAAATTGTGCGGTTCATTCAGATGCAGCTTTGCATAAAAGTTCTACCATTGTTTTTATAGTAAGGAGGCCTTTTCATCTCCCAAACAAAATACCTGTTCAGTTGTCACTGTCATGTCATGAATTGTAACTTCATAGCATACATGCATAATCTAAAATTAAGTTTTTTTTTTTTTTAAACATTTGAATATTGTGCAAGGTGAAAATCATTTAGCAAAATATTTGAGACCTCTGCAGTTTTTTACAGAAGCCATTTGAAAATTGCTGTCACTTCTCTTTTAATTATGACACAGTTGATGCATAACTGCCTTTGGTGTGAAAAATCTGTAAAACTACTTTACAGGCATCCAAAGGAAATGCCCCTACCATCTTTACCAATGTGGCAGCAAAGAATGTCTGGAAACCAGGCTGGTGTGTAACGGCATAGCCAACTGTGTTGATGGCTCAGATGAAGGTGTGGGATGTGCTCAACGCAACTGCTCAAGTCTTTCAGCTCCTACCTGCGACCACAGATGTGTCAGCACCCCTAAAGGACCGGTTAGTGAAGAACTGCTGGTGTTGAATTTCAGTCCAGAACAGCTATAACTATTTGAATCTTTTTTTTTTTTTTTTTAAGCGGTTCAAACAGCAGGACTAATGCACATGTTTGGTTGCGTTTTATTTTCCTTACTTTAGAGGTGTTACTGCGGTGCTGGTTTCAGGCTGCAGTCCAGCTCCAAGTCCTGTATGGACATTGATGAGTGCTCTTCAACACCAGCTACTTCATGCAAGCACCTTTGCCAGAACACTCGGGGATCCTACAGCTGTCTCTGCCACCCTGGCTTCTACCTTGAGCCAGATAACAAAAGCTGCAAGACAAAAGGTGCCAAGTTGCATTAAATTGATAGTTTTATGTCGCATGTACATTAATTAAAAACGTGTCTGAATACATCCATGGCTTCTAGCATTAAGTCAGAATTACAAAATGTTATTGTCTTTATGCACCTAAATCCAAACATTTAGGTTTGCAGTAATTCAGTCTAATTGAAAAATGGCTGTTTTTAGTAGACAATTGTCAATGTTTCTTGCAAAGGTCAAATTTCATGAGTTGCAGTTGGTTACCATTTAGATTAAACAGTTTTGTGTATGTACAGATTTTTCTACTGGGGGGGAAGTGCAAAATTATTTTACTGTTTAATTAAAGTCATACTTTAAATTTGTAGACGAGCCTCTGCTTTTGGCTTCGGTGCAGTCCGAACTGCTGATTCTTGGAGTCCATAGCGGTACATTGCAGCTTCTCTCCTCTGCTGAGCGGCCTGTTTTTGCTCTGGATTTTCACTGGGCTGAGCAGAGGGTCTACTGGCTGAGCCCTGACCACCAGAGCATCCGCTGGGCTGACATGGAAACTAAAACCAAAGGGACGCTGACCAAAGGTAAATCTGTTATTTTCCTGTATTCCCAGTTATTTCAAGGTTTCACAAATTAACTTTTTTTTCTTTAATAAAGGTGTGACGTCTGACTCGATCGCAGTGGACTGGGTTGGTAAGAACCTGTACTGGGTGGACAGACTTGCTGGACAGATTCTGGCTATAAAGCTAAGCAGTTCAATCGTGAAATCTCAGGACTACACTGTAGTTCTTGGAGAGAACCTGGAGCAGACGAGCTCACTGGTCCTGATACCAGACAAGGGGTATGACTTTATTTATTTGTCTGGTTTAAAATTTGTGTAACAAATATTTGAGCATTTTTGTGTCATTGCTCTTCTCAGATTGATGTTGTGGTCTGAGATTGGCAGCATCCCTCAGATTGAGCGGTCTGGGATGGATGGCTCACAGAGAAAAGTACTGGTGAGCCAGGACTTGAGCTGGCCAGTCAGTCTGACCTATGACTTCCTGGATGACAGAGTCTACTGGGCTGATGAGAAGCTGCACTGCATAGGCTCAGCCTCGCTGGATGGAGACACCATAAAGGTGGGTGAAAACCAGTAAAAGAAATGGCTAGTGTATTCAGTTGAAGATCTATTGCGCCTCCTTGAACAGGTGTGCTCCACATCACTGTTTAGGTGTTTAGGGTGATTTGCAGTTTTGGTTTTCCACCACTCTGAATATTGGCCTGAAGGTTCAATTTCACTCATTTGATCAAACTACAGGACTCTCTTCCTCAGACTTGCATAAAGTAGCAAAATCCAATAAAATGTGATTTTTCTTTCAATAATGGGTGACTTCATTAGCAGTTTCTACCAGATTTGAGTTTTTATTTTCATAAATCGCTCAAAATCCCATTGGCTTTCTTCTATCAGATCCTACAGTTGATGGAAACTCCAAGCCCTTTTTCTGTGGCGGTTTTCAGCGACCGCATGTTCTGGTCTGACACCAAGAGAAGAACTGTTCGTTCAGCCGACAAGAAAACTGGCAAGAATCAAACGGTTCTTCTGAAAAGACCTGGACAGCCATTTGGATTAAAAGTTAGTCTTTCCGGTTTTAATTTGTACGTGGAGAAAAGTTGTATTGAGAGTTCTGTAACTAATGTCACCATTTTAACTTTGTCTTTAGCTGATGCATGCCCTCTCCCAACCAGCTGTATCAAGCCCTTGTGATCATCTTCGATGCTCCCATCTCTGTCTTTTGGCTCCTGCACAAGGAAAATCTAGAGCTGGAGCTCCGGCAGTAAATGCTGCAGTTTGTCGATGTCCAAAGGGTCTGCTTCTTTCTCAGGACAGAATGACCTGCGTTCTTCCCAAAGAGTCATCCTTCATCCTGCTTTTGTCCCGCAACAACATAGCTCAGGTAGTAGAAATACCACAAAGAACTGGTGTTTGCTTGTGTGTGTGTATATGTGTACATTTCATAAAATTTTGTCAAATTCTGTTTTTTGTTTTTAGATTTACTTGCGCTCTATGCGCCGTTTCGGAATCGCACTGAAGAAAATGCCAAATGGCAGAGACTTCAATCTCCCAGGAGTACCCGAGGCCATGAGTCTGGACATTAACTTCTTGGAGCTCTCTGTGTTTGTTGCTTATTTAAGACATGGCTCTGTGGATGTGCTAAAACTCTCAAACTCCAGATCAAAACCAGAGCTTGTGTTTGCTGGACAAATCGTAAAGTTACAGGTATGAATACAATTCCTGGGAAATGTCTTAACCATTCAGCTGCAGTAAGTAACTTAAGTGCTTTTTTTACGTATTTGTTAAAACTCACTGCCCTGACCTTAAAATGAGATGGCTAGTCTTGTTCTTTGAGCTACAGCGCTCCACCCCCAGTGTAGCCTGCCATAATTATGCAGGCTAGTATAGCGTGACCACAGATGATGATGGATAAACGGTTATCCTGTAACATTAGGCTTTCTCTACCATTAGCATTGCTGCAGTAAACTGGCAATCTAGGTTTGTATAAACACTGCAGGGGAAGGTGTGAGCAACATGTACACAAGCATAATTGCACATAGACCTTCATTCGGACTCTAATTGGTGGTTTCTGAACACAGAATTTCTGCAGTTGGCAGTAGGACCACTGGAAGGAGTCAGGGGAGCTTTTTTGTTGTTCCTCCACACATGTCCTGACAGATTACAAGATTTTTAACAAATCTAAACAACTTTTATAAAGTTGTTTAGATGACTACTGCAGCTTTAAAAATGCCATCTGTGGTTTGTTTAAATTTTAAACTTATTTTTTGTCTTCCATCCTAGAAGGATGATTCTGTAACTGCTCTGGCAGTAGACTGGGTGACCTCCAATCTTTACTGGAGCAGCATGAAGAGGCCGGACATACATGTGACGTCGCGTCTCGAGAACCACACCACCTCTCTGCTGCAAGGACCTCTCATTGTAAATTTTCATGGCCCTTGGCTGTACAAAGACGACTTCAGATTTTCATTCATGGCAAGCCGAGGTTTTAATTGAGACTTTAATTCATTTTTGTTCAGGGAGTTGCATCAATCGCCCTCCATCCTTCCTCGAGTAGGCTCTGCTATTTTGGCATAGTAATGATGGGTTCAAGGAGCCACACCGAGATCCACTGTGCATGGATGGATGGCCGTAATAAAGTAGTGCTGTGGAAGCGGTTAAGCGTTCCTGTCTCCATGGTTTTCACTAATGATGGAACCAGAATCTATTGGGCTGACACTGGTGAGAAGTTTGAACTTATTCAATGCTTCCATTGCCTTCCTTCCTGCATCTTCTAAGCGTTTTGTTTTCCTCAGGTGAAGGAATAATAGGATCTATTGGAGTGGATGGATCGGCGTACAAGGAGTACAAAACGGGACCCAATCTACTTGTGACTTTCACATTTATTGAGAACTTTTTCTTTTGGGTCACTCAAGACAAAGGTAAGAAACAAACATGACTTCTGTTGAAGATGCTGGAGATGCAGTTTCTAATTGGAGCAAGTTTGATCCTTGAAGTTGATTAGTGTTGACCTGCATTTCTCCACCTCATCCAGCAGATGGCATCGCAAACAAATTTCATTTTTATCTAATTTCATTTCCTTTTCCCCCGTAAAACTTTTTTTTTTTTTTGTACTGCAATTCTTTCAGAAATGTTAAATGCCGCTTTTATCCTATGCAGATGTCAGCAAATTATGGTTCAGTGATGGACTCCAACCGAAGCAGTTGTGGTTCGAAACAAAGACAAAGGTGTCCGAAATCAGGTCCTACAACAATGAAACCCAGTCTGGTAAGTGCAACACAGTTTGTACTTTACCATCAGAAAATCCCTCTTTTGAAAAGAGTGCCAAAATGGAGGTCTAAACTGCCATGCAAATGCTCTAGATTAGGGAAAAACCTTCTTTGTGACTGATATTAAAAGCTAGTGGAGATGTAGTAAAACATGAGTTTGGTGCAACAAGTGGAGTTGGCTTTCCTAATACTCTGGTACCCCGATTAAGAATCTGCATTTATTTTTCTGCAGTTTGTCAAATTATTTCATATTGTCAAACATCCTCTTGTTGGCTTTTTGTAATGCTAACAAGCAAGCTAGCTGGTCCAGCTGCTAAATTAAAGCTGAAAGCTTGGCAGTCTGTCACAATGCAGGAATTGTACCAGCTGCATGCTCATGTTTTCACACAACTGTTTCTGAATAGAAGGAACTGAGGACAGTGTTACTGGACACTGCAACTAGGATAAAAAAGACTGACTTGGCTTCAGTTCAAGCTGAATGAGTGATGCGATGCCTGCAGGGGCCTGGTGAACTTGGAGCCTGGCCTGTTATCTGCAGCAGTGTTCACTCCTTCTGTTGTTGGTGCATGTAAGCAGGTCTAGGTGATCCTTTTTGGAAACTATAGTTCAAGATGTGACAGATTTCATGATTAAGATGGCCATTAACATTTTTTTTCTTAAAGATTAAAATTTTTCCAGAGGTTTTGTGAAAACTGCTCAAAACTTAAGTCTTTAAAATCCAGAAGTTTGAGCACTTCTGCATTCTCTGTATAAAGTAAGAGCTGACTCCTCAGAACCCTGTAAGCACTGTTCAGATTCCTGATAATTGAAGACGGTTAATTTAAATTTTTGTATCAGATCTTGATTTGGTGAGTTTCTGCTACTGATGAGCTACAATTCTGTTTATCCATTTTGTTTAGGAAGCAACCATTGCTCAAACGGCAACGGTGGATGTGTCCACCTCTGCCTGCCCTATCCAGGAGGACGGACTTGTAAGTGTGCGTGGGGCTTTTACAGTGCCAATGACACTTCCTGTGTCCCACTTCCTTCCTGCCCCTCTGGAGAGGAATCCTGTCTAGATGGCAGCAAGTGTATCGGGAGCAAGAGGTTCTGTGACGGCCATGCAGATTGTCCAGACCAGTCGGATGAACAGGACTGTGAGTATAAATTTACTACGAGGAATAAAATATTTGTTCCATTGGTAAACGGTTTACTAGTAACATCAAGATTATAAGATGTATTTTCATGTTGGACTAATTTAGAAAAAGTTTTCTCTAATTCTGTTGTGTGGCTTTAATACTACAGGAATATTTAACTCTTGAGAAGGAATTCAAATATTACACTGCAATGATTTTTAAATGGGAGATGAGGATGAGATACTTTGTTGCAACTGTAAATCCATGGCCAATTACCTACTAGTTGCTATTGGTCTTAACCCTCCTGTTGTCCTCGGGTCAAAATGACCTGAGATCCGTTTTCCTCATATACAGAAAATGAGGACAGCAGGATTAAATGTCTGTTAGGCTGTTGACTTTAAACACTAAATCTGTCTTTAGGTCCAGGATCTGCCTCATTTGGGACCATCATTGGTGGTGACCAGTCTCTACAGTCTTCCCCTCACCAACCTGACACTCAGAAAAACGACATTGTGCCTAATGAAGACTTGGCATCATGTGATCTCCAGCGCTGCAATGGCCACGGCAACTGCGTCACAGAGGGCAAAGTCACTCGCTGCCACTGCCTACAAGGTTACGAGGGAGAATTCTGCCAGAATCAACAAAGACAAAGTCACCCAGTGATCATCCTGGTGTCCATTTGTCTGGTCTCTGCAGTAGTAGTGGGTGCACTCATCTTCACTAAAAGGTAGCCTGAGTGTCATGTCTTTGGCAGGATCTTTGCTTTTTGTAGCAAAACCAGGCAGCATTTAATCTCCAGGAGCTCATTACTAACAATGTTTTATGTTGCGTCTTCACTTTGATATTACAAATTCTCTTGCACACAGTTAAAATTCTGAGTGTGAAACGCTTTAAAGTGCATGTTGCCTTCCAAATCAAAAGTAAACTGATGACTTGCTTTGTTTAAACAGAAGATGGGAATACATGAGAAGTAGATCTGCCGATAAAGAGAACCTGATAACAAATATGGTTATTCCGGGTGAACAAGATTCTGATTCTGAGGTAAAAACCAATATATCTTTTGGAGTATAGCATATGCTGTCTTGCACTTTTTTTTTTTTGTTTTTTTAAGATTTACAGCTTGTTGGACTTGCAAATATCTTAATGACTCCAACCTTTCTTTTGCAGGAGCTGGAATCCCCTGTAGATGTGAAGAACCCGCTGCCAAATAAATGAACAAACTGCAGATGAAATGAACTAAACTTTTACTGTATAATAAAAACATGAACCGAAATGATTTTTGTTGTGATTTAGAGAAAAAGCTCTACCATAAATAAATACTACCCATATATACACTAACTGCATATTTTGAGAAATGGGTTTTAGAGCAAAGAAGTTTTAACTGGTCAGACCATTTCAATGATTTGGCACTAAAACGATGCTAGAACTGAGGTTTTTCTATTTAACCCTTGATGGTGATCGCCTGTGATTTGGAGGCTTGTTTCCTCTTACTACCAGTTTAGCCTGTGTTTTTTAGTAACACTTCTGTGTCAACTTCCTGTTATGAAGCTGTCAGTTCAACTTCATGGCAACGTTATCCAACAATCTGGTTCCCATTTCTACATGTTGCCCATTACGCTTAAATTCATAGGAAGAGTTGTGGTTTCTGTGCTGCCCTCGTATAAACACCAATTTTATCAGAAACCAGTTTCAAGTATTTCATGGATGACTTTACTTCAACTTTGTTTGGTACAAGAAGCATATGTGAAACAAAAGGACGCATGTAATCATGCTCAGTCACACAGATGGCATATAAAATTGGATCCTGAGGCTGAAAAAATAAATCCCAACAAAGTGGTTGATTGTGCCTTACAGCTAATAACCTGAAAATCAGGTTTTAAACTTGGACGGGACTCATGTTGAATAGAGCATTCACACACTAAATGTGCCCTTACAATTTATGCAAAAGAAGTTGCAAGTTTTATTTGTGCAGCAATAAGCGTGTGGTCTGTTTTGAGGTTCAGGGAAGTTTTTCTGCAGATTTCATGATTAAAAGGTATGTGAAATTCTGACAATGTAAAAATGTTCTAAAATTTCCTGGTTGATATTGTGCTGACTTTGGACAGTCCTATTTGACCCCAGAGTGACTTGGATTAAATTTAGCTGTCAGTGCACCTATCCATATTTTAAGAGTGACTCCAAACAGTCACAAGTTTACCAAATGATTGATATCCAAGTATGAGATCTATTTAATGCATTTTTCCACTTGTGAAATGTTATGAAACCTAGATCTGTATTCTACTTCATTTGAAAAATGGTGCCTATTGTTCCTCATTGAAGTTCACTAATCTTCAGTAGTCAATGCATGTCTACAATCCTCCAAACGGTGTGTGCAGGAGCATGCATGCGTTGAGTCATACATGATCCCCTCTGGGCTCCACCTCATGCCAGAGCATGTGAAAACAAACATCCGGGTTTAAACATGCTCAATAGCCTGAGGTGATCTTGAAATGAACTGGTCTGATGAGGCAATATCTTTTCACGTTAACATTGCCAGAATGCAAGTGTTTTTGAGAGGAAAATCTCTTATGCAACATGACAAAAGAAACTGGCTTTAAATGGCATTTTATCAAATGTAGCTTGCTTTCAGGGACTTTTATCTCTCGCTTTTGCTAGTGGCTAAGTGGTTAGCTTATCTCATCTCTTTATCAAATAGCTACTTTAACCTGAAGATTGAAATGTCTGCCAATCATCTATGAAGTCATGAACAGACACTTGTACTAATTTATTTAGTTACAAAAATTATATTTTTCAGCTCGTTAGTTTGGGCCTTTAATGAGAATCATCCGTTTCAAGTAAAAACGTGACAAACCCCTGGCTCAGTGAGAGACGGGTGTTCAACTGTCAGAAGAGGCCAGTTGAACCCATTAAAGGCACAGGGGTTGTTTCTCCGTTTACTCAAGAACTGAATGAGTGGCTTTTCTGTTTAGTTGGCTTTTATGGGCGTTGACTCCAGCAATGTTTACTCTGATCTCTGAAGGAATAAAGAAACTATGTTTTACGATGCTAACATCTTAAGAGTTATTCCAAAAATATAATTTCTTTGCATTTGGTCCTTTCACATTTCTAGGTATTTTTATTTAATATAAAAACTTTATGTGACATTCGTTTTGAACATTTTTTTTATTATTAGACCAAGACTGCCTCGTCTTTTGAATGTGAGACTGAAATCAAATTGATATTGTACAAACACAAAGAAAGCTCCCGTTTTGTTTTATTGTATAGGGGCTGTGAGAATTCAACATTGTTTCATTAATACATAAAACTGCATTACTCAATTGCTTAAGCTTTTCAAAGCATTGCTAGTACTTTGAGAATATGACTCATTGATGGAATAACTTTTTTTGATCATCATTAATCTAGTATTGAAGCAATGGACTCAGCAACACAAACTCATCAACCCTGCTCAACTGTTTAGCACTAAAATCAGAACAGTTTCATGACTCGTGTGAATTTAAACTGTAACAACTTCCTGTTGCATTCATGTGTTGCATTTTTGTTAATGTTTACTTATTTCAAACATGTTTTTAAAAACAATAAAACAAGCAATCAGTTGGACAGAGAAAGCATGTACATACATCACCAAGATCCAATAAGTGGGGTTTGGATTTCATTTCTGTTCTTGCTACCCATGAACATTTTTCTTTCAGCATCATTTTTCATAATGTTTCTTGTAAAAGGAATAAAATGCTCACTCTTTCATATTATTCAACCATGTATGTTGAATGTATACATACATGACTTCTGCAGCTCTTCTCTATGTCCAAGCTATTTTAAAAGGACAAAAGCGTGTCATGTCTCATTTGAACAATGCCCATTGTCCTGAGAGTATTTGTCACTGAAAATTGCTTCGATGTGGAAATGGTTTCTTTCCCTTTTTTCTGTTGACATGAGAAGTGCTGATAATCCTTGCCTAAGATTACTTGACCAGAAGAAAAGAGGGAGGGAAGTGTGACAACAGTAGACATCAGAGATGAAATCAGATGCACATAAAACCAGTTTGCATCCTTGAGATCATCTTCGCAAATAAAACTATGTAGTAATAAGTAAAAAAAGGTAGTCCATGTTGCAGCCTTGTTGCAATGACCACATTCTAATGACTGTGATTTGTGGTGGCTAATTTGTGTTTGGCTTCAGCAGTGAGCAATTACAGAACCAGTGTAGCAGATGTGGCACTTGGTTATGGTTTGACATGGACATATAAATGCGGTTCAGAAGTGCAGTACTGCCGTCTGAAGAGTTCACACAAGCTGAATTTGATTTTGCCTCTCAGTCTGGTTTGCATAAGGGCTCCCTGGGCTTACACAACACTTGTGTGTGTTCACATAGACATGTTGATTTTGTCATGTCTTGTAAGGTGAGTCTTGCTCTGACTTGTCTGCTCCTCCCACACCAAAGCTTCCAAACACACCTACTGTTGCCACTCTGATCAGGATATCGTATTTTCAGTAAGTACGAACCTATTCTGTTCTTATGCTCATTTAAATTCTTTCCACTTTCACTCCAACGTTCTCGTGACAGTTGTTTCCTAAATTCCTGTAGTTTTCCACATGCTTTCAGGTTTAGCTTTGGAAATCAGGATGAGTCACCAGCAAACCGAAACATGCAACGAGGTGGATTAAACCTTGGTACATGTCAAATTATGACATCCCTGATGAGGGATGTTTGTGTGACATTGTTCATGTGAAGGAGAGGGAGGAGGGGACTCTCTTTCCTTGTTTGTGGGGGGGAAAAATACAGGCATTTGTTCACAGGACTCCGTTTTCGTCTTCTGTTCTCCGCCCATTTTTTTCCCCAGGTGATCAGACTGAAAGGGAAGTTGAAAGAATCTTTAGCAAGACAACAGACGACTGGACGAGCCAACAGCAGCAGCAAAACCGCCAGCTCACACGTTTGAAGATCCCAGAGATTTCTTAATTGCTTCTGTGAGTTTTTTGGTGATCATCATGATATATATATATATATATATATATTTTTTTTTTTTTTATTTTATTTTATTTTAAATATTCTTCAGAAAAGGAGTGCAGCACTCTAAGGTTATATTAACCAAAACAATACTATTTCATATGTGGAATATTGACACAAATTGTTGGGCAGAAACTGATGTACATGTTTGTATTCTGTCTTATGGCGACTTCAAGTTACCGTAGCCCTTTTAGACAGAAATCTCGTGTCATAGATTGAAATGGCATGCGTCAGATTAGTCTACTCATTTAGTTAGGACCATAAGCTCAAAGCAGAAATGGCAAAAACCGATGGCATTTTGTAAGGCCAAAAGAGTAAAGTAATTTTAAATTTATTTTTCTTTAAATGGACTGGTAAACTTTGCAAATAATTTGTTTGTGATGTTGCCTTTAAAATATTTAAGGGCAGGGTGCCAAGCAATGTCTAATTCTGTGAAGACAACGCCTGCACCAATTTCCTGTATAGCCTTTCTGAGGAAGACTAATGGAGTAAAAATTTGCAGATTATAAACTCTAAAATTTTAGTTGCATGAAAATTTTTGTACCGTCAGTGACAATGAAAAAGTTTAGAAGCATATTTAAGCTGGCCCAAAAACAAACAGTACATATGGTAAATTTAGCTGAATAAAAGGTTTATTGTTTCAAATGAGATCCGGTTAATTATGAAATTAGCCTTTTGAGAAAAAGTTTAGCCATTTTGCAAGACAAAATGTAAAAAAAAAGAAAAAAAGAGTTGGGTTCCACACTGTCCAATCTGACCATTCTTGTCAAACCTGTTTTCTGACTAGTTTTCTTTTTTTTTTTATTATTATTTTGCATTTATTGTGCAAAAGTTTAGCTTTTGCACAATAAAACAGTGACATTTAAGAGACAATTTGCACTGTTTTTTTTAATTATTTGTAGAAGTGTAAAGATTGTTCATGTATTGCCCCAACCTGTCCTCAAGACATCAATTTCAGTTTCTGTTTTTGTCTTGCTTGTCTTTGTCTTCTAGGGTGTGTTCTAATCATTTATTCACAATCTTTTCTCCTTCTGCTTTCCACTTAGCTTTACAGAGTGTAGTGTGTTTTGTCCTCCCCTTGAACTTCTTCTAACATCATGGAGGACGACCACTGCAGACACAGCCAGTGCCACAGCCACGGGGCCTGCGTGGCTCCTTCAGACGGCAATGGTGATCTAGTTTGTACATGTGATCTGGGCTACAGCGGGGAATTCTGCGAAACAACAGTCAACGGGCATTTGAGTGCACCACTGACCGTAAGCGTAATTGTTATCATCATCGGGCTGCTGATCCTCGCTTTTGTCTTTGCTAAGATAAGGCAAAGGCAAAAGAGGAACAAGAGGTACTTGGACTTATTACATAAAGTAAATTATTGTGGTTTAGAATGTCTTGAATTTATTTTATTTTATTTTTTTGTTTAATTTAGTTTAAAAGATTTCTCCATTTTATTTATTTATTTTTTTGGTTGATTAAAATGAGGACATTCACTGGTGCTTGTTTTTTAAGGATTGGGGAATTCAGGCCATGAATATATGTCTGAATATTAAGCTACATTTTTCAAGATATTTGTTTTCTCATGATCAATTCTTTATTTAAAACTTACCCCTCAGTTTGTAGGTTTTTAGTTTTTTGTGGACAATTTGTTTGCCTCTCAAGTAGAGTTGCCTTAGTCTGCCCCTAGAGGACATTTGTAGTTTTGCACTCATTGTTTTGCGTCTTCATCCCTCATATTTGGTGTGTTTAATGGAAAATATGACGATATTGAAAAAAGAAAATTAGCTCAGTCCCACTGTTTGTTTTTTTCTTCAACAGAAAACTGGCAGCACAACAAGGTTGCAAAGTATCAACTTAATGTGGATAAATATGGAATTTGTCTAAGGTAAGCATGTTTTGATCTAACCAGCTCCTTATTTTTGGATACTGATAAGAGAATGTATTTACATATTTTTTTTCTTACTTGGGTAATGTTGGCAATCAAATGTATTAGTCTAACATTACACATACTGTCAATATTACTGCCAATAATAAAAAAAATTGCATCATGTGTCACTGGATCACATTGCTACAAGAATAAAAGTATTTAACTGTTAATCTTTGTAAAAGTAAAATATAATAAACACATCATCTAGATGCTAGATTGTCAGCTGTTTTTCCTCTTCAATTTTATATTAATTGATTAAAATCTAAAATGTTTCTCATTCTTGTCCAGGAAAACAACGTCTTGGATAATTTCCCCCCCTCCTCATCTTGTCCCTGGTTGCTTGCAGATATGCATTTTTACTCTCTGCAACTGACTTTGTGCTGCAGCCTCTGAAAGCCACGAACACTGAATCTCCTGAAGCACCTTGTCAGATGAGCCTGTTTGCTTTGTTCAGCTGACACAAATAATGTTTTCTGCAGGACAAATATGAGGTTGTGTTGGATTTTGTTTCTACAGTCATGGCACTGTTGATGTCTTTATAGTCGAGCTAAACTCACTTTTTAACATTTCTTCAATGCAAAGTCATGCAAAGCACAATGATGCAAATGTTCAACCACTTTCTATGATGAAGCAGGAGCTTTGGCCGGAGGCATTCATCTCATGACAACCAGTTTGTTGTATTTAACTGGTGTTAGCAATGATTTTTCAAGGTCATAAGGTTTTTGATATCTTTACAAATGATATATATTTTACCCATAATTGCATAGTTTTTTGTTTGAAATAATTTATGTGCTGTGTAGTTCACATTTTAGTTCTTTTGATCTATTTTTTTCTTCTTTTGGTCTATTTCTTAAGCTACATGAAGAAAGTTTTATTATATTTTATGTCCTGACACAAAATACGCCACACCTTACTGACTTTTTCATACTTAGAAAAATATGTGGGTCCATCTGATCATTGTCTAATGCATTGTCATAATTTTTTTTAATCCATTTTATTTCCTTGATTATGCACACAACTGATCATTTTGTGTCCCATAATAATCACAACCACTACCAATGCAAAACTAGACTGCATAGTTTTCTGTCTTTCTGTTCAACTTTTTCTTTGTTAAGCAGATCGTTTGTTTGTGTTTTTGTTCTGTGGAGCATTTGTTTGGTGTAAGTATCCAAGCGATATATTTTTTTTTTTTAAGTGATAGTCATTATCAGATATTTGAGCAATATGTTTTTACAATTTTCCTTGTATCAGTTTGGAACCATCTCCATTCTTATTAGCCACTGAATTGATTGTCTGGTTAGGACATTTATTTCTCCAAACTATGGTCCTTCAGGTGGTTGTTTGCTATCGGTAAGATTCTGACTGCGTTCAATGTCCCCACAGAACCCTTACGTCAAAGATCTAAGTAAACCCATTTTAAAGTAGCGTAGTCATTTTATACACTCTGCAGCACCAGTAAAACAAAAGGTTTGTGTGTATATAGAAGACATTGGCTATGTAAATTATGTTTGAAAAATAGCTTATTTTGTACAAAACTGAACTATGAATGTTTAGCAGGTTATTTCAGGATGTCTGCTTTAATAATCTGATTTTGACAAGGTGCAAGACTTGTTTATAGCTGGTTATTTTTATTGAGCACAAGACTAATAATCCATTCCCAACAAAACCAAAATCAAGTCTTTGTTTTAGTGACTTGTTTTTCTTTTTTTTCTTTTTTTGTTAGTAATTTTTTCCTAAATTCCTCTGACTGGAGTTTTCACATTTTTATGTGCTGCTGCTGAACATCAATAACAATATGGTAATTACTCCTTAATTTCTCAGTAGATATTCTGGTGAGTTTCATTTTATACATCTATAAAGGAAAAATGCAATAAACTTAAGTGCTTTTAATATGCACTGTTAAACAGTTGTACACAATATAACACTTGTCCTTTATTTTATTCTAATAAAATGCATAAACCCTTTTCTATCTAAATGTCAGTTTTTGTATTGTTTTTATAGCTGTCTTTCAGATTTCTTGCAGATCAGTCTATCCTGCACATTGTCACTGCAGTTAGAAATTAACTTCTGAAAACCATTCAATAAATCAGACTGTCCATTTTGAATTTGCCCACACAAATGTAATTATTAAAACAATTCTTTTTTTTTTTTTTTGCAAACTTACCATCCAGCCTGTCATTATCTGATAAATTTGATGGTGAAAATCCTTTAATAGTTCTAGACTTTGATTTGGTCATTCTGATGCATATGATTTTGTCCAAATCATTCTATATTTTTAGTCTCAATTATCAAGTTTTAGGGAATAACAGAATGTAATTTATATGCAGAGTTCTAACATTTTTTTCCAAAACTAAATCATGCCAGTGTTCGAAAACTGTCTGTTGCATCTAGTTTATCTCTGCCTAAATCAACAAAGCAAAAACGGTAGACATCTTTATCAAAACCCTGGAAATGCACAGCACAAGCATGAGAAACGGAGTTACCAACACAAACAGGCATGTTGGATGCATGCTGAAACATATTCGATTTCAGATGCCTCCTGCTCCGCTGTGTTAATCTCAGATTTCTGCTTCAAAAGCAGAAGCGGTTTTTGATACGGCAGATATGCCTCACAAAATAAGGTGGCATTCATTCAGGGTCAGTACAAACACTTCAAAACAAATCTATCACTCGTGTCCTAAACAAGTTTCCTGTTATCAAATCCTCTATATTCTGCTTACCCTCCTTGTCAAAGCTTAGTGTGTTAATCCTGTCCTTGCATACTCTCACTCATCTGCTTTGATAAACTACCAACCTGCCTTGACATGTTTGTACAGCAACCACAGAACCTACCAAACTCCTCCAGCAGGTGGTGCCAATCTGCTTTAGGATTGACACTGGGAATATCTGCTGCAAAACGGCAAAGGGGAAGTTACGGAGGTCTACCACTGACCATCATCATCTTCACTTTTGCTCTCGCCAAGAGGCTGAAGAGGCCAAAGCACAGCTTCAAATCCAATTCTCATAATTACTGTGTGTAGGATGAAATTATTACATTTCTTTTATTGAAATTATATATAAAGTAGAAGGATGAAACCTTTTGATTTACTTCAAGTTTATGGTATGTACTTTATAACTTTAACAGTAAATTATTTTTATGCATACAAAAGAAAACTCGAGGTGTTTTGTCAGTTTCTACCTAATAAATTTGGTATGGACTATTTCATATACCTTTCTTGGAATTGTGAAGTATCGGCACTGGGCCTTACTTTCCTCAAGGCCCAGTGCCTGAACTTTTCTTTGTCCATTATTCATAAATCACTCACACACATTTAAGTTTTCTTTAAACGTTCTCTAAAAAGCATATTTACCCAAAAATACTTCCTTGTGTTTTGTAGAAAATGGGTTTACTATCTTGACTAAAAAACGTTTTGTGGTCTCCCCCCAGAGGCGAGCTGGGATTTTGCGATTAAAGCAGAAATTACAGCATGTCCTTCATATTCCTCAAAAATTACCTCTATGTTTTTGTGAATTGATCTTGTTTGTTTTCTCATCTAGTTTGATCATAATTATCAGTGAGAATAAAAAAAATAAACTAAGAAGTTTTTCTTTAATCTACAGAAATGTTTGTAGGCACACATTCTCTAAAATTCACATATGTTGAAGCTCTAGGTAAGCTTCTGATTGGAAATATTAAGTTATATGTGTGTGTATATATATACGTGTGTGTGTGTGTGCGAGTGTATGTATGTGTAACCTACCATATAGTTTAAATGGGTGAATAAATGTTTTTTTTTTAACAAAAAATAAATGTCAGTCAGATTTTCACCTTGCTCAACAAAAGTGAAGACATGTTGCATATCTCTGCTTCACTGCTCTCTCTGGGGATCAGCCAAATCTTCACTTGCAGACAGACCAGTAGACTGTGACAGAATAACAGGTCTAAGGTCTCTGCTGAAAATGAGACAAGCTAACAAAACACATTTGTTTTTCAGTATTATAAGTGTTATTTTCTGTTTTTGACTGTTTGCCTTTCCTCCGTAGAGGTGAATTTTAAGGTTTTTACTTTGTGCTACAACCTCTGCTCATAAATATACATGCATTTCTTTCTAATTTTGCTGTTTAAGATTATGCCATTATTATTGACATGTCTTTCAGAAAAATGCAATAAATCCTCTGCCTAAATATGTTTGTGAATACTCAACAGTTTACTTTTAAGTACCTTTAAATTCTTTAGACTTTATGTAAAATAGTGTTATTTTTAACTAAGGAAAGAAATATTGTGAGATTTAAAATGCCTTTTCTTCCAATTGGTCAGATAGTTAGATGTTCAAACTTTCTTGTATATTACATAAACTACTACAAATATAGGGAATCAGATAATATAGCAGGGTGTTGCTTCGTTTAGATTTTAAATTACTAATTATTAGGATAGTTAGATGGTGTATGTACACCTGCATTTTAATGTCATTCTGTGTTTGGTTGATGAGCTAACATAAACTCCATTACATAAACTCCAATAGTAATACAAGACCACAAGCAACCAACCTTGGTTACCTGAGAAAGTGTCTGAGACGAGATCAAACTCATGCCATGTCCACACGTGTTTTTAAAATAGTGGGCAAACCTCACGAGTCCGGTGCGTAGCGTCGCGACATGAAACTTGAAACTTTATGCTAATATTGACTCCTCTGGATACTTAATAGGAAGTTTAAAAGTATTATAGCACTTTCATTATGTATCTTGCTGTTGGGAGAATATATTTTTGTGAAGACGCAAAGTTGATTTTGGCTACAATCCAAGTGTAGAAACGGTGAACTTTCAACGGAAAGGTGTTTTGGATCGCGTGAAAAACTTGACACTGGTTAAATAAAGAGGGATGATGATAGATTCATAAGTGCTTTGTTTCATATTATATCATTGGTTGATTTTGGCAAACTTATTGCCAAAATCAGATGTAACTTCTAGTTACCTCCTGCAATACATTCTTTTATAAAAAAAATTATGTTGTGTTAGTTATTTTAAGTGAATCAACTTAATGAAGTTGATTCTGCCTCATGAGTTACTGAGAAACTATTTAAAATGTTGAATGACCCCATTAGTCATGTGTTGGTGTTTATTGTGCTTGGGTGGCTGGGTTTCTAGCATTTAGATTTGTGCTTTCGTTTCTCATTCGCTCTGTTTTGGATAATCTGGCCCTGTCTCTTCTGTCTTCTCTTTACTTCCTGATTTCTTACCGTTTCTGAGCTTCCCAGTCGCTTTATCAAAATTCTTTACGGACCATAAACCCTGCAGTGAACCAGTAGAATCTGAGTAGAACTGAACAGGAGCTCCACCCACAACCATGTTTATCTTCAATGGTTTCATGAAGAGAACTACATTCAAGCACTGAGAGAGAACTTTATTTCTTAAACATCTGGGTTTTAACTTTGTTCAGGTGTTGGTGTGGGGGTGTGAACATATGCTTGCCGCACACCAGACACCTCTTGCACTTGTCATAAACTAGCACTCTGCTGGGTATTCAGGGTATGCATAGCAAACAATTTACAAAGCGGAGAGTCATCACCATGTTTCATTGTGTAGGTTTACTACTACATGTAACACTTTGCCAGCATAAAAATGATTAAAATAGTTTTATTGCATTAGTATTTCTTGAGTTGTGCCAGATCCTCCCTCAACAACTTTCTCGCTAAAAATATTCCACTGACTTTCATGAAATACACTTTTTTTTAATCTCATTGTGGTTATATACAACTATTAATTCTACAATACATTTTTTATAGTATTCAACCATCTCCAACCACTTTATGTTAATACTGTTAACCCTGTATGGAGTAATTTGACTATCAGGAGGTCCCAGAGAGTAAACATCTGATTCATATATATTTAAAGAATTCAGGAAATCTGTCACTGATCAGGGCGGAAGCATACTCTTTTTCTTTGACCCAAAGCCTGACTCCTACTTGTGTGGAGGAAAATATTTCACATTTTTGTTCTTTTAAAATAATACTTCAAATAAATAACTCAATTTTAAATATACAAATGTACAATTTTGAATATACTGAGTTCAGTAGTTTTGAAGTAATAGTTTTTAATGCCTTGCCATGAAGTTGTAAATTTGAGAAGAGCGTATGCATGTAAAAAAAAAAAAAGCTTTCATTTAAGCTTGACTGAGACTGTGCCTTAAATAACAGGTCCTGCAAGGAGAACTGCATTGCAGTTTCCTGCAGGACCGTTGAGTGACAAAAGACTCACCAGGAACCTCACCTTTCTTTTTTGCTTGAACAAAGATAATAATGCTGTTGTACAAGATGCATAAAGAGCCCAGCCTCTCAGACAGGTCAGACTACATTGTCTGTATACTTTGGGAGGAGAAGCCAGTAAACATGTGGGACTGAGGAAAAGAGAAATATAAAATGCAACTTGGAAAGAAAGCTTTGCTTCTTTGGCTAAGGACAAAACTTTGTCCTTAGCCATTTTTTTTTTCTAATTTTATCAGCATCATTGCAAATATTTATTTTCATTATAGTTTGCTCCAAGAGCAAATGTTCCACACAGCTTTAACCTAAACCAGTGGACATATGTAGCAAACACAAATTTCCAGCTAAAGCAAACATCTCCAATTCTTTGCACTTTTAAGTAAAAAGGGGAGCTCAGTAAGGAAGCAGAGTGCACATTTAATAAAGACATTCAGAACAAACACGTTGATCACTTGGGGATGCTTCTTTCAACAGAGACTGCCTTTTATAAAGTGCGTAAGAACACAGTATTTACATAAAATAGAAGTACAAAAGCTGAGAAGTTCATAGACAGCAACATTTACAAAAATGCTTTCTTCATTAACAACAGATTGATCGCTAGACATACTCATTTTTGTTCTCCACTTACAACAAATGTAACCTTTATATTTGCCTATTTAAAAACTACAATACTCTTCATTTTATGTTCCCTATCTTGTCATTTGCCCCGTTTTATAACAAGTCTCTGACTCATTTGCCTAATTCAGGTGAGTCTCATAGATCAGCATCGTAGGGTCTGCCGTTGAAGGAGGGGTTGCTGGCTCCTGAGCGGGCCCCGGGGCTCTTGGCCCTGGGGAAGGACACATCTATGTCATCATCGACGGATTCCCTGTTGGAGGCCGGATAGCTGCTGGCGGCGCTGCTCCTGGGTCGGCTCAGGCTCGGTACGTCCACGCGTCTCGGCTCCCTTTTCGGTTGGCTCCTGGGGCCGAGGACATCTTCAATCGGCCTCTCTCCGCGGTTCCTCCCGCCACAGCAGCGGCAGCAACCGAGGGTCATGACGATGCCGCCCAAGACTTCAAATATCCCACCGATGAAGCCCAGTACGAGACAGTAGCCGACGCGGGTGTCGGTCCGCGCTATGTCTGTACTGATGTCTTTGAAGATGTGCGTGTACCAGGAAACAGGGATGAGGGTCAGGACGCCTGCGCAAAAGATAAGAATGCCGGCCACTGTGCAGAGCGCCCACCGAGGTTGGTCTTTCCAGCAGCGCACCCCCGGGATGGCAAAAGCAATCCCCACCAGATTCACAATCAGCGAGGCCAACATCAAACCCTGAGAGATCTCAATGATGTTGTTCGAGGTGTAAGCGGTGTCCGTTACTGCACAATTCTGTCTTTCAGTGGATGTGGCGGCGATGCAGACGTCAAAGATCCCTTCCTCGTAGACCCGGTCAGCTGGAACGCCGGTGATGCCATGAAGAGTCCTCCAATTTGGGGCCACGGTGGTGACGAGACTCAGGATCCATCCGCAGGGAGCCATCACCATCCCGAAGATCAGGATCCCCGGGGTGCGCATGGTCGTGCGGACCCATTCTGTGTCTCTTCTTCTGAAGTAATCCAAGAACGACGGCATGGTTGTTCTCAGTCCCTAACCTCGTGTTCAGAGATAGGAGCGACTGACTTTTGACAGCTATGAGCGGTGGCATTAAAAACAAGCCCGACTGAAACTTTGGAGTGGGCGGACACTTTCGAGTTTGTTCCAGTCTGTAAACAGGACAGGTGCGGCGCTGGAGGTGGGCGGGGCATTTTTTTTTTCTTTTTTTTTATCTTCACCTGCCATCAAGAACAAGGCCAGTTTCGACGAGGCTTTTTCTGTTTCAGATATGCGTATCTGATAAAGAACACGCCAGTTATTAAACACGTTTCAAATAGTCAGTCAAAAATGAAGACAGAGCCTCAATATTTTTCTAAAATGCAATTAAAATTGCGCTACTGATTGAAACTCACAGCACAGGTAATACCCATCTAATCCACACAGGCTACAAGATGAAAACAATTAAGCCTAACAGTATTTAAGCCATTAAAAAAAGGAAATAAAGGAAGAAAGATAAAAAGGCAGGGAAAAGAAAACAAAAATCCTTAAAATCTGTCAGTATTCAGTTTAAATTATTATAATTTAAACTGATAATGGCTTATCAGTTTAAATTAATACCAAATGGTTAAGTTGATGGCCTTTAAAATATATATCATATTATCACAGCATGGCATGGGTAAAAAGAAAAGGATGAGTGAAGAAATCATCAAAAATCTGGAAATGAAATAAGAGTGGGTTTTTCTGCAAGACCATAAAAACAATCTCACAGTCATAGCAACTTTCATCAGGTTTCATGGAGACAAAGTGAATGGCTGTGTAAATGATCTAATTTGAATTCAATTGGAAAGAAGAACATCATAGAGATGACATTGGGATTAGATAGCAGTTTGTGTGGAAGGACATGGCAAACTCACACCTTGGCAATACGCTTAGTTCCTCCACACATGAGAAATCTTAAAGCTGTCAGAACCAAAAAAGTATTTTTGACTAAGTATTAGTTTGTGTCACTTCAGTTCTTCAGGAAGTGTGTGAACTTCCTACACATCATCCAATTAGTAATAAATTGAGTGAGATTTATTTTTCTTTCAATTTATTAATGTACATTTGTCTATATTTGTGTGTGTGTGTGTGCAAAGTTTGCCCATTTTATTACAGTGGCATTACATAGCCTCAGACATTTGTTAAGGTTTTTAGGTTTGCTTTGCCACCCCAAGGTTAGTGATCATTCGTGGTCTCCATCTTGTCAGTGTTTTCAAAACTTTTCACAAGTTCATCTAAAGCTTCAGAGACAAAGTCTTGTTTTTACTATAGCTTGAAAATGTCAAAACAGCTGGAAGAGAACTATTAATAGAAAGAATGCTGCTCTGCTGGATTTTCTTGAAATAACTTGGGCTCATTTGTGCTCCAGCATCTTCTTTCTCTTTCTTGTAGCCCCTTTTCTATCATCGTACAGTGCCCTGGAGAAAGTGTTTCTGCACCTTTTATTTTATTCATGTATCCATACATGACTCATAATTGGTTTCTTGAGGATTTGTTTCTTCAAGTTAAGCATAAGCCTCAAGGGTAACTGGGTGTTTCTAAAATGAAAATAAATACTCTTTGTGAATTTCAGTGGGCTCGGTAAAAGCATTCAACATTCCAAACATAACAAGATTCCTTCAAAAGCATCTGTTAAGTTCACGCAGCTCTCAATCGGTCTTTAATTATCAACAAAACAGATAGGAGGAAAGTTAGGTTCTGATCCAGTGAAAATTATCTTTTTCTTATTGTGACTTAAATCTTATGTAGTTGAAAAAAATAATTGCCTTTTTTAACTGATTGGGATCAATCACTGATTTGAATGCTACTTTATGCTAAGGTTTTCACCAGAAGTGCAAAATTCCACTTTTGAGGTCACATTTTTCTGAAGGTGCGTGAGGTTGTTTGTAGTTTTGTTCCCAGAACTTTGAGAGTTTTGATACATAGAGAGCAGCTGGCAGAGGAATGGCAGGCATGTCAACCAACCAGACTGACTTTGGATTGTCATGGTGACATTGCCTTATTTTTCTGTCCACATTTACAAAACTGAATCCTTGTCATGGTGACTGTTATCAGATGTCACCAACTTTTTTATTATTTATAACATGAAACCATAGCTTCCCATCAATCTGGAATATGTTATAATGCCATCTACAAGCAATATGAATCCATCAACAAAAGGTGACACGTGTTTTCCAGTGGAAACAGTTCTGATTTTCTCAGGAGGGAAGGTCCAAGCAATTTGAAGAGATGATTCATGCTATATAGAACCATGACACATCGGAATCGTTAGGATGACCATGAAATTCTCTGAATATTAAAGTATTCTGGAGTCAAATGTGTGACCCGATAGCTGAATCTTAGCTAAAACTGAGTCAGCAACGGGACAGTTTTGTCAAACACAGTAGAAGAGATAGAAAAAAAATCACAGTGTTGCAACGACCCAGTCAAAATCCAGAACTCAAGCTGATTCAGATGCCCTTTTCAAGCCTTCAATGATCTGTGAAGAATGTGATGTCTGTAAATTTCAGTGAACTGAAGCAATGTTACAAAGGAGACAATTTGGGAAACTCATAAAGACGTACAAAAAACAGCTTCAAGTTATTGCTGCTAAAAATAGCCCTATCTGCCAACTGACCATGGGATAAATACATTTAAATAAATAAAAAATAATGCATTTGTATTTTTTCACATGCATTATTTTAGTTTTTTAAAAAATATTTACTTAAAAAAATACAAAAACAACAACATAAAAGTCTGCCTTACTTTACCTTAAACATATTAATGTGGAATTGGTTGTGGCATATGTTCTGATATGCAAAACACAATAACTAAAAGAGGGTGTACTCTCATTGCATGTTCACTTTCTACACCAAACAGCCTAACAGATTTTTTTGTCTATGTTTTGATTTTAAGGTTAGCCCTGCAAAAGTAGGTTGATCTAGTTGTTTCCTGTAACTGGTGCCAAATGTTTACACGTTTACAGTTTCGACTGACGAGCTGACTGACGAAGTGTTCAGATGCCAATGATGCCATTTGAGATGTTTCATAATTCATATAAAAAGTTGTTAATAAACAAAAGATATTGACGAGCTGACGGACGAAGTGTTCAGACGCCAATGATGCCGTTTTAGATGTTTCATAATTCATATAAAAAGCTGTTAATAAACAAAAGATATTGGACACATATATTATTAATTTGTAGTCATCATTTTTGCTTAGCTGTGGGACAATTATTGAGCTCATAAAAATCTAGAAGTAACTGACAGACACATTAGTCTAAACATATATCAGTACATTTTGTTTTAATGGATTGAATAATATTCTAACATTGAATCATGAATTTTCCTTTGTTAAAGCATTTGTTTGAGTTCATCTTTAACATTTTCAATGAATGCTGTAAAAGCTAAACCTCAAGGCTTTACCCTAGAAAGTCTGCTGCCATCTGATGGCAAATAAGTGTAACAGTTGTAACATTACTGGATACTTGCTTAAGGTTTATGTTTCAAAAGTGAATTTAAACATCCTTTTTGTTAATATTGCAGACACCTTGGACCATGTTGTTTGTCTATTCTGGATTTAAGGATCTTTTTGTTTATTTAATTACCTTTAGAAATCTGAAAGTGTAAAAGAAAAAAACAAAACATTTCTACACCTGGGCAGATGGTCAGTCAATCATAGGGCAACACACAGAGGCACATCCAGTAACCATGTACGAACAAATTCACACCAAACTGGAATTTAGAGGGACCAATTAACCTAAAAGTTCTGCTTATGGGCTTTGGGAGGAAGCCTGGGGAAACCTTATTTAAAAAAAAAAAATAAAAATTAACTTTATGCTCCCAGATATGTCAACATTGTTCAATATAGCAGCTATAAGCTACTGGAACTGATATAAAGAACAACAAATTCAAATAAAATAATTACAGAATATAACAGAACAAGAGACTATTTAGAAATCTAACGACGTAATAAAGTATTTAATAAATTACTTCACAAAGCCTAGGGTATTTTTTCGTTTTTTAAAATGTTTTATTTGTTTCCGTGAACTTCCACCCTAGATGACTTATGTCTCATTTATTGAATTTTTGCCAAGCAGCTGTTATCCTGGTAATCCCGAGCGGAAGTTTGGTTTTCCTGGCAGGAAATTGTCAGCAGTGTTTTTGTTGCTGCTGGGGACTGTTGTGTTGTGAAAATGGCGACGCCTCGTCGCTCCTCCCAGCAGCAGCAGCAGCAGCAGCAGCAGCTGAGCACCCTGCTGTCCTCACCTCCTCGCAGCACATCTATACCCGTCAGCCCGCCGGAATCGCCGTCTGCACCCGCCGAAGATGCTTCCCGGTTTTCCCGTGGAGCAGAAATGGAAAACGTGGCTGATGGTGAGGTAGCGCCGACCTCTCCCAACACCACTTCCCCGGCTCTGGCCCTCACACCCAGCAGCAGCAACAGCAACAGCAGCAGCAGCAGCAGCAGCAGCACTACTAGCTCCCCGACCACCACCGAGGGAAGCGAGACTAGCCCTGGCTCTACGCCGGACTCTGGCGGTGCTAACCCCCGCAGCAGCAGCACTATTAGCGGCGATGCAAACGGCGCTTTTAGGGAGTTATTTGAAGCCTGTCGAAACGGGGACGTTTCCAGAGTCAAGAAACTCGTAGATGTGGTGAATGTGAACGCCAAAGACATGGCCGGACGGAAATCTACACCCCTGCATTTCGCTGCAGGTAACTATATGAAAATATATATATATATATATATATATATATATATAAATCTATTTTGTTTTGCTATGAAAATATTATTTTTGTCGCGCCAGAGAGCTACCAGAACAGGAAAAGTGTGAGCACCGAGTGCATTTGATCGGACGTGCAACAAGTTTTCTTCCATAAGAGGCAACGTTAGGAGAGAAAAATAACAGAAATTAAGAAAGTATAATTTTTTTTGACTTCACGTCACTTTCAGATTTGTCGAAATTTAGTCAGTATTTAACTTTTGACTGATATTGGTTTCCCTGGCCAATGCCGATATTTATTGATCAGGATGGTCAATTCTGTTGTCCGTCATATTGACTGATGGGATTTAAAAAAAAGTCATAATCTATTGGGCTGCACAGTGGCGCAGTTGGTAGAGCTGTTGCCTTGCAGCACGAAGGTTCTGGGTTTGATACCCGGCCCGGTCTTTCTGCATGGAGTTTGCATGTTCTCCCTGTGCATGCGTGGGATTTCTTGGGTTTCCTCCCACAGTTCAAAAACATGACTGTCAGGTTAATTGGTCTCTCCAAATTGTCCCTAGGTGTGAGTGTGTGTGTGCATGGTTGTTTGTCCTGTGTGTTGCCCTGCGACAGACTGGCGACCTGTCCAGGGTGTACCCCGCCTCTAGCCCGGAACATTAGCTGGAGATGGGCACCAGCAACCCTCCCGACCCCACTGAGGGACAAGGGTGAAAGAAAATGGATGGATGGTCATAATCTATTTTACCCGTCACTTATTAAACATGACATCCAATTGCATTTAATTTCCATTTAGTTTATTTAATATTCAAGCTGAACAGAGAATCCACTTTTCTCGTCACACATCATGCAGATTAGTACTTGTCAATTTTCCTACAGTGACAAAAACCGCTGATTGTGGCCTCAATAATTTCATAAAAATTGAGTGTAAACGGTGAAATAGCCCTTTATTTGAGCACCAAATAGTAGGGCTGTAGTGATACAATAATCACACGATACAATACACAATATTCTGCTCACGATACGATATATATTGCAATATTCAGCAAACGATACAATTCAATACACTTTTGCGATTTTCTGAAAGATTTTAGAGGGACAGAGTGATTTTGGTGACATTTTGTGACTGTTATAGAGTTGGATTGAATTAATTTAACTGAAAACTGATTAAAAGCATCAACTACACAATACCTGGCTCTGGTTGGACATGGACACAGACTTAAAGTCGACAGCTGGACAAAATGAATAAAAAAAATGGTGAGAAAAACATATTTCTTTTAATTGAAACAGTACAAACTGTAGCTTACATGCATTTGTAAAGTAAATAAAGTGCACCAAGTACCCTGCTCTGAATAGTTTGATACCTTTTTAACCTTGACACTTAACATCTGAAGGAATCACTCTAAGCCTGATGACCTAATCACTCTCCCGGCGAAGCAAGCAGTGAGTGAGCAAGGTGACAGTTGGATGTTACGATACTTGTGGATGAGTATAAATTTTTTTCTAGGAAAGAAAATATCGATATGTATTGCAAAATCGATATTATTACACAGCCCTACCAAATAGCAAATTGAGTCAGATACTAAAGTAGGGCTATTAATTGGACCAATAAATCATGGTTGTTTTTTTTTTTCCCCCAATGACAATTAAAGTTCTGATTTTATGTTTTCATTGTTTTCTTTTTATTCAGTCCAGACATTGTAACAAAAATATTCACAAATATTCAAAGTAACACAATTTTAGCAACATGACTCTAATAATGAATTCATTAGAGTATTTTAGCACAGTTTGGATTAACTGTTGGTCTTTTGTTGTAATTAAACATTCTTTTCTATTTTTACTCAAGGTTATCATGCTGTGAGAATATTATGCAGTTAGCATGTGTAGCATAAAATGCTACGTATGTGTACTGGTGGGCTGAAATGAACTCCCTGAAGCAGCTGCTTCTTTCTGCTTTTTGGCTCCATAGATTTGGTGGTGGAAACATTTTGGGGGATTCACATCTCAACGTCTTTCCTCACACACCCTCCAAAAATAAGAATGATTTCATTGTCTAGCTGAAACTGTCAGAGCTTCCAGCCTGAACACATTGTCTGCTTAGATACAGCCGACTGAAAGCATGCTTTCGCACAGAATCCTAATGATCCAGTAGCTGATCCTACTTTTAAATATTGGTCAAATGTTAGCTTTATCAGCCAGCGTTTATGTTAGCCCTTTTTCTACAGTGAATTATTATGTGATTCTGTACTTAACTTCTTAGTAGTTCAGCCTGAACAGTGTCATAAAAGTGACTTAACACATCTCTAAGCGTTACCTTTGAGTCAACACCCTGATCAACTGTGTATATTTAATGTGGTCACCAGCATGGATGACACGACTGGCTGATTTGAATGTGTGCAAATAGATCACGGTCAGAGCAAAAAGTGTGAGACTATTTAACATTTGCAAAGGAATACACTCGATAATAGCATGCTGCTAGCCATTATCCCCCTTTCTAATCAACACCCTGTCCACTTTCATCTTTTGTCTTAGGTTTTGGACGGAAAGATGTGGTGGATCACCTGCTGCAGACAGGCGCCAACGTGCACGCCCGAGACGACGGGGGCCTCATCCCACTCCACAATGCTTGCTCTTTTGGTCATTCTGAGGTGTGAACTTTTAACTATTTTACCAATGTTTTTTTGCCCTTCTGCCTCTTAACCGCGAAGATCAGATTCATGGCTGTGATTTTTGATGTTTTAAAGACATGGCCAACAGGGTTGGGAAGTATATATTACGTATAATACATTCGTTATCGATAATATTAGTAATTAACCACAGCAGAAGTATTAATATTGGCCCAAATTTTCATATTGGTTCCCTACATGGTTCTATTAAAAAAGTAGCATTTGATATTTTTGAGTAGCAACAGCTGAGTTGTAGTTTTGAAATGACTCTACAATTGCATTCTAATTAAAACAATCAATATGTGTTTTTGAATGCTTTCTACTTTTGTAATTAGCTTAAACATATCACAGTTAAAGCATGTTTTTTGTGATATTAGCATTGCATACAGTCATGCTGTGAAACCAATATATTTTCTATGCTTTGTGCAGCCCTGCTTGGAGCCTTGCTGATACTTCAGGAAACCTAATTCTGTAAATTTGTAAAACCAAAACATTGTTCTTCAACAGAGTATTGATGTAATTCTAAATCTTGTTTTAGGTGGTGTCCTTGCTTCTGTGTCAAGGCGCCGACCCCAACGCTCGAGACAACTGGAACTACACGCCGCTACACGAAGCAGCTATCAAGGGCAAGATTGATGTCTGCATAGGTAAGCCCACAGAAACAGATGCCAACGCCTGTACATTACAAATGGTTGTGTGAATGGGAGCCGTTTATTGTCTCACTGTCCGGTGATTGTAAGTGCCTAAGCTTATTGTCTTTTTGCCCTCTAAGACAAAAGTAGACCGTTGTGCGAAGGCAACAAAACGAGAAAAAAAAAGCGGCGCTGCTTTGTTAATTTCAGCACAATAAAAGCTGCTGGCTCCTCTGTGACGTAAATACATCCCTTCATTGCTTTAGTTAACGCCGTGCATAATTTCTTGATATTAAAATCCGTATTGGCATTAACATAAAGTGTGCATTTGCGGTTGTGTCTGTCGAGTTGTGTGTGTGTGTGTGTGTGTGTGTGTATCAGGACACAACCTTGAGTTTTGTGGCGTCACAGATTCGTTTTAGAAACTGTAATGAACCACCCACAGGCTGGATGCGTTCATTTCCCATCTACAATAAAGCATCAAATATCCTATAAATTGCAATTACCGCATCAGTGTTTATACTCATCGGGGGGAGAAGAGGCTATTGATTTTTGTGTCTCACTGGAATTTCACATTAGTATTTCAGAGGCTGCCTCAAAAGCATTACAAAGGTGTTTGGTTCCTTCACTCCACGCCAGCCTCGGCCTTTGTTTGGACATTTCTGACATCTCGTCTAGATGCCTGTCAGTCAGCCATAAACTGAAGCTGGCAGGCGAGAGCAGGCTGACTGACAATAGACAATCTTCTGAAGAAAAATAATCTGTGAAATTATACTGGAAGGAAACAGATTTGACAATATTGATTGATCCATTCTTTTCATATCCCCATCCTCGCAGTTTTGGGTTAGCAGAATGAGTCTTGGATAAAATAAACAGACGAGCAACAAACATGTCTGTCAGTGTTTTTGTTTTAAAGTGCTTTTGTTGGAAAAATCACTAAAAACCAACTGAACGTTCATCCATCTCAATCCAGGATGTCTGTGCAGTCTTAAAATATATATTTTTAAAAGGAAGTTGGCCTTAAATTCATTAAAAGGTCTTAAATTTTGTCATGGCAGCAATAATGTCGTAAACGTAGCTTTTTTTTTTTTTTTTTTAAATCTTGCTGGATGTTTCTGTCGGGCAAAAGTTTGAGTCGTGCGTAAACATATTCATTGTCTTCTGTGCTAGCTAGTTTTTTTGCGTCCGTCATGGGTAAGTGAAAATATGTCACCAGTTGGCTGAACTTCTGCTGCAAAGTCTTACGAGGTGCAATCAGTAGGAAAAAGAACAAACTTTTAAGATTAGCACTAATGGGTTTAAGGCTGCAGAAAGCCATATGCACTGTGAAGAGCACAAAGCTGCTGCAGGAGGCATAAACGAAAAATTGACAGTTTTTACTATTCTTGATTTTAATACAGAAGAACCAACCATACCTTATTTTTTGTAATGTTTTGGTTTTACATTTCATTCACAGTGGCATCAAAAGGAAAAAAAAAAAAAAGAAGAAAGGAGGGGGTTCTTAAAATCTGAATCTTAGAAACTTAAGCCGCTTTCGCACTGCAAGGAACGGTTCCAGCCCTGTTGTGTTCGCATTACACTGAGGGCGCCGTCGAAGCGGTACCGGACGTCATTATTTTTGAAACTAAACAATGGTTTCGATGTAGCGGCCGGCTGTACTCGTTCATCAGCGAGTAAGCGGAGGAAAAAAAAAAAAAAACATCATTAGACCAGGTGCTTGCACTATATTGAGACGAGTCCACTGCTAATTAAAACTAATAATAAACATATTGAAAAGAGCACTCTTTACAAAATAAAATACAGTTTAGTGAGAGCCAGCTGTCAACGAAAAATCAACGTCTGACTCTATAACAACCAGCGGCCAATCAGCTGCTGGTTCTAAGCAGAACCGCTTGGCCGGCCCGATTGGAACCACAGCTCTTGTGGTTCCATGGGGCCAGGTGGAACCGGTCGCAAGTTGTAATGCGAACACGCTCGGAACCGTTCCGTTCCATACCGTTCCGTACAGTGCAAAAGCGTCTTTAGTCTTGTACAAGAAAGTGCAAAGCCAGGATTTAAGATTTAAATAATTGATACATAACATTAAGTTGTGGGTTGTAAGTTGAAAGAATGTGAAAATGCCACTGCATACCCATGTACAATATGCGAACAATTGGATTTCATCATTTTGGAGAATATCAAGTGCTGCCACCTCCATGCAGTTCAGTCTGACAGAAGGTCAGAACCTGCTAAAAGCAAACATTTTCAGGTCACATTATAAAATAAAATTCTGGCACCTTCAGAACTTCAAGGTTCAGCGTTCATCGTTTTCACCCCTCTGGCAAAAAAAAATCTACAATGCACTTTCTACTTGTCATTCCTCTGCTGGATCTGAACGTCCTTGACTGCAGTAGCGGGGGAGGTGGGGTGGTCCGTCACTGCAATACCATGTAGCAATAAGGGAGCAATGGTGTGCTGTGTTGAATACAAATACTCATGATGATAATAAATGTGTTTTTCTTCAAACGGTCATGTTTTAAAACTGGTTTCCTCATATTTGTGTACTTTTGTTGAGTTGAGATATTTCAATCTTAACGCCAAACAAAACAAAGCAGGTACAACCTTCATCAAGTTGTTCATTTTTAAAATAAGAAAAGTTTTTGTTTTTTTCCTAGAGATTCAATAATTGGAAATCTGCCAGCTGATGCCAAATTTCCATTTTGGCATTTCTCTGACCTGTTCATTTTTGGAGGATTTCAATTGAGGTCACTGAAAAATATATTTCAAATCATTTCTTGGTTCACTTAAAACGCGTGTTCACGAAATTTGAGCCAAAAGAACACAATTAACCATAACAGTTTGTTGCAGAACTTTGTCTCTTAGTTGCTGAAGGTATAATGTCATCTGAAGTTCTCACTTGGAAAACTTTAAAAACTTTCATTTTCTTCTGGTGAAGCTGTCCTTTTGCTAATTCATGCTGATAAATGAAATCCTTTTCCATTTTCAGCTTTATTGGGTTAAAACGAACCAGTTCATAATTTCATTACCCTTGGCAAAATAAATAATTTTTTTGTAAATCCTATTATCTTCAAAGAGTAGTCCTGGGCAGTCAATATTACACCGACTCTGAAAAAGCCTCTGACTGAAGACTGTTGTTGTAAATCAGTCTTTTTAGGTTTGATTACTGCATAAATTAATCTTAATAAAACACAGAGGCACTGTTGGCTTTACAGGTACCCATTTTGAACAGCTCTATTTATCTAAAAAAAAAAATATTATAGCCTAATGCAGCTGTACCTATAACTAGATGTGTATTTTTAAAGGCTGGACCTTTAACACAAAGATTAAACTTTAGCTGGCATTACTAATAATGAGAAACACACACGGCAACCTTTTATCTTTTAAGATTTATTTGCTAATGTTAAAAGTTTAGTGGCTTACTGACCAGTTTTACTTCCATTTATATTAACACACATGTGACTTTATAGGCCATTCAACAGTTGCTTTTTGTTTTTATGCCATCTGCAAGAATTATTTGACTTGAAGTTGATTGGTTACATAATCCTTTTGTTTTCCACATTCAAGTGGAAGTAAAGCCACTAAATTATGTCCATCTGTCATTTATAATCTGGTTTGAAACCAAATGAAGAAGGGACACCCTGCTTTATTGGAGGCGTTAATTTATCGGATTTGAAGAACAAGGGGTTCAACCGAGTCCCTTGGTGTTACTAATTTCAAACAAAGCAACTAATGTAAAACCTGGCACTGATGTAACAACAAAACTGTTGGTTTGTATTTGTTATAATTGCCTTATTCTGTAGGATTACATGCATTTAAAACTAGTTAGTGGCTTAGCATAGTGGAATATGTTTGTCACTAATTTTCAGAAGTCTAGAGTGAAAACTTTATGCTTTATTTAGCACATGAAAGATTTGAAGTTCTCTCTTATTAGGCTATGAAGCCCCCACACGCTAAGAAAATCAGATGTCATTTTCATATTCCTGCATTTAAAAGTTGGAAATAATTGGTTATTTTGCAATAGAGATAAGCAGTTTTACATTTTGAAACAGCTTCAGAAGTTTTTTTTTGCTGTTTAAACACCTGAAGGCTTTTATTTGAACTCTGATCAAGACAGTCGCTCCACAGCACACCGTTTTCTCACTTCTAAAAGTGTGATTGTACTTGAGAAGAACTGCTTTTATTAATGTCTTCCTTTTATCATTTTTACACAGTTAAAAGCTGCAGGACTAGGAAACCCATCTGAATGTGTGTGACTTCTTTTTGTATCGGCTACATGCCTTAGCACAGACGTTGTCCGTCATAAGGCTGCAAATCTGACATTGTCCTGAAAACTAATCCTGCACAAAAAAAAAAGGATTTGGGTTGTTTGGCGAGGGCTTTAGCTGCTATTATGGGAAAAGCATAATCTTTGGAGACTCGGCAGAAAGTGAGGTAGATGTTGACGGTTGTTGATGGAATTGGAGTTGTTAGCTTGCGTGAGGTTGTTTTGCTTGAAATCAGACTGCCATTTTTATAGGCATGGATTTATCCTGTGGATGAGAGTCGTAGATCTGCAGTGTCATGACACTTTTTTCTGATCTTGTCATGTTACAACCGCAAATCTTATCAGACTTTATGGGGATGTTGTTTGATGGGCCAACACAAAGTATTGCAATATATAAAATTTAGACGCAGACCCCCAGTCCACACACAGTCAGCTTAATCTCTTTTGTAGTATGTTGTTACCAACTTTGCATAACTAGAAGAGGCAAAGTTTACACAATATATTGCAAATATATTTTCATCCCAATATCAGTGTGTGCAATATTCATATCTCAAAGGACTGTTTGGAGTGCAATAACTTTTGGCTAATGTATTCAAAGTGTGATGATCCTGTGTTTTAGATGCTGATGTAATATTTTGCCGTTTGGAGAGAGACTCACTGCAGCAGATGCTCATAAATGACTTTGACCAAAATGCTAAAAATGTAGGAAGCACAGTGAGGAAAAAACAAGAGAAAATAGTCATAAATCACAACTGATGTAGCCTATGGAGAATTTTCTAATGTTATGTAGCCCTGCAAAAGATTTACATTTTGTTTTCCAGTCTTCTTTGCTACATAAAGCTCAGATTGGATTGAGAACATATGTGGAGTTTTCAAGCACTGACAGACTATTTGGGCCAATCGTATATTAATTTGAGCTACATCTGGATTTGATGGGATGCAACAAGGCAAAGCAAATAAATGATACAGCACCATTACATAAATCTAATCTACATTTCATAAATGGGTGTCCTCCAATAATTCTGGTGCACTTTTATAAAGCATAAATTAAAATGGACAAAAACAATGAAGCTGAGCAAAATAATAATAAAAATAAAAAAAACATAGCTGCAGTGCTAAATATTCATTCAGTCACACTATAATGCGCAGCAAAAATGCATTTTCTAAATTATGAACAATGATGTAAGTAAAATATTTTAATTACAATACCAATTTTGCAAATTTTGACCATATTAATTAAAATTAACCAAAGTCCACTATCAATTTTAAGTCACAGTGAGGCAATAAGAGCCGTATACTCATTAATTCTCTGAGGTGGGATATGAATATAAAAAAAAGGGAGAGGTGTTTGTAAATGTCTTTAAATCTGTTAGGCTGTAAGGAATGAAGGCTTTAAAAAAATTTGGAATACATAGATATTCAAATTTTTTTGGGGCTGCTACCCCGTTGCGTATCTGAACCCGAGAAAAATCTGAGCCACATTTTATGTTGTCAATTGTGTTTATTATTTTATCGCATTCATCATATTTAACTTATTTGTTGTAACATGGGTCCTGTATGCTCCTCCAAATTGCTTTTTTCCAAATGGTCTCGCATGTGTCACATTTATGCCAATTGGTTGATCTTAGCTTTGAAATTAGGGGTTGTTGTCCTTATAGAAGGAGAACCTTCTCACCCATTTCAAGCCTCTAATGGCATTTAACAGAATCATCCAACATTGCTCTGTATTTAGCTTTGCCCATCTTCCAATCAGCTGAAGAAGAGCCGTCTCACTGCATAAGGCTGTCGTTACCTCCAGGGTCATGAGTGGTGTTAGTTTTATGTCACTTAGCGTTTTGAATATAGAGCAAAGTTGTTGCCTTCCAGTTCAGTTGTGTGCTACTTTGTGTTACTCTGTCACTTCCTTCCCCGTTAACACACAGCGAGGCTTGTGAATCTGACTCTGAATCCTTTTTCTAGGCGTCTAGTTGTTGTTTAAGCAGCAGCTATGTTCTGCCTCGGTCCGAGAGCAGAAGTATCTGGCCCGATCGTCTCTGTTTTTCCTTTCCTCTCTGGTGAATTTTAGCAGTGCATTGTTAAGTGCCTCTGAGTCAAAGGGCATGTGCAGTGGGAGCCGCTCAACAATCACAATAGTGGCACGTCGGGAGGCAGAGAATTGACACTGGCGCCCTCAAAAGAGCTAATTTACAGTAAAATGGAGTGCGGCCAGAGTTTGTTATTCAGCTCATACCTGTTTGCAAGGCACACAACTCTCTTCTCTTCCCTCTTTCTATCCTCCCCTCCTTCAATCTAATCTGAATCTTTCTATCCGCTCTGCTGCTATTTCCCAGTCCTCTTGTTTTTGCTTTCCCGTCCCTTCTTCTCATCCCCTCACCTCCCTCCCTCCTCCCTCTTTTCTCCTCTCTCTCATCTTCCTCTCCACTGCATCGCTCACTCAGTCGGAGAGGCGAGAGTCTCTCCGCTTGCACTCCTTCCTCGCTGCCGATGCCTCGATTAGCTCCCCCCCGGTCCGGCTCCTCTCTACTTATCCGTTTTGCTCAGTCGGAAGCTCCCCCTTCCCGATATCATGGAAGTGCGATGGCTTCGGTCGTCTGTCACGTTGCCGCTTAATTAGGTCTCACTGTTATTTTTGCGGCGGAGAGCCTCAGCAAAGCAGTACGGTGCTGTTTTGTTTTGACATGTCTGTTTACATCAGCGGCATGGCTCGCAGGGCAGGGGCAGCCGGGGGCAGCGGAGGGAGCAGCACTAGCAACAGAGGAGGAGCAGCTGGGGAAAGAGGAGGAGATGAGAAGCGCGAAGCAGGGCACGCCGTAACGCTGCCTGGGGGTCCCGGAGCCCCGGCCGTTGGAGGGAGAGGGCCAGCGGAGGAGGAAGCTGGGGAAAGAAGTGGCGGCTCAGCCAGGGCAGTTTACGGAGCGGGAGGCGGAGCATCAGGATGGGGACTGAGTGGAGGTGTTTGTCGGGGAGTTTGCGTGTCAGTTCAGGAGCTCAGCTACTGTCTGTGTCTGCCCTGTTGTTGCACAGTGCTACTGCAGCATGGAGCAGACCCCAACATCCGCAACACCGACGGCAAGTCTGCCCTGGACCTGGCCGAACCCTCCGCCAAGGCAGTGCTCACAGGTCAGTTATCTGCAACACACACACACACACACACACACACACACACACACACACACACACACACACACACACACACACACACACACACACAGAGACTTCCTACAAAGTTTGGGAGAGTCTTTATGTATGACATTTAGTGGGAAGTGTTTTTCTAAACATAAGAGAAAGATTCATTCATGAATCAAAAATCAGTTTTTCAAAACTGAGAAATCTCTTTTATAATAGTGTCCTGGTAAATATGTACATGAGGGGTCCCCAAACTTTTTCCTGTGAGGGCCACATAACGTTTCCCTTCTCTGCTGGGGGGCCGGAGTCAGTTTGTAACAGAAAAAGTGTGACGTTTGCAGGAGTACCTAAATGTAAAAATTTATTGTTTTCCAGAAAGCACAATCAAATAACATTCTCTGGGTTCTTCACAGAACAAGTCAGGAAATAAATAATAACACTATTAATGAAATAAATAATAAGCAAATAACCCTCTCTGGGTTCTTCACAGAAAAAATCCAGGAAGGATTACAGACGGTATTTTCCAAACTATGTGCCACACCGGACTAAAAGCCACAACCCCAAAGTTTTTAAATAAAAAACAAAAAAAAAAAAAAACGGTAAACATACCCATATAAGTCGCAGATATCTCTGCTGCTCCAGGTTTTCCACAGCGATGCAGTAGCAGCAGAGGGGGGCGGACACCCAAAATTTGAGTCATAACAGGTCAATTGAATATCACATTTATTAGGGTTGAAAAAGAAAAAGGTGCCAAGTTTAGATTTAACTGAACTGATTACGGTAGTTTCCGAACGGTAACTGTAACAGTAAAAGTGCTGATCCTTTGTGTTGCTATTAGCATGTGCTAAATGAAAATGGCTGCTTCCTTCTTCTTCTGCTTCTTCTGCTTCTTCTTTAGATTTCAACGGCAGCTTGCATCCATTATTGTTGCACTACTGCCATCTACTGGATCCTAATATCTATACCTCAAATTCTCATAATGATCCCAGTATTATTTAAAAAAACCCCCGAAAAATCTTCTTTTCCTCCTCAACGCTATTTAACTGATCAACAACATTCTCAAATTTCAATTCCCTATTAAAACCTAATTCCATTTTAATGGACGCTTTCTTCTTTTATTTCCAATTTTGACTTCCAATGATTCACTTCCTGCTAAAGAGCCCCTGGTGGTTGAAGAAAAATCCACATATAAACGGCTTATAGTCCGGAAAATACGGTATATGAAAAAAAATCTGAATGCTCTGTGGTATTGTTCAGGGGGCCTGACCAAATGTGGAGGCGGGCCGGATCCGGCCCACGGGCCGTAGTTTGGGGACCACTGATGAACATCTATCCATTCAGCCATCCATCCAATGGCCACTACAGCCCATTCATTCATCCATCCATCCAGTCACTTTGTGTTTTATTTGAAATTAAAAATGTTCTGTAAAAAAGCGAAGGGATTCTTAAAATTTGAGCCTGGAAACTGAACCTTGTACAGGACGGTGCACATATAAACAGATTCTGTTCTGGTTTTTCTCTGTGTTCTCCTTTGTCCTACTTTCTTGTTTGTTGTTTTTCCTTTCTGCCCGTTTAGCATTCTGTCCATAACTGTGTGGCTACAGGCAGTGTCACCTTTCCATTTTATCTACCATCCATAGACACAATCTTATTGTCATTCAGACTATACACCATACGGCGCACACCAGGAAGAAATATTGTTGCAGTGACTCTGAAAGACAAAATCCTAAGTTGATAAATAATGAAAAACGTATATACCACATTAAAAAGGAAAGTTTAAACATTGCACCTTGCATTTGTGAGAAATATTCAACTGTTACAACTGTTTAGGAACATAAGCCCTTTTCCCATGCTCTGTGTACAGTATGCACAGTTTATTTCTCACACTTCCCATGCCTTTAAGGCTCTTTTTCCCATTTCGAGGAGCTGCTTTTGGCTCAAACAGCATTCATCAGTCTGCAGCTCAATAGAGCCACCGTCTATGGAGGAACTTTCTGTTTCCTACCTTCCCGGTCCGTCTCCAGTCTTTGCCTCGCAGCTTCTTTTGTCATTCTGTAAACAGCATGGAAACAGTTTGAGCCCAGAAGGAGTTGGCACCTCTCATTCATTACACCATTGGTATGTGGAGCAAGGATCATTATGATGACTACCCTCATCATCATAAGTGTGCAGCTCCAGCTAACATGATGCGACCTAAATGATTTGAGGAAACATTATGCAAGTCCTGGTAAATAAGGATATTCCTTAGGAATAAAACACAACTTTCGCTGCAGGTAAATCCAAACGAAAATAGCAGCTTGATTGGCCTGTGTGCACAGGAATCGAGTCATGCATCTCACTTTAGTTCATTTTTATAAATTGGTTCCACAGAGAGCACCATGAACGTTGCAGTCTTTGGGTTTTCAAAGGGTGCAGCATCTCTGCTTTGTGGCTGCTGCAATATGTATCTTAATACCCAGTTAAATACATTAAACATAAAAGAGTAGCAAATTAAAGTTCCCCCTCATTTGGCGTTTTATTTGAAAAAACTTTAATTTGGATGGAGCAAGAAAAAGCTTTTAGAATACAGTTTTAATTCAATTCATTTGATTATTACATAAGGAAATGAAACCTTTCTCTAGCCGGCTTTGCATAAGAATTCAAGTACAGGTTTTAGTGTGAAACAGAAAATCAGCCATATCAGTCTTCTCAGTTACTCAGCAGGGAGCAGAAAGATGTATTTTGTAGATTATGAGAAAGAAACGGAAACTCTCAGTGAGTGAGTGATTAGAATAATGCACATGAATGTACACATTTATTCCCACTGCATTTTAGCCCACATGCCATGCAGTGATGCGCTTCTGCAGGAATACTGGTTGATCCACTTACTGGTAAATATTCAAGCAGAGATGCATCAGTCCATCAGCCAGAGATTTAGATTAACTGATTTTATTTTGATCAGCTCTGATTGGTGACTGGGAGGCAAAATACTGGCAGACTCAAAGTTAAGACCATCCAACATCTTTGATCTAAAAAAACAGCCACATGTAATTTTCTTTGAGATTTATAAAAAATGGATAAAGGACTTACTACCTCTATCTGGAGCATAGTTCTTAGAAAAAAACTAGCTTCACTAGCTAGGTTTCATTTAACTTTACTGCCCTTTTAGTTTGGTTTGTTTTGTTGCTGTTGTTTTCCTTTGTTTTGAGGTTGAATTTTTTGAGACACAATGTACTTCAAGTGCAAATTATTAGAAACTTTCTTAATCTTGATATTGTTTGGAAAAGCTGCACACAAGGAGTGCAATTAAGAGATTTGTTAAAAATGTTATTGGCAATCAATTCTGTGTTGTGATTTTGACATAGGGTTAACTGTGATAAAGTCACCGAGTAGTTCATTGACTTGTTTTTGAACATAAACCACCTGAATAAGGTTATTTTTCAGCATCTCAATTGTATTTGAGTAAAGACTTTTACTGGTCCTTTCCAAAACTTACACTTTAGTTTGTCATTTAGAGATGGTCTTGCTGCTGCATTTTGGACTGTTGTCCTGCTGCATAAGCCAAGAGTGCCAGAGCTTATTTACCAAAATTGATGGCCAGTCATTCAGCTTCAGGACTTTCTGGTTGAGAGCAGGATTTATGGTTCTGTCATTACAAGTTGTCCTGGTCCTCAAGCAGCAATTCTGCTTTAGACCATTAAACTACCACCACTGAGTGTTGTTATGGTTCTTGTTTTTCTTTCTTTTTTTTTTTCCAGAAATGTTTTAAAGTAGTAAACGTTGTGTGTACATCTTTCATAAAGTTCCACTTTACCAAAAGTTAGGTTGGTCATCCAGATGTTTTTGGCAAATATGTTTTGGAACAGTCTCTAATGCATGAAAATTGGCTTTATCGCAGGCAAGTTAAAGTTATTCAGGGTTCTTTTATGACCTCGTTGTTTAGTCGTCCACGAGCTCCTGGAGTAATTTTGCTTGTCCGCTGTTTTGTGTTTTCTCCATTTGATGGTAACGACTCTCACTGCAGTTCATTCTAGTCCCGAAGTCTTAAAAATGGCTCTGCAATCCTTTCCACACAGATGAAAGGTCAATGGTGTTGTTTGTCATGTGCTGTTGAATCCCTTTAGATCAAGGCATGATGTGTTGCTGCTTGACATCTTTTAGCCTTCATGTTATTGGACAGATTCTATTGAAGTGATTTGTGGGTTTCTGCATGGCTGCCAGCAGTCAGGTCTGGGTGTGGCTGGTGAAATTCACTTCAGCTTTCCAAAACAGTGTAGTTGATCACTTAATTAGTGAATTTAAAAAAGTGGAGGTTATTACTTGTTTTAATATCGCTTAAGAATAATTTAATAAATTACTCATCATTTAAAAGCCACTTTCAGTTTGATTTAAAAGTTGGCAGAGAGAAATATGTAAGAGGCCAAATTCTTTTACTTTTTTACACAGCACTCTTTATCTTCATTTTGTTAAATATGAAGATAATTTACATTAAAGTAAAAATACATTAAAATCCTGAAGTTCTAACAGAACTCATCAGCTCTTCTTCACTATGGCTCTTGACATTGACTCTGTTGATTTTCGCAGCACCAGATCTGTTTTTGCACACACTTGCATCATCGGTCCCCATTGTTCTGCCTCTGTGGTAAATGAGATGGACCTCTGGACACTTCAGAGATGAGCCAGACTGTGGCAGAACATGAGGGCCAATGATCCTGTGGAGAATGATGTATTTACGCAGGCGAGATCTGGTGTTGGTGTCAGGATTATTAAATGTTACCACATCTGTAGCTAACGACACAGCTGTTGTCAAAGTGGATTTAAGACGAGGGGAACTAAGTTGGTACAGAAAGTGTTGCCACATGTTACATGCTCAATGAAGTCAATATGAGTGTGCTTGTGGAATATCATGGCATGTGGTAAAAGTTTCAGATTTATTTAAACATTAAGGAAACTATAAGCAGAACCTTCTGCAAAACAATATTTTTGCTTCAACAAACACAATCTTCAACCAAGAAAGATGTAAGCTGATGATATAATTTGAGCCGCAATAAACAAGTCCATTCTTTTCCAAAGCAGGAACCAAGTGGTGATTTAATTATTGTGGATGTCTGTGCTGATTTAGTTTATGTAGAAGCAACTATGGTAGCTACAACTGGGACAGCAACTCACGGAGGCAATTAAAACGTATTAGTCACCTCTAGCATTTCTTACCCCCCAAACAATATTAACGTTGGAATCTACAGGGGCAAAAGACAATCTATAATTCTGTCTAAATTAGAAATGGCAATGAAAACAGTGGCTACACCTTCATTTGGATCAATAAGCAATTGAATGCAGAGTGACTCAACTTGAAAGTGGATTAAAAATACAGCAATAATGATCGAGGAATCAGCACAACAAAAGTTGACCAACATGGATTTTAATATTCTTAAAAAAAAACTAAAGCAAAATCACTGGAGGAGTAAACGGAAAGCAGCACAGATTTACTGTCTATGTAAACAAAACAAAAACAATCAGCTTAATATCTTGAACGTTTTGTTTTTTCACAGCTAACACTTAACCACTGTAAACCGAACACTTTAGGTTTAGATTTAAGAGGTTCCATCCTTCCAATTTCTTCACTCAGTTCATCCATGCATCGTCTCTCGGGGGCTAGTGTCTACCTCCAAGCAGTCAGTGGGGGAAGGTAAAACTAGGTTGTCTGTTAATGTAGGTTCAATGCAGAGACATGTGAGACAAGCAAGTGTTCACACACAGATTCAGAGGGTAGGGACATTTTAGGAATGTCCCTACCCTCTGAGTGCCGTTTGCCAATGCAAACGGCACTCTGAAAGGACTAAACTGTCACTAAAGGAGATAGTTGGTACAGTGTTCTTAGTATGTCATTTAACAGAGAGCACACAAGACCACAACATAAAATAAATTGGAGAAAAACCAAAAATGGGACTGATCTGAAAAACTGAATTCAGTCCAGAACTGTGTGATGTCAGTCTTTGGTTGCCCCGTTGCACATGGCACAAATCATCAGGAAACGCATCAACAAACAGGCCAGAGAGAGACTTGAAATCAACTGTCATTTAACCATCCATTGGTGGGAGTGGATGTAAATTTTTGAGCCTGTATCTCTAATTTTAACCCTTTTTTGGATCAGAGAAAATCTTTTGTGCATCATCAGAACTTACCGAACTTACCAAACTGAAAATGTTGTTTTTGTAACATTTAGGAAGCTATTTTGAGCGTAGCCTTTTGTATGCAAGGTTGCTCATTACAATACCTAGTGAACTAAAGTAGGTGTGCGATTCTGGAAAAATGTCCATTTATCCCAGCAGGCCCTGAAATATTCTCTGATCCTGTAACTGAAATGTTTCTTATGAAAAATAAGTAAAACTTTTACTCTAGCCCGCTTTAAACATCTGAATCAGCTTTCTGTTGTCGCAGATGACGATTGAAAAGTAACCATCTTACTGCGTGTAAAGACAGACATTTGTTGTTGTTCTTCTTTGATTTCAGTCAGGTAACGTCTTGAAAGTGCAACCTGTCTTTTTATTTGTATTGACAGGCGCTAATTACATAAACTATCATCCTGCCACACTTTTTGCCATTCTGGTCGAATCCTACAGTTGTAATTACCGCAGTAAGTGGTGCGTTTAATGCGATGCACAGAGAGGTTGTTTTATTAATGGACAAAGGGTCACGGTTCCCTACAAGCTGTTACATTTTTACCAAAGACATTTAGTCTTGAGAAAAAAATCCGATCAAATAGCATGTGTTTATCTGAAGGATAATTCTGCCTTGGTAAAGGTAAGGGTTCCATTTTCTTTTTCTCCACTTAGAAGCTTTGCTCTATTCTCTATCCTCTGTTGCAGCACAGCTTTCTGTTTCAGTCTGTAGCAATGAAAGCTCATATTGAGTCATAAATTAGCTATATTGCTCTGCTGCTCTCAGACATGATAAACTCAGATAGAAATGTGAAATAAAATGTGTAAGAAAATGGCTTCTCTAAAAGTGGCTCTACTATATCACAGCAATGTCATAAAAAAAAGGTTTTAATTCGATGCATATGTTCAGCTCTGCTGTCACAACAGTTGTTTTATTTGTGGTGTTAAAATGGAAACCTACCTATGCTTACACTTATCAAGTGATAAAAGAGAACATGCCCAAGTTTGCTGGCAAATTATTAAACACCTCTGGAGCTAATTATGGATGTTTATCAGTTACTGGAGTGAATCTGCTTTGTTCAGCCTGATTTAAGGTGAGGCAGGTTAAAGAAGCTGGAGCAAATTAGCATTCTGTGATCAAGCAACTCAATTTTCAGCACAACCTCAAGGAGCTCCTGTCTGTGGAAAAGGTGAATGAGAATGTGACTCTAGAGGTGCTCATTTAATCAATTATGCACAGCAGATGATGGACTGCACAGTTAATATTGTAACAAATACTTTTCAAAGTTTAGGAACAGTGGAGTTATAAGAACACAAACCTACACAAACCCAGCTAGGAAGACGCGGCTAGACGCGGTTTAGTAAGGCTAAACACAGATTGCATTTCTCTGACTGATCACCGGTTTTTTAAAAAGCCTTACTTGTGGAGGTTGATATGATCAGTTTTATCTGCAAGTATTGGCCGATTATTTAGATAGGCCCAAAAAATCCAACCCAATCTGACCCAAGCCTGTAGACGATGTGTCGGAGCCCCGATCCGACCCCTCTAATTAACTTTAATTGTACGTCCGAGCCTGAATAAGCCCGACATGTTATAATTATGTTTTTACTGCTTTCCTTTTTAGGGCATAATTTGAGTAAGCAGTGTAACTTCTCCCATTTTTAGCTTTTGTTTAACATCTTCCGGCACCGTTTTGTGGCATGTTGTAAACGCAGAGTGATTGATAGGAGCGCAGCACGGTGGAGCTGTGTGTGCATTGTGCCAGTGTGCTGCGCTTGTTACAGTCTAATGAACTTCTGCCCCTTTCTTTCCTCAACTGAGTAAGCTGCCAACTCCTACATTTTGACAATAGCAAGTAGATTAACACAACTTTGTATTGCGCATTCTTGTTTGGTTTTCTCTGTGCTGGATGTATTGTAGGCTTGTTAAAAGCACCACAGAGACCAAGCCCCACCTGACCCGACCATCAAGCAGAAAACTTTGGTCTGGTCCAGTCCAGTCCTGCCCGAATTATGGGTCATGTTCTGGCTCGACCTATAAATCTAAACTCTTATCACCTGGTCGCCGATCATTCAACATTTAATAAATCAATGCAGATTTATCGATGTACCCCTGAATTTTACATTTAATTTTAATGTTTTTTTTCCTTTTCTTTTTGCTGTATATAACATTTCATGATATCTAAAATCTTACTTTTAGACAGAAATCCTATTCAGGATATTATTTGAATTTCTCAATGTTGGTAAAATTTGTATTAACCAGGCACCTTTATGTTCAGATATTTTTAGACAAACAGGCTGTTTTATGGTGTGGTAATTTGTATACATCTATTTCTGTAGCATGGTTGTGTTGACATTTCCTCTTAGATTTTTTTTGGCAGTGTTTATGTATCAACACTGACCTTTTATTTACCATCTCTAGCATGACAGGGAACATGGAGCTGTTACACAATCAGTGTATTTTTAAACCGTGCCTTTTCTTAACCCCCCACATCTCTATTCAACTGCTTTCCACTAATTACATAAACTGTGTTTTGACTGAGTCATGGTTGTTTGAATCATAGCTTTGATTCACCTGATTCCTATCATGAAAAAAAAAAATATCTGTTTTGATCTCAACTGCCTTAGAGCTTAAAAACAGACGCAGCCATTACTTTTCTACCTCTATTCTCTAGTGCAGGGGTGTCAAACTCCAGTCCTCGAGGGCCGGTGTCCTGCAACTTTTAGAAGTGCCTCTGCTGCACCACACCTGAATAGAATAATTAGGTCATTAGCAAGGCTCTGGAGAACTGAGGAGGTAATTAAGCCATTTGATTCAGGTGTTTTGTACCTGTGGCACATCTAAAAACTGCAGGACAGCGGCCCTTCAGGACTGGAGTTTGACACCCCTGCTCTAGTGTGTAACTGAATTGCTTTCATGCAAGGTCAAAGCAGTGATTTGAAGTGCTTTTTACAACTCTGAGGCCAAGGTTGCTTTTTTACTCTCCGATTCTTGCAGGTAAATAGGAAATTATTAGTGATAAAATCACAACATCCATCTTTTTTTTGTCATTGTAATCATAAATGGTGAGTAATTACTTCTACATGTTCAGCAAAGTTTATAGAACGGGTTTTGTAGGATACTATGATAATTTGTAGTTAGCTGGTACAATCTAGAAGAATGTTCCTTAAAGGTGCTTGGGCTGTCATCGGTTTTGGTATCAAGTGTTTATCTGGTAATGGAAAGCAAACTACTCACTGAAAGTAAGGAGCCTTCAGTAGAAACTAAGTTCAATGATTCTGAATGGTGAATGAGTCCTGATGGCTACATATGAAGCTGCTGTATTTATTTCCAAAGGCAGAACTTGGATCTGCTTTAGAAGATCCAAGTTCTTTATACTGTAAGAGATTCATCTTTTTCATATTAACCTAACGTCACAAGAATATACAAAGGAAAATTGGTTTACATACTCCTCGTTAGGGTATACAGAGAAGTAGACACAGTGTGAGCATTTGAACTGCTACGTCAATGGTTTGTTAAGACGTGTTTCTTTGTCTTATCACTTTTCTGTTAATGTGAAAGTGACTCGACTCGGTTGTTTGGTTAATTAAAAATTATTTCTAAGTACTGGCTGATGCTGGTATTCAGTTATGCCTGCAGCTTGGGTTCATTCCAAGTGCAACAGCTAGCTAAGGCACTTTACACTAACAGCCTGAAAAATCACTTTAGCAAACTGTGGATAAGTAATTGGGGGGAAAAAAAACAAAGTAATGATGTGAGAAGTCTCAGGGGAGCCAATGTTGGATCACCGCAGGAACTTTCCTTTACATCAGTCTGCTCTGTCGCTGCTGATTGATCTTTTTCTGCCCAGAAAGCAGTGATTAGGACACTTTCATCAAGTTGCGTCTACCCTTGAACACTCCCCTTTGGATCCAATGATCTCTCAGACACACTTTTTTTCTTCTTCCTCCTCATCAGCTAATGTGGTGTTTAATGAGCTTGCAACTACAGCACACGTCCCCCTTCGCTCTTCATCTTTTCATCAGCCACAGTCTCTGGTCCCACTCTCTTTGACACTTTGTCCATACTTTTTTTTTATTTTCTCCCCCGTTGCTGTTTCTGATTACTTTCACTTATTTCATTTCAGCACTTGAAATGTTACACTTGGCCCCATCCTCTGCCAATCTGACCAGGAGCACACGACTCGAAACCCTTTCAGTTGAACTGTTGGGTAATCTTCAGCCAACCACCCACACGCTAAAGTGAATATTACACTGCCAAACATCACCGCCAAAATGTTAGAAATCCAGTATGAGGATAGGTGTTTATCAAGCATATTCAGCCAAATTAAGTGTTTTTTACTGGAGGGGGAAAAAAGGCCTGCTGAGCTCATTACATCCATCTGTCACTGGTTGGGTTAATAATGTTGCTAAGCTCTTGGTGTTTTACTGCTCAGTCGTAGAAAGTTGATTCTATTAAACTTCTATAAACCAATAAATAACAATATTTTATATATTATATATACATATATATTACTATTCGAAAGAAAAAAGTGAAGCAGTGACTACACCACTGCTTCTCTTAAACTCCCCACAACCTTACACTGCATCACAAACCAAAACTACAATGACCAGGTGAAAAACCGAAAGGTGCTTGTGTTCAACTCGAACACAAACGACGCGAATAACATTTAGTGCATAAATAAAAATCCTGAAGCTGACTGAATCTCTATGGCTTCAAAATCGTTACACTGTTCCATTTTTAGCGAGCCATAACAGGCAAAAAGTGTGAAAAACAAATGCAATGTGAGGATGTTTATATTCTCACCTTCCTGTTTCTTCTCTATTTGCATTGCTATAATTACCAATAAACTATCTCAACTTAAAACAATGTAAATAAATACGGGTGGTGCATTATTTATTGTCAGTGAGTAACTTATGTATTGTGGGCTGTTTTTTTGTTTTTTTATTTTTATGAAAAATATTTTTAGTTTGAAAGGCTGGTCTGCATATCTGAATGGTGAAGCAAAAACAGAATGAAGGTAGCATCTATATGTAGTATATTTAGATTTCTGAAAAAACCTTATCTTACATCAGTAGTTTTTAATGACTTTTAGTATTTAGTATTTTCTACTCTTGTTTTTGTAGTTAGCATCATGTAACATGATGTTTCCTGTTAGAGAAGAAACTCTGCAATCCCCATCGAGGCTACCTACAACGTCTTAACCACTCCTGAAATGTTCCACTCAAAGTAAAATATTGAAGTTTGAAAGGTTTTAATGTAGGAGACTAAAAATGACAATTACTATTCATTTGTGTGAACTGTGAGTGTTCAGATTTTAGGAGTGAACGAAATGCTGGAATGAATATTCACTCAGAAGAGAAATTAGACCAAAAAGAGCGACAGTCCATTAGCTCCTCTTAATTACCTCTATTGCTATTCAAAGATCAGCTGCTTCTTCGCCTTGAAAATCAATTCTCTTCTCTAGGCGAAGTCAACACACACACCCAGACACACACACAGAAGTATTTCTCCCTGATCCACAGTTTTTCACACTTGTACCAGACCCACAACTTAAGTTAAACTTTTTTTGCTCCAGTTGCCAAAAATGTAAGTTTACTTAAAAAGACAGTAACACAAAACAGAAATTTTTTTTGCTAGTTTTTGTTTATTAATTTGTTGCAAAAAGGTACATTTGAAAAACTCTTAATTTAGAGATCCACCAATCAAACTTTTATGGTAGATTTCCAATTGCCAATTTTTAACCTGGACTACTATGGCGTGAACACTGATTTGGAGAAACAAAATCAAATGTTTAAGTTTCCGACCAGTTGGTCATCAAGCAGACCAACTGGTTGGATCCAGCTGAATTTCATATGGCTGCATCAGTGCAACTAACATGTCATATTTGTCAATTGACAGATCTGCAGCCGTTTTGTAGTTCTTAAGTTCTCTTCTTTTAATTGTCTGACCAATTTAAGTGTCTCTGTAGCTGATTGACTTTGCAAACCAAATTGACTCTTGTACCCATCCTCTATCATTCTATTGTTTTATTGACTTGGGTTTTTTGTTGACTGTGAATTGGGTGGCTATCTGGTTAAGCAATGTGTAACTAGTTTGTGTTTTTATGAGTGCTGTGGAAACAACTGAAGTGTTCAGTGAGTGAAAACACTGTAATCTGGAAGACAACAAAGAGACGTTGTGTTCTGAGCTACAGCTGCTCATTCAAGCTGAAAGAATCACAGCGACCGTCGCATCAGAGCTGGCATATCGCAAGATGTCCGTTCTAAATTGGTATTGACAAAGCAGGACTTCAGCTTTTTGCTCTTCGAATTGATCTAAGGGAATAGACTTCAGATGAAGACGACTTTCTCTCTCTTTGATGCAAAGCTTTAGACAGACACAGGGGGTTGTAGGGTTGCTCAGTATCTGTCAGAAACTGCAAGACAACATCAATGTGACATTTTATATAACCGGTTTCTACAGACCTGTGAAGGTCCAGGATTCACTTGGGAATAATATGTCAAAAAGTGTGACAGTGTTTTACAGTATTGCAGCCTTCCTTCAAGGTTCCACATACTGAAGCATGCTGGAATAAGTAAACAGATCAGAATTGTTTTAATTTTTTTGTTATTCCACCTGCTTACTTAATTCCTCTACAATCTTGATAATCTAATAGTGCTAATTCTCACATGCCACAAAATGGCACCTAGACAAATTTGTTCAAATGTGTGAAAAGGTAACAGTGGATGCATTTTTTCTGTTTAAGTCACCAGGTAGTGACACACTCCTCACCCAACTACAAAGTGACCATGATTTGTCAGAAAAAACTGCTTTGTTGAAAAAAATATGTATTTTGGCACTAAGGTATTTTATTTTTTTTAAAACAATTTTTACAAACTCAAAACTGTTGTCACTAGCAACGTTCAGGATCAGCTACAACCACTTATTCTTCTTGTTTTACCACTGATGTGCCACTGCTAATTGTTGTGGTATATGAATTTGCACCATAAGAGTAAAAGGAAACGTAAACATAATTATTAACATCCAGTAAATGGCACATGTACCGAACAAATGCAGCGTTTTTATATATGAACTCTCGTAGAACTAAGTCCAAAATACAGCGTTCTGGTTCTTAACTTCAAAAAGTGACATCAAACCAGAGATGACCCCCAGATGTCGCTTAACTCTGCTACGTAAGTTTCTCATGCGACCATTAGGGTTAAATCTTCAAAACTTCTTTTGAAACTTCATCTGAATAAAGAAAATACGAAAATAAACAACTTTAATTGAGCGTTTTTGTTCCTCAAGAATTTACCAACAGATTGTCCCGGTTATCTTTTCAGCTTCTGGAGAAAGTTCCAGATGACAGAAACACAGAAAAGTTGTCTTCATGGAGATGTTAGCTGGCATAAAATGGACAAGAAAAATGTGTCCTCTGAGTATTTAATGGCTCTCAGACATTTTTATATTGTATCCCTGTCATCTTGTCACAGCTGGAACACCTACTAATCTAATTTTTTTGTTTTTTTCTCCTGCCAGACAGATTTTTTTCTCGTCCCTTGAAATCAATTAGAGTTTGTGTCCACCCTGTGCTGCCTCTCACACTAACAGAGCTCAATAGGAGCTCCTGGTGCTATGCGACTGGGGCAAAAAGGGAAAACAAATATAACTTAATCGAAGCTACGTTCCTGTCTCTCCATGAAGGTTTAGTGCTCCTGCGGCACCGAGATTGCAAGGATCCGACATGAGCAAACACTTCTCTGCTGTAAATAACGTGAAAAATAAATTGACGCTGTGAGGAGAGGTCCATAGTGGGCAGACAGATTTAACACAGAGGAAAATTGGGCTGCGCTCTTTAACGAACGCATGCAGAAAACGATCAGATACTGTAGTTAGAGGTGCCACCGGCGTCCGGGAGATGGAGAGAACGCCAATGGCAAGAAAGAACCTTTATTGATGACAAAAGAGGGAACAAAACAATGTCAGGGGGAAGAGGGGAAAGCCTGACAGGGGAGGAAAAAAAAGATGAAGATGCCTTCTGGTCTGGCTGACAGATAAAGAGATGAATTGATGCGACTTCCAGTGAATGTGAAGAAACTGGAAGAAAAGGGCTGGTTGACGGGAGTATATGGTAATCATGCGCACAAAGAGCCGCTGTGAAAGCTCCCTCCTGCTAATGCACAGATTAGTCTCACACCTTTGAGTGCGTATGAGAAAGAGAAAGTGAATTTGTGTTGCTTTCAGCTCCTTATCTGAGACAAACCCATTGATTACCATGAGGACTGCTGTTCGATTGGTCCCCTGTGATGAATGAACCCCAGACTCAGTTCCCCTGAGATGCTCTGTCTCTTTCACAAACCCAGACAGATTTTTCTTTCGCTATCTTAAAAGGAACGAAAGAAAAAAAAGGGGATGGCCTAGTGAATAGAGGCAAAACAAAAATAATATGTATTTTTTTTATTATGTGTGCGATGCGTTTCCAGAGTTCACTCACCCCATTTGGGCGCTATTCCTGTAGCTGAAATTGGCTAGTTTTCCACATCGCTACACAGCTCCACAACTCAAAATGACTGATGGTCAGCCGCTATGCAAGAGTAGACTGACAATAAAACGAATTAAAAAAGAAGTTAAGCGAATTTACATGAAAATGAAGACAGGAACTTGAGTGTGTGGGTATAAAAAGACATATCCCTATGCATCACTCATCCTCTTTCAAGATTCTGCAGGTTTGAAATTGATCCTCAATATAATTTGAGTGGGATGAACTTGGAAATATTGAATTATCATGAAATTTGGAGACTATCTTTTGTAGAAAGAGAACTACGTTAAACATGCCATAAATCTTTTTAATGGTTCAATTGGGATTTTATGGAGTCTCATTGTGTTGAGCTGTCCCGGTGTGGTTGGGAAGCTGCTATCAATCAAATGGAGGAAATTGGTTGCGTGACTCTTCATTTACGTGAATCAGTCAGGCTATAGTCTAATCTTATACAAGCTCATCTGTCCAAAAAAAAAAAAAATGCTGTTTTTAGTTATTTGCGTGCAAAAGAAGAGACGATGCTTTTGTGGCACACAAAAGCAGACACATGTATTTGTAACCTTACTTCTCGTTGAGTGGTTCATTTATCCTGAAAGTAGTATAATTAAAAGGAAATGTCTAATGTTCATCTGCTTGCCTTTAGGCAAGGTTATTTTATTTGTGTTGCACATTTCAGCAATGGGTAATTCAAAGTGCTTTACATGATTAAAAAGAGGAAAAAAAGTGAATGCTGCTTCTCCGTGTTTGGGTGTTTATAGGGGTTAGCGCTTGCTCTTGTCTGGGGTTGTAAAGTTTTACATTTTGCCTCCTCTGGCAGATGCTGCTGGTTGAGGTGGTAAAACAAATCGGTGGTATTATTGCTTTATTTTGTCCAACTTTAAGTAGCCAATTTACCTCCACATGACTGAACTGTTCTGGCCCTTCTTCTTGACAGTGAATAACATGTCATTCACTGTCTTCTCTGTCTTCTTTTCCTTTGGGATACACTTTTTCTTTTTTCAGTCCTGTAAAACCATTTACCCATAGCTGCACAAACATTAGACGTTGGTGCATCTGACTGCTAATGCGCTGTAACTTTCCAGAGATTCTTCTCCAAAACAGCACCTTTGGTTGGCTTTGAACATATCTACACCTGCTGTGCTATGTTAAAGTGTGCATTTATCAAATCACATGGCTCCCACACCAGTCTACAAAGATCTTATAACAACCAGCTGTACATAATACCAGAGAGAGACCAAGAAATGTTTGATGATTCTTTACTAAAGCTTCCACAGAGGTATTGAGTCCTTGAAATGTTTATTCGGAAATAAAAAACGGGAAACCCAGCAAACGCACGCTGGCTACCTTCTGGATGCACGGAACGAAAGGTTTCTCTCAGGAGATTTAGCTGCTGTACTCAGATAAATCCCACAACGGTGGTTTTTAGTGGCGGCCAGCATCTACATTCAAATGAGAAGGTTGGGAGGTGGTGACCAGAAAACACATTATTAATCCAGAGCAGCTCTCCTTGGTGCACTTTTGTGAAGCAATTAATCACATGATGTAAGAGAGGAGTGCTGAAACAACAGTCTTTCACAAATTTCAGTCCACCTCCCATTTATTCTTCCTCCCTCCTTCTCTTTGAAGGGTCTGCTTGCACACATATCCACTTACAACGTCAGCTCTTGTGACCTTGCTGCGGCTCCAAGTACATCGGTCATCTCCTGACTTAGAGCCGGTCATTGTGTAACAGCAGATAAACCGCTTGTAGAATAAGTGATGTGTGATTTAGACACGCACACATACACGCGCACCCACACACACACACTAACCCAAGGAAGCAGACAGCTGGGCCGTGAGGTTACTTGTTTCTCAGCGAGCATCATCTGCTCTGGTGGAGCTGCTGTACACACACACTGTATACTAGGCCCTTATTGCCTGTAAGATAATGAAAAATAAAAGCTCACCTTTGCAGATTCACATATGGAAATGCACAATCAGGCCCTTCGTTACACAAGAACTGGGATTTAAATTATGGTTGCTGATGTCTACAGGAAGTTGCACACGCCCACACACAGTATCATCATTCAGAGGGTTGCTGACCTGTCCTGGGCTATAACATGTCCTTGTGTCTTCTGTTTGGGGTCAGCCTCATGCACAGACTTTACCTCTTTGGAACATGTTCCTCCATATCCCCTAAAATTCAGCTTTACATGTTATGCAACACCAAACACTTGCATATGATTTGCTTCTCAATGTGATGCACCTAGAATTTCAATTAATATCATTAAATTAGCATGCGGTTTATGACTTGTGACTCAGAGGCTCTTATCACACAATCTGGTTTTAAAGAAGCAAGAGCCTAACATCGTTCACTGCTTCTTTTTTTTCTTTTACCCTTGTAGTGTCATGAAACATATTTAATTTGCCTTTTTAACCTGCCTCCATGTTAGCATTCCAGAGTCTCACCAACTTTGAATAATATAATTTTTCTTCCTTTTTTGCTTTATTCAAAGATAAAATGTTAAGCAAATCAGAAAGGGTGGGGGGACTTGATGGCACAGTGTCTGGTTTTCAGTTATAAGCCCACTTTCCTCTTCATCCATGTCTACGGGGAAGGACTAAAGTGCAAGATGGCAACAGCATATCTGTCCAAGCCCCTCTTTGCTGTTTAGTGGGTGTATGATACGACTAGAAATGAAGAAATGACTGCAGCACCACAAAATACTAACGTTAACAACACAAAGGACCGTTTCTAGAGCTGTCTAACATTTATTGATAAAACTTGCATCTATGGTAAAATAACTTCTTTGAGTATCTCTAAAAAATATGAATACTTTCTTCTAATCGGAATGCAGAACGTAATTTCTTGAGACTCGAGTTGAAAAGTTGGTGTAATAGATTTAAAAAAAAAATTATGAATATTTTTGAAGGAATTCTTGTAATAGAGAGTCACCAGCTTTTTAAAAATCAGGTGTGAAACCAATACATAAACTTAAAAAAATATTTACTCAGGTGACAAATAGAGAATTGTAATTATTGTAAGGACAAAAAAATCTGTTTTCCAACAAGGTTTTCCCCCTGCTGACCACATAAAAGCACACAATGCAGGTGAATTTCTATTGGTTTTATTTATTTGTATTATTTTTTTGTATTTTTTCTGAATTTGCAAGCCTTGGAGTTGGATTCCAAGGCTGTAGTTTTATTTCCACTGCAATTTGATTGACAATAAAATTGTGGCAGTGAATATACGATTATGTAGAAAAGTTAAATACAATCGTTTTGTGCCAGAAAACCCCCCACCCCAAAAAACATCTCTGACGGTGAGGTGGATAATGATTTGCATAACAAATGCAATCCAACTTGATTCAAAGGCTGTCGGTTTACTTATGGGAAATTGAACCTCTCAGCTTAAAAATGGCTTAGAAGTCAAATTTAGTGTCTTGACCTTTTTCTTGTTCCGTCTGTTCCTCCCCCCTCTTCTCTCCCACTTTCCTCTGTCTCTCCCTGTTCAGCTCCAGCTTCTGTTACACCAATTATACTGTGTCAAATCCATGCATGTCAGCTTCCAGATCCCTAATCATCCCTTCTCTCTTTCATCTGTAATCCTTTGTTCCATCCTCCTACCCCACTTTTTTCCCTCGCTGGTAACCTCTCCTCTCTTCTTCGGTCGTCACACATCTCCACCCCTCCGTCTGCTTCTCGTAATAAACCCATCCTCTCTATCCTCCTTTCATTTAGCTCCAGCATACCATAGCACCTTGTCCTCACCCTTTGAGTTTTTGATTCTATTTCTAATTTCTTTTTTATGACTCTTCCTGAGACTTGAACAGCTCTGGATTTAGAAATACCCTCTTGTTAATTTTTAGTAGAAAATAGCAGTGGTAGTTTTAATAGGTGTGAAATCGGAAAGCTTTGCATCGTCGCTATCACTTTTTGACCCCGTCTGGAGTACATGAGACCAAATCTGAGCAAAATTAGTCATTTTCTTTGGTAGCATTAGTATTCTGCTATGGTTAATAAGTTGCATCGTAGTTAAATATTTCAATTTGAAAGAAAAACCAGTGCTGTATATGTTTAGTTTCTTTTATCACGAAACAGCAGATGTGCACAGAAATACCAACTACATTTCAGGAGAATATATGGTAACAGGTGGTATTTATTGTGATAACGGGGGCATCGGAGCTCGGGTGGCGGAGCAGGTGGCCGCTGCCTCGAAGATTTCCGGTTTTAATCTGATTTTTTCTGGGGAAAATCAAGGGGGTTGCACCAAGAAGGGCATCCGGTGTAACATCTGCCAAGTCTGTGTGCATGCAGCTGTGGTGTGGGGGGAGGTGCCTTAAAGCAACAACGTTTATTTTGAGAACAATAAAAGTTGTGCTAAAAAGTTATGTTTAAAAACTATATGCAGTCTTTTTTTGATAATGGCCTGGTTGTGGTTTCATTTTACTACAGTCACTGCCTCACAGGGAAAGAAATAAAACATCCACCAGATACGTTAAATATTGCATTTTTATTGTCAGACAACTCAAAATATTCTCAATTTGAGTATATTTTTAAAGATATTGTTTATTATTGCTTTATGAAACCAAATAGGAAAAAATATTTTAAAAAATCCGAGCAATACATTGCTTTCATGATCTGCAAACATCATACTCTACAGTTTGTCATCACAATAAATCAGAGTTTTAATAACGATGAGAAAAAGTCAAGATATCAGAAAATTTGTCCACCCCGACACATTGAAGCAGTCCGTACTGTCTCCAGTCATAGTACTGAATAGATTTCAAAATTATGAGCAGAAAAATCTATGGAAGTTCAAATGTGTCGCAATTAAATAAATCAATGTGTAAATAGTTAATAGTTTAGTAACTAATGAACTTTTAATCTTGACGTTTAACTCAATGAGAATTCACATGTAAAGTCGTGTATTGTGTTATTTTATATACACTGCTCAAAAAAAATAAAGGTAACACTTTAACATTTAAGTGAACACTGAAGTGTTCCCTTTATTTTTTTGAGCAGTATATATATGTATATATATATATATATATTTTTTTTTAAATTTTATTTATTTGCACAAGTAAAAATAAATAACTTAAGCAGTAATTGAAGCTCCTCATCACTGCTGAAAAACTGATGGTGATGGTTTGTTCCACCTTTTTTCCCCATTGTCATTGTACCTGAATAAGAAACGTCAGTGTTACTAAATAGCAGAGTTTCATGATGGGTAGGAGTCAGTTGAGTTTAGTTTGTATACGTTGGGTTAATTTTGACACAGGGGTGAGCGATATTAATTGAAAATTTTAACGCAATATTTTATGGTACTATTGTGATAATAAAAGTTATGATTACAGAAAACTATTTATTCTTTTTTACTTAACTCAATCTATGTGAATGCATGGCATAGTATTCACAGCCCACAAACACAAAATAGCGCAAGAGAAAAACATTCACACTTGAAACGGGCTTCTTCATGACTCCACTTACTCAAATAAGTGAAATATAATCATACTGATTTTTATTGATGCTCTCATGGAACAAATAGTGCAGAAATTGTAAAAATAACATTTCTGATAATGTCAGTTTTTAAAAATTTTATATCAAGTAGAAGTTTATGGAGACAACAATAAATCAAAGTACTGCGTCACGATAAATGATAAATGGTAAATGATATGATAATTGCGGGCCCATACCTTGACATAAGTTGACAAGAAAGCAATTTGACCATAGTGCTTAAGGAAATGTCTTTCTTTCCTGTTTTAGCAGCTTTTTAAAGAAATAGTTCAATTAATGTTGCTATTTTGTTTAACTTGCCTTTTTACACAAGCAGTTTCTAACTAATCAAAAGAGAGAATACAATTCGACAAAGGGACATTTTTCCTTTTTATTCTATTGATATAATAATTAGGAAAAAAAGTCTTCCATTTTCTGTCTGATTATTATTGTTTTCATAAATCGCTGAATAAAAAAGATCCTTTGTGGATGAGGCTCATGTCTCCCCCTCTCTTGTCCCTGGCAGCAGAGACGCATGGGAAGGTGTAAATGTTGTGACTGTAGCAGCAGGGAGGCAGGAGATGGAGAGGGAGTCAGGGCGAGGGAGATGAGGGGGAGGGGTTTGTTTATCTCCCTTCTTTAAAAAAATGATAACTGCGCCCCCAGAGTCCACTGGAGAGAAACCCCCCCCTCCCCCCAAATAACAAAGGTAGTCGGACGTAGGGAGACTGGGAAGACGGATGACTGAGAGCCGGGGACAATGGGACGCAGCATGAGCAGCGGCCAAGACTCCCCACAGCGACGCTTTAAAGACGGGAGGGACGGACGGACATACGGACTCAAGGAGGCAGCGCGCCTGCCGGTCCGCCGCTCGTCGCCCAAACAATGAACGTGCTGTGGTCGCTGCCGGCAACGCATCGTAGCCAGAGGGGTGCGCACTGAGTGAGAATGGCAGAGACGGAGAACCGGAGTGGGGGGGTTTAAATAGAAATAGGAAAGATGGTGTCTCCCCCCCCATAGATTGCATGTGCTTTTGTTCATGGTGGTTCTGTTTGCTCAATCATGTGTGTCTCAGTGTGGCTGATGTGCATTACCGGGAAACTGTCTGACACCATGATCTTCTGTAACCATTTAGGTGAATACAAGAAGGATGAGCTGCTGGAGGCGGCAAGGTGAGTACCAGACTCTCTGCATGCTCTTTGTTTTCATTTCTCTCCTCTCTTATCCTCCTTTCAAGCCTTTTAATATGTTTTTTTTAATACTTTATTTCATCTTTGTTTTCTCCTCCTTTTTTAGTCATGCTAATATTTGTTTTCTTTTGCTCGTTTTTTTTTTCTTTTTTCATCCATAAATCTTCCAACCTTGTTTTTATCCTAATCTTCATCCCTCTTTAATCCGTCTTGTCCTTTTTCTCTTGTTTGATTATATTTTTTTCTCCACCTCATTGCATGCACACACACTTACACACACTCAGCTCCCATACCAGTTCTGTATTTTCAGATCCAGAGAGCCTGGTGCTTGTGGGCCAGCGACACTTGTTCATTTTCGAGGCATGTTATGGTTGCAGGCAGTTCATGTAGGCTGCGTGTGTTTTTTTTTTTTTTCTTTTTTTCATTTTTTGCCAGGCTCTCCAATTTGGAAGTGAAGTAGCTCTCGATTTGGGATTGTGTGTGGGTGGTGGAGAGCTTGATGCCTCAACAGAACCCCCCCCTCACCCTCTTTTCCCTCCATCTCTTCAAGCTCAATACACACACATATAAGGAAGCATCTGGTTTAGAATGGACGTACCCCCGGTGTATTGGGGGTCAGAGGGCTGTTTATGTGTAAATCCAGAATGGTCGTCTCCCAGCTGAGCCCGTGACTGCCTTATCACCCTGTCATTATGAGGAACTTCCTCTTTTATTATAGGGTCATGCTCAGTCAGTTCACTCCCACGTTTGGCCTGCAGAATGTACATGTTCGTCAAGTGTATGTATCTATTTAGGGCTTTTGTTTGTGTTTGTGCAAAGTTATGCATGGCATGGAAGGAACCCTGTGGCCCCGTGCACTGCTAGGAGGAAAAATGTTGTATGGATTAGAAAGCTAATGCAGGTTTTTGTGCAGTCTGGAAAAGTATGGAATTTGAATTTAGCATTTTCTTTGTCTGAATATGTCCTATCTTATTTCATTCCTTGCATCCTTTCTTCCTTTTGTTGTTCTTTTTTGGTCCATTGTATCTTCAATTTGTATTCCTTCCTTCCTGTTTTCCCATCCATTTTCCCTTTTCCTCTATATTTTTTTCCCTCTTTGTATCTGTTCTTCCTCCTTTTCTTGTACCTTTATTTTTCTTTCCATACCTTCAGTTTGTACTCCTTCCTCCTTCATCTTCCCTACCTACTTTCTCTCTCTGATACTGAAACAAGCTTTTTCCTTCCTTCAGTTCCAGCTTCCAAACCAAATATGTCGCAGTTTGTTGGACATGTTAGAACATATTTTTGGCGTATTCACTGGTCAGGAAATTATTTGAATTTTGAGTTTTCAACCAACTTGTCACCTGTCAGGGCTGGTCAAGTTAAACATTTCTGTCGCCAGCGGGTTTCTTGATGCAGTTTCAACTAAAATAGGTTGGACTGTAGTACAGTACGTAGTAAAGGAAGACAGAAAAGTGGTAATCTTATGACAAAAAAGATTTTCCTGCAGCATTAGATTTTAATATCAAAAGAATTAGTGATATTTTCAAGTTTGAGTAACTGCATAATCACATCTAGGTGTAAAGTAAAAGCCTGCTTTTCATTTTTTTATTTTTTCAAGTCATTAAGTAAGAGCTTAGGTGTTTGAAAGACTTTAATAAGATGAAAGTCAGAGGTAAGAAGCTTAGCTCATTTTGTAGAGACTGAACAGACTGAGCTCAAGAACATCACCAAAAGTTTTATCTTGTAGTTGCTGCATAGATGCATCAAATATGAACATGCTTGTTTTATTATTTCTAAAATGTGCTAGGATTGCGTAACAATTGATTGGGGTGCTTGATTGGAGTAGTCTGTAAAGTCCCATATCAGTAATTTGGAACAGAGTTTAAAGAAGGGGTTTTGAGTGAAAGCAAAGAGGAATGACCTCCAAGTCAGCCACCATATGTCTATCAGCAATGATAATATGGACCCTTACTTTGGTCCAAAATAAAGTTCCCAAATCTACAAATATATTTCTACAATCAACTATCATTGAGCTGAAAACATCACTCTCAGACCAGTGTGCTGTTCCTCTCCTAAAACTGACCTCTGAATGTCTCAGTTGTTTCCCTTGAACTTCCAAACCGCGTCGTGAGCAACAGAAAAGAGAAATCTTGCTTATTTTTCTTTGGGAATATTTTAAAGAAAACGCAAGCTGCCCACAAGCACTTCAGTTAGAGTAATTATATTTAAGTGAATCTTAAACATACTGATCTAATCTGATTGAAGCAAAAGCATTTGACGTTTTTGACTCTTTCTTCACCTTTCCAAACTCCCAAAAATTAAACATTTTGGTGTCTCCAGGAGAGAATTGTGTTTGTGGCACATTCCTCGATGAAGACCAAATTAAGATCTGTTCTTTGTTTTGAAACCTTTTTGGTTTTTAAGGAGATAGAAAACACAAGTGCATTACGTATTACCATCAGGTAATATTTGAAAGGGAAATGTACACAAGAATACAATCATTTCAAAAGCTTTCTGAGTTCTAAACTGGCAGAATACATTTAGTTCAAGAGCATTATTTGACATGGAGTACTTCCAAATGAACAGTTTTCACAACAAACTAGAATCATAAAAATTAAGAGCATTAGAGATTGTTAGAAATATCAGGGTGAAAGAGGTTTTGTTGAAAGTCCTGACTTTCAACAAAAGTCAGGACTTTTTATGGGGCCTTCCGTAAAAGTTGTGAGACGGCAAGAATGTAAAATGAGATTTCTGAGGTTCCTAGTCTTTAAAGTTGTGATTGGCTTTTAATTCTGCAGTCACACTGGGAAGGTGTTGGGATATGAAGCAAGGTTGAGCAGGGAAAAGCTGTGAAAAGAGATTGAGGGAGCAGATCAAAAGAGGTAGAGTAAGAAAGAGGTGCAAAAGGGCAAGAGAGATGGGAGGTAGATTTGATTGAAAAGGGAGAAGGAAGGCAGCCAGTGTTAGAAAAAAGATGCGAGAGGAGAGGAGGATATAAATGTCAATTTGGCTGGTGGTTGTAATCAGAATTATTGAAGCAAAGAGAAATGGAGAAGACAGACGATAGTAGATGGTTATGGGATAATAAGGCTGCACTACTTTTTTTCCCCCTTAACATGTTGAAACCTTCTTCCTTCAAGACTGTCTGGGGGATGAGGCATGACTCCACTTGTCCTGGCCGCATCTCCCCACGGCCAATCGAGTTCCAGAGCAGTGACCTTAAAAACCAAAAACATAGATCAACATCAAATCCCTTTAGTCAGGCCAAAATACTCAGGGGCTTTTCGACATGACAGAGTGCCTTCAAATCATCCCCCGAATATTTCCCTGGGTCTCTTCAGTCTCAAGCTTCTGATAACGTTTTCCTCCGATGTTTTTCTTCCAGTCTTGCTTCTTTACTAAACCTCTGTGGCGGTGGTTGTATTTCTACTTAATGTGTTGCCTTGGTTTGTGCACATTTTCAGGAGTGGAAACGAGGAGAAGCTAATGGCCCTGCTTACGCCGCTCAACGTCAACTGCCACGCGAGCGACGGCCGCAAGGTAAGAGTCAAAGTGCGCGCACAGAGGGACCGTAAAGCCGTAACGAGCTCATCACTGTCATCTATGCAACTGCATTTTTGGACGGTCATTAGGGTTACAAAGCCAGTCGGCTAGTGTTTTTCTTTTTTTTTTCAAGAGAAACAAATGCTGGTATGACAGCTGTGAGCCTGTTTTAAATAATCTGAGCGCTCACCAGCAGGCATTGGTGTCCTTTCTTGGCTGTCAGTCATTTAAATGAATAGATGGAGACACAACTTTTTTCTGAATAAATTAGCACTCATGCTGAACAAAAATGATTCATCACAGCACACAAAAACCTGTCAGAGTCACGGCCAGAGCCATGGAAAAATAAGCTTTTTCTGATGTCTTTTTTTCCCCCCTTTAGACAAGTTTTGTCATGTTGCATGCCTATTAGGGGTGCACCAATTTTCTGGCTGATTACTGATCTTTAAAGAAACCTAACCTGCCAATTCTGATTTTGTCTGACACAGGTTTTTCTGGGGGTTTTTTTGTCTTAAAAGTTGCTAAATATAGCAAGGAAGTTGCTAAGTTGGCAACAGTGGGGCAGTTTTGGCAACAGTCCCATATTCCTTAATTTTGGGATATCAGCTGATACTTTATTGTATCGTCATAAGAATTTTTATTTGCTGTTGTCCTGATTAAATTGAAATTAATTATGTTAAGAATCTTCTATTGAAAATTTTATTTTTATTATTTTTTCTACTTTGTTCCACGATCTTAAAGTAAGTAAATTTGAAAATAGAATTAATTGCACTTACTTTTGTAAGTCTCACTTCTTTAAGTAAAATCCTGATGAAGCCTATTTCATATAGGAATGTTTTTCAAGAGCAATATTCAAGCTTGTGCCTCTATAAATGCCATGCCATGCATTCACAGACATACAGTTATCTAAAAATGAAGGAATAAATAGTGTTTTGTCATTATTTGTATCATTATCACAATAGTACCACAAACTATCATTATGTAACTCTAAATCCATATCACCCACCCCCAGAGAGAGACTGACAGATCACCAGGTCAAATCTGCACATGCACAGTTTACACTAGTCATTTCACTGTTGCCAATTTAGTGACATTGTTTATATCTTTAGAGATTTTTCAGCCAAAAAAAGTTGGTAATGTCCAAATTTGAAATCAGCAGGCCAGGCTTTTTAATAAATATCGGTGATCAGTCAGAAACTGCAACTGGTGCACCTCTTCTTTTTAATAAATTTTGGATTTACTTTTATTGAAATTGCACCAGTTGCAAGATGCTCAACAGACGACTCATTCCCAGTAGTATAGAATCTGATTGGTCCAAACTAATCTTCATCTTCAATAGATTTTATTTGTTTGCAGTGGAATTAACAATTCTTCGTCGTAAGTTGCAGCGGACATCTTCATGTGTCCAAATACAGAACCATGCATATTTTGCTAATGCGCCTTCACTTCCTAAATATGAGTTCCAAGTACAAATCTCGAAAAGAAGCAGATTTAAAACGGGTTTCTTGCCGAACGGAGTTAACTTAATCGAGTAGTTGAAGTGGTCTGCCTTCGATTTGCTACTGATGAGCCGTGAAGCAGAAAAAATCCCGGGGTTAGACTTGAGGGCACGAGGTAAATCTGGGTTCGCAAAATGAAATTCTAGGTACACCACAAGTATGCCGACCTTTGGAGAGAAGCTTTGTGTTATCGTCTTGTGACTTCAGCATCTGCAGGGAGCCCTGAGCCTTGGGTTTAGTTCTGCTGCTTTACAGCAACACGTCTGGCTTATGACTGATTAGTTCCCTGGATGAATGGGTGGAAGGAAAAGCAGAGTGCTCTCTGGTTTTAGTGGCTTCTGGCTTTAGTTGGCGAAGTCCCTCTAGTCCTCCACATCATTGCTTTCCAAGTTGAGAGAAGTATAAATTCCTGTTAGTCTGGTCTTCTCGTCTTATCTTGACGGCAGAGTGACAACGAGGCTCCACTCAGCAGAGATCATTATCCAAACAATTTTAGGATCCCCCAGTGGATCCTCATTGGTGTCTCTTGGGTGTAATCTCTTTACATTATCAAACATTTTCTGAAGCGGCGTTTAAATCAACCAAACTCAAGTGGAAAAAGTTAAACTCCAGTCTTTTTCAAGCAAGACATAGCTCAGTTTCAGCTCGGCGATCAGATTCTGACTTTTCTTTTAAAAGATCACTCTAGTTTATTGGACACTGAAGTGAGGCTCGCTGAGTTTTATAGTGGCTAAGACAACTGCAGGGCCAATCCGGGACCCAAAGGGAGCGTTTTACCCTTTACTCTTGGTGGCTGTCAAATAAATGCCACAGAAGCCCAGAAGAGGCTTTGTTCTCTAATTATGGGCCCTTGAGTGATTCGGATGGTGCTCAGCTGCAGCTCGTGTTCATCATATTGCCTTCATATCCATTTGTGAGACAGCATCTCCTTGCTGCGATGGGTCCGCGCGCCCTGTCGGGGAGGTGACGCCTCCGGGGAAAACCGTGCAATATGAAAACCTTCTGAGATGCAGGAGACACACTCATGAGATCATTTCCAATTGCTTGAATTTAATGGAGCGTGAGTACATTATGGCAGCCATATCCAGAAAATAAAAACTGTCCCCAGACAGACAGTGAAGCGACCTCTCCTGTACAATCTTCATTTGCGCTGCTCTTTAATTGCCCCGCAAAGACATCGTGCAATATGTTTTCCTGCCTGGTCTGTTTAATCCACGCTGCGTTCTGGGAAGGTACCGCTAATTTAAACCGCAGTGGAGCTGAGAGGAGAGATTTACCGAGTTATACTTTGCGGGTAAAAGTATTAGATTAATTACGAGTGTTAAAGAAATAAGACGTTTATGTTGAAAATATATTTATTACGTTCTTTCACCAAGCTGGACTAATACGTGTTGTTTCAGTTTTGCATTGCTTTCTCGTGAATGCTTGATAACTGAATTCATCACCTTTGCATCTGAATTATGCCTTTAATGATTTTCTGGGCATGTTGACTTGGTTTACTGAAGTAATGTGGATGTTTCTAGGAGATCTGACACTTTTGACTACATTAGTAATTACAGTAGATCAGAATGAGTGTAAGAGCGGGGTTTCAGTGGCTAATCAGAGGGATCGACCTTCCTGCTAACTAAAGAGCAGCACTGTAAAATATTAAGAAAAACAAATACCTGGAGCAAACAGGTGTTTGTTGAAAATTTTTGAATGGAGAAGGAACAATTATGATTAAGTCTGTCTGAGTTGCAAATAAATTGTGTAATATTAGAGTAGTATCAATGTGCAAATACTGAGAGCACCTCTAAAAACACATGTCTGCTTTTATACCCTAATGTACACTAATATGAACAGTCAAGAAAATCAGTTTTTTTTGTTGTTGTTTTTTTTTTATCTCGGCCAATCAGCTCTAAGGAAAATGAGAAGCGCCTCTGATTTTGCTGCTTTGTAAATGCCACCCAATAGCGTGTCAGGTAGCATTGCTGCAAAATATTTCAGCTTTCCTAGATTAATTTTCTTTTGGGTATTTTAGATTTCATCTACGAAAAAATATGTAATTTTTCTGCAAATAGTTGGGAGTTGATTGCCACAGAAAAATCTACAAATGATTGAATTCGCAAACAGGCAGAGGTCCCCTGTAACTGCAATCAATGTGGCAATTTTCAGCAAGTATCAGTGAAGTTGTGCAGCCCAAAATTATATTTTCTGCTGCTACTAACTAGATGGTAGAACACAGTTTTTTGGTGTACTGTCTGTGATTTTGTCAGCCATGTTTAATATAACTAAGCTATATTTTAGGCTGACTACAGTATTTTTATTTCATCAAAGAAATCAGACCAATCCCAAAATGTCATAACCACTGATGGGGGGGGAAAAAAATCTCAGAAAATTTGTGAAAGGTGGTGTGTTACCAGAACACCAGAGTCACTCCTCTGACTCATATTAGAGCATCATGTTGAAGCTCCTGCAGAAACTCCTGCTGGGAGAAACGTATCTAAAGAAAAGAAAACAGCTTGGAGAAACTGCAGCATCATGAACATCAATAGCAAGTAAGTGCAACTCTGATAAAATGTAGTTATTTCACTGTGCTTTAAAGCAATAAAGTTTGAAAGCATATGCATGCCACTGATTTTATTCATTTTAAAGACTAAGACTCCAAATGGGCAAATGTTTAACTTAAATAATTTGTTCATTATAAGGGCAAGGGATGGGGGCTGGGGGAAATGGAGTGGTCACAGCTGCATCAATGATCCTTAGATTACAGAAAAGTAGATCTTCTCCAGCTCCTACACATTTGTTTGAGATGGCGTCTCATGAACATTTGCTAGGCAATCTAAATAATAGCAAACTAATAGTAATACACAGAAAACCTGAAGCCATTCTGGGATCATTTTCCTGTTTGTAACACGGGGCCATTACAATGCCAGAAGTAAGTTTGGAGAAACTGCAGCAGAAGAATCATTCTGTGATCCAGTTAGCCATCCTGTTGTTTCCTAAAGCTCCTTCATGTCCCCTGTAGAGCAGCAAGTGTAGCAGAACAGAGTTTCTGCCTCAGCTACAACAGTCCAACGCAACTTTCAGCACTCTCAAAATATAAAAAATAGGTGTTGTTTCCCTCTTAATGCTAAAATATGCACAACATGACCTTCTTATATCTGATTCAAAAAGGCCAGGTTGTGCAATGGACTGTTTGCCGACAGCGAGATAACGTCCGCCTGTATCTCTAAACTTTAAGCAACCTGGGATATCACATGAATATATCTGTTCTATCTATTTAAAACATCTGTTTTGCATGAGAATACTGTGTATTTTTTAATGCCTGAGTGTACAACAATGCTTAAACTTCAAGAGAAATATAGGCCAAAGCACGCATAGGAGAATGGAGTCTGGAGTGGTGGATGAATCAGTGGCTTCAGCTTGATATGACATCAGGAGCTGGACAGATACTGAAATTGGATCGGAACAGCCTTTACCACCTTCGTTTGTTGCAGTACAGAAAGCTTTACAGTATTTCTGTAATTCGACACGGTTGACCATGACATACTATTGGAGATCTGAGTAGGACTCTCTGGTCCAGTACTCAGTTGGTTCAAAACTTGCATAAAAAGAAAACGGAAATTTCTTTGTTTTTATTGGCAACTTCTCACCGGAGCAAACGGATATGGGGTACCTCGAGGTTCAATCCCCACTTATTCAATATCTACATGCTCCCACTATTTCAGGTTATATAGCAAGAAAGTAGTCATCACCATAACTACTTGGTTGACACACAGCTCTACCGGGTGACTCTGAATTAATCCATGAACTGAATGCTGAGAACAAACAAATGCAAACAAAAACAAAACTGAAGTTATTATCTTTGGACCTACAGAGGAACAATCTACGATCGGCACACAGCTTCAGTTTTTACATCTATAAACTAGGATCAGGCCCAAAATCTGGGCATGCAAAACATATAAGAGCATATCTTTTCATGATGTAAAGCATTTTGTACTGCCTGTTGCTGAAATGTGTTGTACAGTTAAACTTGACTTGATTCACACTCAGACTTGGAGCTGCAAGTTAAAAGTAGCTGCTCTACGGAGCCTAACAGGATTTGTTTTGGCACCTTAACAAGTTACGGTCAAATTGGCACTCTGAGACAATCCATTCAGACACATACAAATCCTCATAAGCACTCCAGTAGTAATCATCACAGCCACGACAGAGCATTCCAAGATTCGAACGATTGATTATAATGAAGCTTTGCTGTAAACATGGAGAGCCACTTAATGTTCAATTTCCGTCTTTTTGGCTTTCCTGCACAAACAAACCCAGTTCAGGTGATGAAATGTAGCATTTGGGGAGTCGAGAAACTGATTGGATACTTTATGCTCAGGTGACTAATCGGATAGCTGTCTGCCCTTATATTTAAGTCCTTAATCACAGCTAATTCAAATAAATGTGTTTTTAGTAGGCTTCTGCAGAACCTGATAACAGGCAGGTTCATTTATTGGAATTAGGTGCGGTGAAGCGGAGAGGCGACTTTGTGCAGAGCAGAGGAGTAATACCATCTAAACTCAGCTAAGTTTACTCATGTCAGTTTGTTGGGTAAATGGTTTGTATCACATGTTTGACCAGTTTTGATGCTTTGGAGCGGAGTTCATTTTGACAGCAAAGCAGAGATAATTGGTTTCTGGTAGCCATTTTTATACTTGCTCATGTGTAGCATATCTACTCAGCTGCAAGCTGCGTGCCTCCTCTACCTACCACTTGTAATCAGTGTAACTCATGGGGGATGATTGAAGATGTTCCAGATTTGAAGTGAGTGAAAACCATGGTGAGATGGGAAGCTGTGTGAAACTTTCAGAAAGAAGATTATCTGGTAAAAGGCTTTAATGACGTTCAGATCCGGCATTTGAGGAAAAGAACCTCATGAGTCATGGTTTGAGAAGGATTGGCTGCAGTAGGACCTGACCAGTTCACCATCTTAAAATCAACCATAAAGCCTACCTATTAAAGGGTGCTTTTTTGTAAAGTATGACATTGTTAAAGAAAATAAAACCAGAAACAGAACTGGATACCCTAATATAACCTGAAATCCATTAAAAAATAGCTAAAATGAAGAAATGGAAAATACTGGGAAGACAGAAATCTGAGGAACACATGGCTGAAACTTGGCGTTTACAGAGAAGGTTTATCTAACTTCTTCCTTTACCATATGTACAAAGACAATTTAGTCTGGTAAGCACCATTGTTTAATTAAACTAGAAAATAAAGATAAAGTGGCTCATGCTGAATATAAGTTTTAATACTGCTGGAGTACAGGCTTATCAAGGATTTTATAAAGTTACATTAAAAGTTTTAAAATGGGGAAAAAATCATTCTATTCATAGTCATTTTACTGAGAAGCTATAGAAAGTGAGAAAATTATTTTCTACCTTTGTGTGACAGTCATGTAGCGCTTTTTCTGACATATTGTTCGCAACTGCCAATCAGCCCATAAGAAGGCTGCAACACTTTTCCCTCACTAAGAGAAAATTGACTGTTTTGAAATATTTCTATGCGAGAAAGACACTGATCGTCATGCTGTAGACTCTAATGCAGTACTTCCCGTCACTATTGTAATTAGTTCCAGTTCTTTGGCTTCTGGAACAGATGGCCTGACTAATTCGTCAGATAATATAAGGTAGCTTATGAATTGGTAGTATAATGTTCTATTCAAAACACTTCTACAAAATTTAGTGAATCTTTATTCCAAATTTTGTCTGAAGTCTGTGAATCAGAAGCTAAATAAAAGTGAATTTCTTTTATGGGCATGTAAAAGCGAAAGTGTTTTGTGCTGTTGGATTGCATGTCACATCTTGTTTTATTGTGATATTTTTACTTGGTATAACATTAGAATATCCTAAAATTGTTGGTTGCAAATAAAGAATAACTTTACTTTGAAGCAACTCTAAAAGTGTGATGTTTAACTGATTAGTTTATTTCCTGGCCAACCACTGCAGAAATTATGTAAACTCCAAATTTTTCCTGTTTATTTTGTAACGGGAAACGAATGTTTAGGGCACAATTTCAACATTTATCCCTCACACACACGTATGAGTTTTATTTTGAATGCATTTCTTTATAGTACAGCCTTCACCTGTTGAGTGCTAGCGTGTTACCACCATGTACTCAGATGATTGAAGGCCTATCGCAGAACGCTATTATTACCTCAGCTGAGTGGAGAATGTTATCAACCTACCTCCACTGATCCTGCTGCTCACACAGACCTGCTCATATACCACCAACAGCGCTTGCTCTTTAAAATGCTTCCTCCTTCCTGTCCTCCCACTGCTAGCAGTAGGGCCTGTTTTGTGTTTTTACCATCCTCTTAGATAGCTGAAGCTCCTCAAATGCGTCAGCGGCGTTGCTGATTCTATATTCTGCTTTTTGTTTTGATTAGCACACTTCTAGTTTTTTTTTTTTTTTTTTTTTTGGCAATCTCCGTCTGTTTTGGATGTGCAGAGATCTTGTGAACTTTTGATCCGTTGGCCAACCCCGGTCCCGTCCTCGCTGGTGGAAATATCAAAGTGCCAGCTGAGTGAAAAGCAAATTTCAAGAATCTGAAGGAGGAAATAAAAGATTTTCAGTGGAACACTGTTTAAATTTTAATCATAGGCCCGTCTCGTTGAGAGCTTCAAGCTTACTGGCAGGGTTGATAATTTCTTTTTGATGAGAGACGTAGATCTTAGGGCTGAACTTTATCCGCAAAAACAATGGATATTTGACATTTTCTAAAGAGGTTCTCGGATATAGTTTTCCTGTTCTGTGAAGCCCTACAGTATAAACTGCACTCAAACTTTCACAGATTGCTGATGGAGAATTTCATGCAATGCTTTGGCATTGCATGAAATGCCAAAGCACTTAGCTTTGGCATTTGCACTTAGTCATCACCAACACCTTTAGATTTACTATTTTCTGGCACTTCATCGTTTTACTTGCCATACCTTCTCTTTGAATCATCATTTGCTAAGTTATCAAAAAGCTTAATATTTTGCAGCATATTTTGCTCTAAGCTAAACTTTACAGGATTTGGTGACTCTACTGCAAAAATAACAGTTAATCAGCTGCTTTAGTTTTCCGAAGCAAATTACTTTCTAAGAGTGCGTCGTCGCTGCATAAGCGCACTGCTGAGATTGTTTGGTAGCGTTTTGTCGTTTTTCAGAAGATAAATAAGGAGGCACAAAGCTAACATTTCCAAGCTGGGGATTGTTTCCATAGTAATTATGCTATTTAAGTGAAATTGTGGAAATTGAGCACATCATAGGATAACAGTTTTAACAGCGATGTTTAGGTAGATCAGGACTTAACAACTTTAAGTCTAAGCAAAAAGTGGAAAGGCTGTTTTTGCCTTCCAAAAGTGATTTTCTTAAAAGCCTGAACTGAACTATTTTTTTCATGGTGTCCTTGGAAAGGCAGTTTCTAGGTGGTAGGCAGTGCAGATAAGATAGACAGGTGTAGGCTTAGACACCAGCTCATGTGCTTTTGTGTCCCGCTGCATGAGTGCACAAGAAGAGCATAAGATGAGAGCTCTGGCTGCGGGTTATTTATCTTCCAAGATGCTGGCAGGGCAGAGCTGTCAGCGGCTTTATAACGTGCGTGCGTGCGTGCGCGCGTGCGCGCGTGTGTGTGTGTGTGTGTGTGTGTGTGTGTGTGTGTGTGTGTGTGTGTGTGTGTGTGTGTGTGTGTGTGTGTGTGTGTGTGTGTGTGTGTGTGTGTGTGTGTGAGTCAGTCAGTCAGAGGAAGCACAGACAGTTTTGCTAATATGTTTATTGATCCAGTAATCTGACACTACTCATCTTGTTAGCACATCCACCTACCCACCTACTCATGTCCAGCCCTGGCCTGAGTACTTATGCTGTCGAAGTCCAAACTTTAGAGGAATACTACACTGTTCTTAAAGTTTTAATTTCATGCCTGAGATGATCCTGCATTTCACTTCACCTCGGGTGCAAAGCTGGGGAGGGCGTTCCGTCAAACTGGAACCGATGCAAAAGCTGCTTGCTCAGCTGTGCTTCTCTCTTGTTTAAATGAGTGGCACCGACTGATGGTTATACGTGCTGCTGAAAACAGAGCGCAAGTCAATCTGTATCTGTAAAGATCACAGGAATACCATTGTAAAAGGCTTTTACAAACATCCCAAAAAAAAAACCCAACATCCTTTGTACTTATAGAGTATAAGTCAGTGTGTACATTGCTTCAACTCAAACATTGCTGGATCTCCTTTTCATTTCATTTCATTTCATTTCATTTCATCATTCAGTTTTCTTTATTGGGAACCTGTCGGCATCCTACATTTAGACTTGGCAGTGTGCGCCCACTGTAGCCTGTAAAGAACCTTCTAGTGTCGCCCACTAGGGGAAGATTTGTTGTCCACATACGGCTTCAGTTTGTCTTAAAAAATACTCTGCTGACAGTGCGACATTTTTAAGTCTCATTCTTTTGTCTTGGTCATTTGTAACTTTTTCTTTGCAAACGGAGCCGTTAGCCATCGGATGCAATTGAACAAATGTCCAGAAAATCCTACTAGTACTGTTGCACTTTGGCTGGACAGTGGCGCAGTTGGTAGCGCTGTTGCCTTGCAGCAAGAAGGTTCTGGGTTCGATTCCCGGCCCCGGTCTTTCTGCATGGAGTTTGCGTGTTCTCCCTGTGCATGCATGGGTTTTCTCCGGGTACTCCGGTTTCCTCCCACAGTCCAAAAACATGACTGTCAGGTTAATTGGCCTCTCCAAATTGCTCCTAGGTGTGAATATGTGTGCATGGTTGTTTGTCCTGTGTGTCTCTGTGTTGCCCTGCGACAGACTGGTGACCTGTCCAGGGTGACCCCGCCTCTCGTCCGGAACGTCAGCTGGAGATAGGTACAAGCACCTCCCGACCCCACTGAGGGACAAGGGTGTAAAGAAAATGGATGGATGGACTGTTGAACTTTATTTAAATATCACTGGATTCTATTTAATTGATTAGTCGTGTTGCCAAGAAGACTGAATGCTGGAATCAAAAATTGAATTAAAAGGTTTTTGTTTAAGGATGCAGCCAGTTTATTCAACGCAACTCAAAAATTCTACATTTGTCCCAGAGGGAAATTAAATATTGTCACAACCGACACCATCCAGGTATCTGAAGAGAGTCGTGGTGGGCAGTGATGCTGTGGGCAGGGGGGATCTTTCATAGCAGTCAGTCGCAACAGATGTGAAAAACACCTCTGACTGAAGACTCTTACTGTGTGACAGCATCATGACTGTCGCAACATGCTATCAGCTCAGTTTACAGACAGCTAGCTCAGTGACATCATCACATGTTGGCATGAACTGCTAATCCACCTCATTTTCTTTTGATTCTCCTCTTTAAATTACCATCTTGATGATAGAAAAACAAAACGAGAGACGTTGCAGTCAAATATGTGATCCTTTCTGATTATGATCAGTGGAAAGGATGATTTGAACTTCATCCTTCTTTCACTTTTTTGTCCTTTGGCATCAACTCTGCTGGGATTTGGAGTCATAGTTCATATGTTATTTGAGTGTTTGACATGCTAATCAGCTTGTTGCTGCTGTTACATGTTGCCTGAAAAAAAAAAGAAAAAAAAAAGGTGAGTAATAATTCTTCCAGCTGAACAGTGTCCAAAACCAGAGGGAATAATTGTCCAAAGAATTGGTGCCTTCACCAAAAGTAATGAATAAATGTTGGAAATGACTTGCTGTGTTTCTGGTGGCATTTGTCTTGTCATGGTCAAAATTTCCCTGGGCTGAAAATTGCGTAATTTTCACAGGGCCGTGTACACTTCTGAGACGCACAGTAGAAAAACCATTTCCTTACTCTGTGATACCTGCAGATTCGAAATACAAAAGTGTGAAAATCAAACATTTACACAGAAATGCTTTTTTTTTCTACCTCATGATGCGCAAAAACCTAATAGTTGCTGCTTTAGTGTTTTTTTTTTTTTGTTGTTGTTGTTTTTTTTTTTTAAGGAACCAGTTAAGAATGAGCTCCAGCCCTGATCTGAGTATGGGGACAGTTTTTCGTGCAACCTTCCTTCCGTAGTGAGTTCCTGTGTTTTGTGTCGAGTCGATAACTCACTATTCGGGATCTGAAAGGGGAGACCTGAAGAATAGCATCCTGGCTGCACATGCAGGCGCTTCAACCACACTAAACAGAATGGGCCAAATCCACCCACCGCTCCTCAATACATCATTTCCCATTGCTATGGCAACTGCTGACAGCCAGCCGTCACCGTTGTCATGGAAACAGCTTGACAGGCTCGTAAGGAAAAACAGGGAGAAGGTAGGATGGAAAGAGGGAGGAATAATGGGAAACAAGGAGGGGAAAGACCACGGCTGTGGATTAAACATCCGGTTATTTTGAGAATAGTTTATATGCACGTCGTTTAAGATGAAAGCAGCGTTACGTTTTCGGTTTGCGTTCAGAGGCGGTGTTGACGAATTCAAATTCAAATCCCAACAAAAATGATTAGGAGTCGTCGTTTCCTGACTGAAAGCTGTCCTCTTCTCCTTCCTCCCTAACTTGGCTTTTCTTCCCATCTTCATCCCCTCCGCCACTCCGGCCGTCCTCTTCACTGAAAAGCTTTTAGATGATTAAAACTTGGGAGATTGCTCTTTTTATTGTTGGGTGGGCCACTGAAACACGTCATACTAATTTTCATTTCACAGTGACTGTGTCTTTTGGAGTGCAGAAGAACGTTATGCAGGGTTACGACACGATCTGGAAACATCTGAAATTGGTCGTTTTCAGCTCTGGATTAGTGTGGTGTCAATCTTATTATTTTTTTTAACGGATAAAAATACAAACATAAAGATGTCTGCATAGTAAATATAAAAAGGTGAACATCCATCAATGAATCTTTCATGTCTTATCGATCCATCAGTCTAGCCGTCCTTGCTGTTCATCAGTCTTTTCTCCTTCCATCCATCCTTTGGTTCCGACAACCAACAGCTCATCTGTCCAGTGTCCAGTCGAGCTATTTATCAGTTTATCCGTCTGTTTGTCCATCTGTGCATTAACTCATTTATTGATGTTTGTTCTGTCGCCTCTTTAGTTCGGCAATTGTTTTGGTTATTCATCCATCGATTAGTTTATCCATCCGTTTGTTTTTTTTCCATTCTTTCTTCAGTCAATGCATCCATTCTTCCCTATCGTCATTTCAGCCATCGGGACATTTCCGTCCTTCCCTACGTCCTTCGGTGAAATATTTTAAGTTTTCTGCTCCATCTTCTTTAAACCAGTTGCAGAAACGCATAAAGCTGAAGTTGCTGTTTTCATCGGTCTGTAAATGTTTTAACTGAGGAATCTTTAATTTATTTATGATGGTGTTAACTTTTTCTGGTTTCCTCTGAAAGTTCTGCAAACTGTGTGCTGCTGCCCGTCAAGCCTGGATTTTCTCGTAAAAGAGATTTTTAGTCTCAATTGGATTTTCCCGTTGAAATTAAAGTTAATAATAATAATAGTTACAACAATAATAGTCAATCAGTACATATATCTCTTCATGCATGTGTCGTTCTCTCTTTTTTGTTTTTGCGAAGTATGTAGTTAAAGTCTGACTTCTGTAGAAATATCCACCATAAAGCTCTGAATGTTTTGAAAACAAAAATGTTTTTAAAATACATTATTACATTAAGGTTGCTGAATTATTTTCTTTTAGAGCATTCTGTGTCTGTGTTCTCCTTTTGAATAATAGAAGTGAAAACCAAACCAAAGTTTTCCGTACTTTCAGTGTGTCGGGCTGAATACTCACCTGTCACATCCCTCAGGATTTTAACACACACATCTCTTACGTAAGATGTGCTATTTAGAGAAATATTCATTTCAGGCAATTGTGTAAACGGCCTAATCTGATCTTCTGGCGATATTGGCGCTGGCAGAATTTATGTGCTTATGTAAACACAGAGGCAGTAAAAGCTGCTTTTACTTTTTTCTTTTTTTTTGCTCACAGCATGGCTTCTGCCCAATTTCCTCTGAAAGCTTTAATTTAGGAATAAAAAAAAATGCATCTTTTTCTTTTCTGCCATCTTTCATGTTCGGTAATACCTGCCGGTAGCTTTAAATGACAAACATCTAGGCTTCCTTAATATAAACCAGTTGTGATTTTTATTAAGTGGCAGCAGGCTCGATCACGCACACATATGTAGCGGTTCATACAGGGTTGCCAGATTGAAGAGGCAGAGCTGAAATTACTCAGTCTGACCCTGGCAACCCCAGCATTGTGATGCAACTCAGGGTTCATGCTTTAAGACGGACTAAAGTGCAGTTTTTTTTCTTTCAATTTACTTCTGTTTATGTATTTTTTTCAAGCTATTTGAAATAAGTGCTTAGGCACAGGCATAGTGAGAGAGACTGCAGCAGAGATGAGGATGGTGAGTAAGCGCTTGCTGTGTCCTGCTCCCAAATGCCGCTGTCACATCCTGTAAATACGTCTCCGCCATCTGTCCCTGCAGCAATGCCTCACTCCTGCTGGCTGCCGCTGCTTCTCGGATGAACTCCTGAGCTGGCAGCAGAGATCGCTGAACATGATTTATTTTCTAGTGTTTTTCTCTGAAGCTCGTTGGGCATTAAGAGTTGACCAGTGTTGGAAACGTGCCGGCAAATCTCAGCAAATTGGAATGTGATGTAACAGCTTTTTTTTTTTTACTTCCCCCCAAACTGTTCCAAGTCAAAATATGAAACTCATAAATACTATAGATTTATTACATAGTCATGTTTTTTTTTATTGCATGTTTCTGTTAATTTTGCTGTGTAAGTTGAAAGCTAATGAAAGCCTTCAGTAACATTCAAATCTGATGATTTGAATGTTACATAAGACCAGTAAGAGGATTTTTAATTCAGAAATGTTACATTACAGCTGGCCATTAGCAGCTCATGCACAAGGAGAGCAGCCATACAAGACTGCTGCTAAGGCAGGATTTGCAGTATCGAACATATGCATGGAAAGTTAAGTGGAAGGAAAATGTGTATTTTAAAAAGGCGCAAAGCCAAAAGGGATAACTGTAATATTGAGGGGATTGGGAGTCAAAGAGCATTGAAAGATTTAGGAGAGATTCACAGTGGCACTCCTGAACCAGTGGCAATGTCAGAATTTCGCACATGATCTGAGAAGACACTGAATTGGACTGTTGCTGCAAAATCCTTTTTATACATATATTATACCAAATTTAGCATTTTATTTGGAAACTGAAGCACATCTTTAATTCAATTGGATTAGGAAGGAGAGACACAGAATCCTAACGGCTCGAGGTCCAGGGTGAGGTTTTTGTTGCTAGAGATGATTGGGTTGATCCGCTGTTTTATCATTTCCAAAGTTGGCACAGAGGGCTACAAATAAATTTTTGCTCTGACAGAGATGCCAAGTTACAGAACATGGAACCTGCTCACACCTCCAAAACGACTGATACTGGATTCAATAACCAGGGTATATCGATCCGCTTGATGGTCGACTGATTTCTCAGATGTAAACCAAATAGAAAAGCTGTACATGAAAGATGGAAGTTGAGGGATACCATAGACAATTTTTTGTCAAAAATTATATTTTAGTTGTTTTTTTTTTAACTGCAAGTCATTGAAATGTATAAAATGTGTTTTTGAACCGAATGGCTTAAATTAACCAACTATCCAGTAGTGTTATTTCTAAGACGCTCCAATAAAACTGAAAGATGTTTCACTCCTGCGGTTTTTATCTCATCACCCCAAGTTTCTTCCTTTTAATTTGAGTGCAGAAAACTGTGGAATTATGACCCTGATTAAGTATCTGTGGGACATAAACCTTTGAACTTTTCTGAAGGCATGCACCTGAGTCCAGTGTGTTATTTACTCCAAACTCGGCCGCTTCCGTTCACGCCTTCACAGATTGTGTTTGACTGATGTTGTGATCTTTGCAACTGTGTTTTCATGGTCCCAACTTGTTCCTTTCTGGAGGCAGCTGTGGAACAAACACAAGCAGGGGGGGTGGATGATGCGACTGCACTGAGATTTAGTCGGGCTTATGCTTCTTTAAATCTAAAACGTAAACGGCAAACAAGCTAGGACGTTGTGCTAGCTTTGTGATATCTAAATTTGAATAAATGTGTCGTCTTGTTGCGGCTCCATACAGAGTTGTTTTGCCGCGCTCAGTGTGAGTAGATCAACAAACATGTTAATTCAGATTTTACACGCTGTATTATCTCCACCAAGGAGTGCATATGCCGCACTCCGTTTATTTAATCATCAGCGGGAAAGCGCTAAAAGTAGAGACGCGTTCACGTGTGCCCGTAGATTTGTCTGGCTGAGCATTTTCAAGCGTGTTTGTGCTTCACGTCAGTCTTGATTCAGATCCGTATAAAATCTACCAAGAAGTTGTTCTGTCATTATTTGAGGAAGAAAGTTTGAATTAGTTTGGTCACAGCTGATCTGGGTATTTTACGACACTGCGGTTTCTATGTTCCTAATAACTCAGACTGGGTTGTTTCTGTGTTTGCTCATAATGGCATGCCACACTGATGGGAATCTATTATTTCTTTGCAGCAAATGTAAAATAAAACGACACAAAACAGCCTCCATTAGAGTCATCTGTATGAAAGTCAGTGAAAGCCTTTATATCTTTGCAACATTGAAAGTATGTGATTTTGGGTTAAAATACTTAACATTCCAAGTAATTCAATAATAGTCATCCATATTAAGCAAATCTCTTGATATTTTCCTGTTTTAATTGCAGAGTCATTGTAAACGGGAACTAAAAGTTCAAACATCCTCATATCAACTTAAAAGTAAAATATAAAATCAAAAAATTCTTCAGTTTTCTTTTCTAGGTGTAATTAACTCTGAAAATAATCTGGGTACATGTGATTTTGTAAAAAGGAGTTATTGCATAACAAGATGCATTTATCTTTTTCTTGTGTCTGATTATAGTACTATAGTATAAAAGCTGAATTTTTAGATAAGCTTTAACATATCACCAGGTGATTGATGTTTAATAGATTTTTTCTTAGTGGTAAGATTGTAAAATTGGTAAATATCCAACCCTAAAACACTTTTTTAAGGGGAAAAGGCCCTGTTGAAGCTTAAGGAAATCTTTTCCTCATAACGTCACTAGGCATAAAGCAGTTGGCTGATTTGCTGCCCAAATACTGCACTATGTATGAAAGAGCTTTACGTTCAAGCTTCTACATGGATCTCCCATAAACTGATTCTGTTTCTTTTATTGATTTAATATTTCCCACTACCTGCTGCGTGTTTCAGATTTAAACCAAGTCCTGTTCACAGTCGGATTTTTAGTTCATCCCGTTCTGCAAAAAGCTGAGACTTGGTGGCTGTTTGACTGGAACCTTCCCACCGCTGTAGGTTTTCCCTTCAGGCTGGGTGTTGCTCCTGCTCTGAGGAAGACTGGCCTTTAAAGGAGCAAATGAAGGAAATGCAGCACATGGAGCTGAAAGTATTTCATCCGTCTTATCTTAATGTATTGAGAGGTCCGGCTTTTCATTTACTTTTATAGGAAATTATTCTCAGACTTACGGGCTGTAGATAGGGTTGGGATAAAGACCTGTTCGCTCTTGCAGAAGCTCACTGACTCTAAATTAGCATTTTATCAGCACACTCTGTTGAACAAACCTATTGGCTGACATTTATTCTCCATTTTCTGTTGTTTTCCTGCACTCTCTTACTCCGCCTGTCCTCTCTGTCTCTGTCACTCCAGTCCACTCCTCTCCACCTGGCAGCAGGATACAACAGGGTGAGGATAGTTCAGTTGTTACTGCAGCATGGAGCCGACGTCCACGCCAAGGACAAGGGGTACGTATGACAAAAGCTGTTTAAATCCAGTTGAGGGTAAAGACGGAAAACATCCCTAGAGATGCTCCCAGCAGTTGTGCAAAAAAGACATTTTTATCTTTGGATGTTTTCAAGAATCAAAACATCTGATGTGAGAATAAATTTGTTTTTCAAAGCAGCATTTAATGCGCATGAACTTTAAAGTAACGCCTGTTACTTTACACCAGGTAACCTCTAAAGTTTCTCTAATATCTGAAGAGTTCAAGATTTTTTATTTCCTTAGCCATCATTCTACCTCACATAAACTATACTGCCCTAAGTATTAGGTTCAATCGTAAGAAATTACTACCCTACTAAATATACCACCAAACAACCGTTAGTGGTGATATAACAAAGTGGAAGTCATTGAGAACAACAGAAGGTCAGACACAAAGTGCCGGGCCATGACGGAGTGAGGTCTGCACGTTGGGGGGCTGCAAACCTCCAAACTTCATGTGGCCTTCCTGTTATGTTAACTGTAGTGAGCTTTATAGGATTGGTTTTCATGGCATCTAAGCATTACATCAGCTGGTACAAAGCAAAGTGTCGAATGCAGTGGTGTAAAGCACACCCCCGATGAACTCAAGAGCATTAGAGACGTGTTCTCAGGTGTAATGAGTCATGCTTTCTGACGTTTTAATGAACAAGTCTGGGTTTGGCAGTTACTAGGACTACTGCACTTGTCCTGACTGTAATATGTTTAGTTGTGTTGCTTGGTGTGGATGGGGATTATGGTTTGGCTCTGAACTTAGAAAGGAACTCTTAATGCTTCAGCAAATGGACAAGTTCATTCTCCCAACTTTGTGGGGACAGTTTGGGGATGGTCACTTCCTGTCCAACCGACTGAAACAACAGCACAATGCAGGACAGCAAAGTAGTTTAGTGTAGAAAACTCTTCACTTTAGAGCGTCAAGCCAGACCTTCTCATCCAGCAGCAGTGTCTGACCTCACAAATACTGTTACGGCAGAATGGGTCAGAATTACACATGAACATATTTAATAGAAATCATCACCATATGAATTTAGAATGAGGTGTCACTCATATACACTCTTTGTGTTTGCCCCTTCCAGTGGACTGGTGCCTCTACACAACGCCTGCTCTTATGGACACTATGAAGTTACTGAGCTACTGCTAAAGGTACAAATAAACACAAACTGGCTGTTTTTTAAAGGTTTTCTAACAGATGACATACAGCTGAATTGATATTGTTTGTAAATAGAAAAAAATCATATCTAAATTAAGGCTGTAAGTAATGATTATTTTAATAATTGATTATTCTATCGTTTATTTTGGTAAAAGAATTGGCGCATTCTTCAGATCTTTCATTTAACCACTGAAGCCTTTTTACTCGATATTAGAATACATCTTTTAACGTAAATAAACATATGTTAATGTCTGTTTACATTAAAAGATGCAAATAACAAATGAATTTATTTTTTAAATAAGAAAACAAACATGTTGGTGCTTAAAATGCAATAACATAGCATTCCTTTGGGGAATTTGAACCACGCGAGTATAAAACTTTGCCACTTGAGGAATTTTGGGTAAAACATATTTACAGATAAATGTGGTTTTTTTTCTTAAATTAAAAATGTAAACATATTTGCCTTAGTTACTGCTCTAATTATGATGTTTTTTGAGCAATTAACTTTATTTTGAGTCTTTGTGCTCCAGTTAACTATTAAATTAGTCGATTAATCTGATGAATCATTTCAATCCTCTCCTAAATTGTTCATTAAAGCCTAAAAGAATCAAATTGCTCTCCATTCTTTTTTACATTTTCACTCATATTGTGTCGTTTTTCTGCTCTGCGTTCAGCACGGAGCTTGCGTGAACGCCATGGATCTGTGGCAGTTCACGCCTCTACACGAAGCGGCTTCCAAAAACCGGGTGGAGGTCTGCTCTCTCCTGCTGAGCCACGGCGCTGACCCCACCCTGCTGAACTGCCACAGCAAAAGCTCTGTGGACATGGCGCCCACTCCCGAGCTGAAGGAGAGACTCACATGTGAGCATGGCTGAATGTGACGCTGGAGAAACGAGCATTACTCACGTTGTACTTCTCAAATATGCACTAAAACCGACAAATTATTACATTTTTTAAGCATGTTTATAGTTATTACTTCTCTGTCTTCCTTCAGACGAGTTTAAGGGCCACTCGCTGCTTCAAGCAGCTCGAGAAGCAGACATGACCAAGGCCAAGAAGACCCTCGCTCTGGAGATCATCAACTTCAAACACCCTCACACACATGAAACTGCGCTGGTGAGATCAACTGTGCTGCTCGCATGCTTTTTTTTTTTTTTTGTTACACACTGAAGGCACCTGATTTGTCTAACACTCTCTTGCGTGTGCTTGTGTTAGCATTGCGCAGTGGCGTCTCCACACCCCAAACGGAAACAGGTCACAGAGCTGCTGCTGAGGAAAGGTGCCAACGTTAATGAGAAGAACAAGGAGTGAGTGCTCTTTTCAGCTTCTTGCCCCGTTCGCAAACACCAAGAGGTTATTTCAGACGCGTCCTGACGCTGATTTATTTCAGAGGTGAAGATGACAAGTTGCTTTTCTGACGCGAATAATCAAAGGAGGGTTTGTTCCCGGGCGTCTTCAAGGAATTAATCGGGAAAGTGTGATGCCGGTCCAAGATTAGTTTTGGTACCAAGACTGTAAGCCAGGCTTGAATTTAGTTTGAAGCCGTAAAATTTGTTTTGACTTGTTTTACGAGGATGTATCACCCTGTGGGTCACAGACTGGGCTTAAAATGGTGGTCTAGTTTCTAGGTACACCACAGTTTTAAAGCGTGAGCTTTCAAAACCACATAACCTCTCAAGGCAAGCCCTTTTTTTTTTTAAGGATCTACCAAAGACAACCCCTCCTCGCCCTGTTGCTGCAAGCACCGTTCTTTAAAAAATATGTTTCCTCAAATAGATCTGGGTTGTTAAAAAAATGGATAGGAAAGTCAGCCTTGCTGTTTTTAGATAAAACGCTGCAACACTTGGCTCGTCTGCTTCAAATTTATGGTTCTTTGTTTTCAAATTCCATATTTAAATGTTTGCATTTCAGTCAAGCTTGTTTTCCCTTTGCAAACGGTGATTACACACACTTTGAGCATTTACTCTGGAGTGATTAAGCAAACGCAAAGAACCGACAAAGACATACAGCATGGCAGCCCGCCACGAGGCTTCACTCAGCAACAAGAGATATTTTATCTGTATTTAAATCTGTGATGATGCTGTTTAAAGGAAATCAACCAACGTTTCTGGGAGGCGAACAGTTGGTGTTAAACTTGCAATATCTTCTCTCTGGTTCCAGTTTCATGACGCCTCTTCATGTAGCAGCGGAGCGGGCTCATAACGACATCATGGAGGTACTTCAGAAACATGGAGCAAAGGTAAACGAGTCATTTTAAGTGTATTTTCCATATCTATTTTTTAATTGATGCATTGATAAACTGCCGGATTTTATACTTTGTTCATATCAACAGAAAGAGATCCTAAATCTCTTCTGTTTCTAATAAGTTTGACCCTTATTTTGCTGTTGAATCATCTTTTTGAAAAGTTTTAATGTATAACACTACTTGTGATAGTTTCTTAAAATTGTTATTAAAGGGAAAATGTATATTTTTGCTGTAAAATTAGTAAAAACCCCAGCAGAGTTTAAAAATAAACACAAAAAGTAATACATATATTTGCTACATTGAGTCAAACACACAGACTCATAATTTAACCTTTGATCTTTGCAAACACGTTTTTTTCTCCCAAATCTCTAAATTTAGCTACTTATTCAACATTATATGTTTGACAAATCAGCATTATTATATATATATATATATATATATATATATATATATATATATATCTTATATATATCTTCTTAGATCAAACATCACTTGGGTTCTGGGTTTATTAAATCTAATTTACCCAGAAATCATTTCCCCAGCACACATGCAAATCTTCTTCTTTTTTTTTTTTTTTGCCAAAATAGATGTAAATCATTAACAATGGGAACATTTCTGTGAGTCTTAAGTACATAAAGTGCAGCAGCTCCTTGGAGAGTCCTAACGGTGAGATGTTTGTGTGTGCAGGTAAATGCCCTGGACACGCTGGGCCAGACGGCGTTGCACCGCGCGGCGCTGGCAGGCCACCTGCAGACCTGCAGGCTGTTGTTAGGATACGGGGCGGACGCCACGCTGGTGTCCCTGCAGGGCTTCACCGCCGCTCAGATGGGAAACGAAGCCGTGCAGCAAATTCTCAATGGTATGCTGCGCTTTGTGTGGGCGGGGAAGGCGGGGGGTGGAGGGGGGTAGCAGGAAGAGCACATGTGTAGGTCGTGCTGGGGTTTGGTTGCTAAGCATCAGCTGCAGATTGGAGGATTATCCGGGAATTGTTCTGAAAGGTCGATATTGATATTTTCGCTGTGAAAGAGCAGGGAGGTAAGCAGGCTTTGAGTGAGCCGACTAGGGATTGAAGAGACTCGGCGTTACAAGTTCTCAGGATTTTCTGAGTAAAAAGATTTTTTTTTAATGAATGAATTACATCAAAATGTATTTCTCCTCATCTAAACCCCTCATGTTTTTACATCACTTTATGAGCATTAAAGGAAAAAAAAGCAATTTATCCTCTATAGAGGATCATCGTCCATGTATAAATTGTTTCGCTCGTATCTCTGTGTACATGTGAAGAGAATTCAAATGCCTTCCTTCTTCACTTCCTAAAACAGGCCGCTCAGAGTTTGAGATTATTTTTTTAGTTTTTTTCTTCCCACTGATGTTTGTCCAAAACATATTCAGGCTCTGACGCCTCCATTGATCTTCTGGCTCGCTTCTCTACAGAGAACGTCCCGGTCAGAAACTCTGATGTGGACTACAGACTTCTGGAAGCTGCCAAAGCTGGAGACCTGGATACCGTCAAGGTAGTTTATTTATTTCATGACGCATTTCTGTTAAATGACGGATGATTTCACTCAGTCTAACTTCTGAAATTATGTAAATATTTACCTCAAAAACATAAAGGGACAAATAGATGTGGTACGTAAGACATAAGGTTCATAAAAAAGGGAAACATGAATACACATCTCGATTCAGCATAATCAAAATTAGACTAACTTGCTCTGTCTCTCACGTTGTTGAGGAATTTTAGTTATTTGCAGCATTGGTTTAATCTACTGAAGTTTGCAGACATTTGTTTTTGCACAGTTAAGGTATTAAATAATAATTAAAAACACTTGAAGGTTTTCTAAAGTAGATGCTTACTGAAACTTGCATGTTTTGGCTAAAATGTAACATGAATTTTATCCTATGTCTTTGTCTCAGCATTTCTTTTATGACTTCAGCAGTGTTGCTAATATTTATTTATTTATTTATTGTATTGTTCTTATTATGCGTTTTTCTTTCCCTCTGTAAATAAAAATATGTTCTTAATAACTCACATGTATAAATAAAGGTTAAGTAAAAGGTATGAACTTCAGATCGGCACTTTAATAGTCATTACTGACTTGATAAATGTCAGATGTTAAGGCTAGCTAGTCTGCAAAACAATACTGTGTTTGAAAGTAGGCTTGAGGTTTTTGTGCTGTAAGTTGTTTATGATTTTCTGCAGGACGGCTCTTCTGTTTTACCTCTGACATCGACATTGTTAATTTTGGGGCAACTTTTCTACCCCACTGCCATGATTCTAGAACCGTCCTAAACAAACACTTTTCCAATCTCTTACTAACATGTTAACTAAATCCTGGAAAAAATTCAAGCAATGGGAAAGTTTGTTTTAGCTTCTTTGAGCATCACAGTTGGTGTGTTTTTTTTCTTTCTTTCTGGATTTACGCATTTGCTTTACATCAAACACGCCCATATTATTCCGTTTTCAACTCATTTGTCCAAAGAACCCCATTCCAGAAGTTTACATCGATCTGGTTTTTATGTTTTTCTTAGAGAGGAAAGGTTTCCTCAGTGCGGCCTCTGTCTGGCTGCACAGGCTTACTCTCTCATATCCACATTAGCAGGAACCTGGTGGAGCTCGATCCAGGATCGTTCAGGGCTCTTGGCCATTTCTTTTAGCATCTTGCGGCCAGATTTAGAAATATTTTAAATGTCCTCTATTAATCTCTCACAAGCTGCTCCTATCTTCTTTCTGCAGGCTCGCTCTCAGTCTCATTATGGTGTTCGTTCAGTAATGAGACTGAGTAATGATGTCCTAATCATGTACACCTGGTGTGATACTCTTGTGTGTGCCCAGCTGTAAACAGTTTGATATAAACTGGTTTGTGAACCTTCGGTTACAGTAGAGCCAGTGGTTTCTCTTGTTGGGTTTTAAATAAAAATGCCTTGACCTTTACAGCTGTTCCTTCTGCTCTGTTAAATGTCAGCTGATTATTGTTCAATCTGAGTTGAAGGACTTGTTTATTGTTGCCCTTTTTTGATTTTAAGAATAATAAAACCTTTTATTCTGACGATTGAGTGAACCATGCTGCAGTTCATGTTTTCTTTTTCCAGTAATAATGAACAGAATACCAGAGGAAGGTGACAGTCGCTCCGGGGAGACAGAGGACTGATGCCTGGCTTGTTTCCATGTTCGTTTTTAGACAATAGTTGTTAAATGGGTCAAAAGAGGCACTGAGCCCAGAACGGATGATGATTTGACAGATTAGCAGAGGAGGAGATGAGATCTGCTTTATTTAATTTATTTATTTTTTTGTCACCCCACTGTATGTTTTTCTGAGCTCAGATGCAGAAAAAATATAATCCTGTGTTTATGTTTACGAGGCTGCTGTTGATGCTTCCATAAGTGATCAGCCTGTTCGATGAAACTCGTTCAGAGAGATTTAGAATAAATAGATATAAGTGGGATGCAGCCCAGCCAAGACTACTGCTGGCTTGGAAAAGTATGAATTTGAGTGAAATGTTTTTCAGGTTTAGATAAGTACATAAAAGGAAAAGTAGAACATTTCAATTTTTGATTTTTCTGGATTGTCTAAAAACGAAATTTATTCATTCATTTAAGTTTTATTTACAAAGCAACTTGCACAGATAAAAAAAATCACTACATTGAAATATCAATGAAATAAATTAATATCTTGCTGCCAATTTATCTGCTCTTCTGTTTAAAATCTGTCTCTTCATCTTTAAATGTATCCAGACTGATGTTTAAACCACTGCAAAAAATATTTACCATCCTGCTAAACTTTTGCTTTAATATTTTACATTTATTTCAAAATAAATTATCTCTTGAAAACTTTGACGTAAAATGTTATTTCACATCAAAGGTACGGGATCCTTGTCATCTTTTTAAGTTTAAGTTCAAAATGTTTCTCTGAAACAAGGAACTGAGTTATTGCAATCGTTTTCTAAGCATTGTGTGCGTTCAGTTCGGTGTGCATGCTGATTGAGGATTCTTTACTCCCTCTTGTTTCTCTGCAGTCGCTGTGCACAGCTCAGAATGTGAATTGTAGAGATCTAGAGGGACGGCACTCCACTCCTCTTCACTTCGCTGCCGGCTACAACAGAGTGTCAGTGGTGGAGTACCTGCTGCACCACGGGGCCGACGTGCACGCTAAGGATAAAGGGTGTGTGAAAATAAGAGAAACATTCAGCTCATTAGTTCTTTGTTTTTTCATACAGAGTTTTAGCAAAGCAAGTTTTATTTTTGACTCTGTCCCCCCCCCCCGACAGTGGCCTGGTTCCTCTACACAACGCCTGTTCCTACGGTCACTACGAGGTGGCCGAGCTGCTCGTCCGGCACGGCGCCTCAGTCAACGTGGCCGACTTGTGGAAGTTCTCGCCGCTTCACGAAGCTGCAGCAAAGGGCAAATACGAGATCTGCAAGCTGTTGTTAAAGGTTGGGCTCAAAAAAATCCTTGTCCGTCAAATACAATTCAGATCTTTTAACGGCGGGTTTGTTGTGCTGCCGATTTAAGTCTTAGATTGCATGCAAACCTGTCTTTGGAAACTAAATCAAAGTGACTTTGAAGCACAAGCACTCTTACTGAAATTCAACAACATCTCCTGCCTTATATTGATAAAGCAATCAATTATTCATTGTTCCGCGTTAGTGGAATATTTGCCAGCGAAATCACTAAATAAGTCATTTTCTTGACCAGACTGCAGACCAATTAAAGCAGACTAAAAGTAACTCTAATTGGAATAACTGCTTCCTTTTTCCCTGACACGTCCACACAAGTCGACACGGCGAGAGTCTAGTGAGAGCTGCTGTCAAAGCTGTGAATTAAACTCCTTTTTACTAACGCTCTTAATCACATCTGATGACGTTTTATTCTGCTTATTAAACTACTGAAATGCTCTCTTTGATTTCAAATAAGAGGCAGACATTTACAGGAAAGCCTCAGTCGATCTTGTTGAAAAGCTGCTCTTTCACAGTTTTAGAATATTTATTATGCAGAAGCTGCCAAGTCTACATGGTCATTAAAAAAAAATGTAAGTTGGCTTTAAATTCACCAGTCACAGGTCTTAAATTTGGTTTGTCACCAGTTGCTAATATAGCTTCCCCAGATGGCTGGATGACACCCCAAGCATCCCATATATTTATAGTTTATTTTCTGTCTTAAATTTTAGCTTAGCTGCTGTTAAAAAGGTTATAAAAAGTTTGAAATTTGTCTCGAATTTGAATCTTGAATCTGCCTTGAACCTGTAGATAATCCCGATAAAGCATCATGAAATCAGGCTAAGCTAAAGATCAATCTGTGTTGTTGGATGGACGTGTTTGATGTTTTTTGAAAAACATAATATGTTTTTGCTGCCAGTCTGAATCAAGTAGAGATTTTTTTTTAATTTTCTACACATGTAAATTTCAGTATTTAAGATTTCATCTTTTCTTTGTCATTTTCTAATGTTTTTCCTGCTGTTGTTTTCCTGGACAGATGATATATTACTTTGTCAGAATGAAATCATAAAGTAGGGAATAAAACTCCCACTAGACTTTAGGATCCAAATGGCTTTAAAACCAGCAGTGGAGTAATGGACAGTTCCAGGACACCGGTGGACACCGGTGGACACCCAGTGGAGCGGTCCCACAACATCCAGTCCTAATGAGGACATTTTAAATTGTCCATTGAAGTGACAAGTAGAAACTGTAACCCAGAAGGACGCTGAGCAATGAGAGTGTCTGGTTTGCCTTCTTCCCTTGTGGTTTCTACCTCACTGAGCGTCTCGTATTACCGTTTCTCCATCTCACCGACTCCTTGAGGACTGTCCAAGGTCTTCATCTTACTCATCAAATGTCATCCTCTTATTCTTATTGGCATCAGGGCTCTGGCATTTGAACTGGCTTTGTGTTTCCTTCTGACGATGAATCATTTTGGAACATTTTCCAACTTTAGTTAGCTGAATGTTTTTTTTTATCTGTCGTTTCCCCACCGTTAGCATGGCGCAGATCCCACCAAAAAGAACCGAGACGGGAACACGCCCCTGGACCTGGTGAAGGACGGCGACACAGACATCCAGGACCTGCTGCGGGGAGACGCCGCGCTGCTGGACGCCGCCAAGAAAGGCTGCCTGGCTCGGGTGCAGAAGCTGTGCAGCCCGGACAACATCAACTGTCGGGACACGCAGGGACGCAACTCGACGCCGCTGCACCTGGCAGGTAGTGTGTTCTCAAGCACACACCCACACACACGTATCCCCGTTAGTGGGTGAAAATACAATGTTCCAGTCGAATGAGCATCACAAAGGTTTCCAATACACCATAGTTCAGAAAGGCCCGTTAAAGTACTGAAATATTCAGATTTCATTTTGTCGGTAAAATCAGGTTATAAATGATATATGAAGATACTGAACAAGGCATGCAGTTGCAGTCAGAAGTTTACATAAACTTCAGATTTTTTAACAGGCTTTTTCTATTTAAAATGACTTCAAGGTGTGTTTGAAATCGTTTTCCAGTTCGAACACCCAGTTCATCTCCAAGTTTCAAACATGTTGTTGTTGAAATTCAACAATACTGTCCACTTATGGCAGTGTATCATTGGCAGCCTAACAATATTATTATAAAATTACTGCAACGTCTTGTAATGTCTGTCGTCTCCATAAATGATTAATGTAGACACCTTTTTTATATACAAAAATAATGCAGTCAAATTGCTTTAAAGTTATTATTTTGTCTTTTAAGTATGTATTTTTAAGGATTTTGACATTAGTTCTTCCACTTTGTGCGATGCTCCATCATTATGGGCAGCAAAATAGTTCTATAGCTTTCTGCTGCCACCAACCGTCGTCTTGGATTTAAAATCCTCACGTCGATTCCTAAAAACAGGCTTTTCATCACCGAGCCCAAAAAGCTCATTTGCTGTTTCGTCTGAATGTAGAAGATTTCTGCAGAAGGTGTTTGGTTTGTCCAGTGAAGCTTCCAACCAAATAGAAGCATCTAAAAAGGACTGAGAGCGCTGCAGCGTGTAGATGGAAATGTAGGTAACCTCGTCTTAGACTGCAGCCAGGAATGGGTTTCCTTTAACACGTCAGAAAGTGAAAGTAAGTATGTTTTTGGTGCCAATCGCTCCCTCAGTCTCCTCCAGTTAGTCTGTCAAAGCCGCCCTTTGTATTCTGGCGCTGCGTCTTGCCAACAGCGAGGAAGTAAACACAACCACGCAACTGCAGCCTTCAGGATGAAGTCGTCCTACCGGCCAGCAGGCTCAGTTATGTAATTACATCTAGATCAGAGTTTTACCAGATTTGACACTCATGTCTTTTTGTGTAAATTTTCTAGCAATAAAAATGAAGCTAAAAGTGGATTCTTTACCTGTTTGTCAGAAAGCTGATGTCCTTTTAGTTCCTGCTTGCTGATAACATTCGGACACAGCTGCTTGAGGGCATCTTGTACAATTTCCATTTCAAATATTAGCTACAAATGTGAGTATTTATTTAAAAATCATACCCCAATTAGCCAAATGTTTAAAGATTTACGTTTTTGTTGTGCTTACAAATAAGGCGAGGCGACCTCAAATAGTCTCACCAGCCAGAAATAATGTTATTTTGGCCCCGAGGCTCAACAAGCCTCATTGTTATTTATATATTCAGCATCTGTAATCATCGTGTCATCAGTTAGAGCGATAACAAATCTGTTTGTTCTACCAGAGACACCTCTCAGACTCCAACAGGCACAAGCAGAGGCTTAATGAGATTCATACCTAAGTGAACATCCGTCTGTACAAACCAGAGAAGGCTTTCGTTTCTATAATAGAAATTATAGACGTATAAAATCAGAAAGGGTTTGTTTGGCCTTTAACTGGCTTTATTGCTCTTTTTGTCAGCATTAAGTGGCTTTTAGCGCCAAACTCTGGCATAACAATCTGTGCTGTAAACAGGTTTGATGTAAACACAGACGAACAGCATGAAAACAAACAAAAAAAACACTTTTGAAAACTAAACTGTAGTTTTTCTTTCCACATTTTTATTTTTATTATGATTTTTCTTGTTTTTACTTCTATAGAGCTTCTCGAAATGAGCATCTAATTCAATTGCTTGGTTGAGTTTTTTGTGAGAAGAAATTATATCTTAGATAAACGTTTCCAATGTTTACGCCCCGGAGTGTTTAAGGTCCTTTTTTTCCTCTTTATTTCTAAGATTTCCATCAAATTGTATTTTCTGTCAACATATGAGATTTTAACTGTTTGATAATCTTGCACTTAGTATTGTTCAAAATTATTCGTAACCCTGGCAAATTCAGGTTTTAGATTTAAAGACTTGGAATACATCGCCAAAAGAAAAATCATCAAAGTATCACCTGAATCATGCAAAGAGCCGATCAGCAATTTTAAGGGTTTTATTGCTGTAATTCTAACAGAGATTATAGCGTCAATTGTTGAGGAGAATATAAATAAATGTAAACATGTTGATTTATTTATTTTTGTTTGTTTTTAACTTTTAAAATCCACGTGAAATGCTTCCCCCGACTTCATTCAAACCTTTTAGAGTTTGTTTGTTTTTTTCGCTCAGGAAAAACTTCCACAGCGTAGCAGAGCATCAGATCAGACTCACTAGTTGGTCAAGCTGAAAATCGGGCCAAATCTCTATCTCAGCAATTGGTGCATCCATAGTTTCTGCAATCAATCATTCATACATTCAGCAGATCTTAAAACACAGACACACTTTCTGCCTCGATGCGCTTTCCTGTAAAGGGAAAAAAAACAAACATTAAATGTTCTGTTACTTTTTCCAGTTCTCACAGATGGATATTTGATCCAGCTTCGTCACCTCTAACGTCACAGTGTTGCTTCTTCTCTCTTGTCTGCTGTTTGCTGATTTCCAGCCGGCTACAACAACCTGGAGGTGGCCGAGTATCTGCTGGAGCACGGCGCCGACGTGAACGCTCAGGACAAAGGAGGGTTGATTCCTCTACACAACGCTGCTTCGTACGGGGTGAGACTCAACGAGACGCTTCGCGTAGCATTTCTGTGAGATCGGGGATAAAAGTTACCGACACGTTCTCCCTGATCATTCTACAAACTATGCTAATCAGCGCATCTTTTTGAGCTGCTTAAACCCTAAGGAGAAAATTAGCTTCATGAACTTTGAACTGTGATTTAAGACTTAGTAGCAAATTAGCTATATCCGTTGTAAAAATTGCTTTGCTGCTGTAAACCTTAAGGGTAAATCAACTTTATTTTACTGGAGTCCTTGGAAAAGCAACAAAGTTTTTAATTGAAGTATGTTCATCAGGTTGAATTATAAGCAAAAATTTGGTGTGTAAGTGGTGTGTAAGTTTTCTTCCTTGTCACAATTATTCACTACATTTTTGGTCTTTGACATAAAATGGTGTAATGTGATAAATATAGTAAGGAATTTGGTTATTTCTTCTTTAATTGCCCCCTGAATGAATCAGTGCTATTATGTGTAGATCCTCTAGAAAAGATCCGTGATTTAGTTGTTTTTTTTTTTTCCCCACCCCACCCCCTTCATCTGGATTCCCACGAGGTTTTGGAGCGGAACAGTTCTCCTATTTAGTCAGCGCGGCGCTACTAAAAAACTTATGAAGCACATGTTTGCATGAAAGCTTTATGAGCTCTGCGTTGTAGAACACAAACGTAAACCCACTAGGGCATCCCCCCCCCCCCACTGTTCCTCACAAACACGTTACAGTGCGTTTGATGCCGAGGAAGGAAATCGAGGACAAACAACAGAGGGAAGCCACGTAGTAAAACTAGAATCCTGACCATTTTTTTTGTTTTGTTATTTTTTTGTTTGGCATAACATCAGACGTCACAGTTACCAGACGACTCTGATCCTTTCTTTGTTTTTCCATTTGTCTCGCTCCCCTCTCTCTCCTCGTTCCTCTTCGCTTCTCCGTCCAGCACGTGGACATCGCCGCCCTGCTCATCAAGTACAACACGTGTGTGAACGCCACCGACAAGTGGGCTTTCACGCCCCTTCACGAAGCGGCGCAGAAAGGCCGCACCCAGCTTTGCGCCCTGCTGCTGGCCCACGGAGCCGACCCCACCATGAAGAACCAGGAGGGACAGACGCCGCTGGACCTCGCCACGGTAACGACAGGCCGTCCAAACGTCTCCTGTATGAAAATGTAACCGTCTCCAAGTGATTACAGCTCACTATTTTTACCAGCGGAGCACCAGGAGAAGAGTGTGTCAGAGTAAGGATTGTACTTTTTCCACTAATGAGGCTCCGTACCTTGACTCCATGTTTGATTTGAGGAGCTGCAGCTCGTCTCGGACGGAAAACTTTTGCTGCTGACATCCGTGGGTGTGAGGTGTTCCATAATTACAGCACTTCGTAAAAAAAACATGCATAGCCCTTTAACTTTTTAGTTTTTTTGCATTTGTTTTCCACAAACAGCAATATGTTTTATTGGGATTTTACGAGTCGGCCCAGGAGCCGACAACTTGTGGCTCTTTGGGCGCCTCCGCTGTGGCTCTTACATCATTTTTAGGAGTTTTTCCATAAATTCTTGTTCAACAACAGACTTTTAAAAGTAACTAGCTCCAAACTAAGCTACCTAGCTTTCTTTATTTTCCATATTTATTTAGAAAAATAGTTGTCATTCTGGTAATGGCGGATTGCATTTGGTTCTAAAATCTTAGCTTAATTTTTTTTCATAAAGCCTTTTTATGTAGTCCATATTTAGAAAACTGATTTTTGCCACTCTAGTCGAGCTTTATTTTGTAGCACCAGGGACAAAAGTGGCTTTTCAATGGAAAACGTTGCTGACCTCTGTGCTAGATCTATAAAATGTAGATGTGAAGCAAAAGAAGGTTATTGATACAGGTTTGTTAACAGTTAACAAACTGAGTTAACTGAATAATGGGGGCCAATACAAATATCAGATTCCTATTTGAATAATTTTCCTACTGAGCTACTTTGGGTTAATCTGTGACACGAAACACCAATAAAATACATAGAAACCTACAGTTTAAACATGAACTCAGGTTTTTTAAAACAGCTGTATCTAGTTTATCTGGCTTGCATAAAAAACAAAGATGGAATCTGTCTCTTTATAAGTTTCCAAGTTCTCACACTTTCCCTTTCTTGCCGCTGCAGGCGGATGACATTAGAGCGCTGCTGATTGACGCCATGCCACCAGACGCCCTGCCGAGCTGTTTGAAACCGCAGGCCACTGTGGTGAGTTCCCATCAGCGGTGTTTAAGCGAAGGCTGCTGAAAGCAAAGCAGACGGTTAGATCTCAGCATGTGCAGGCATCTTTAGGAGGCGCACTTTGAGCTGCAGCACGAAAAAACCAAACAAAAGAAGAGACAGCTCCAGCACAATATCTGAAAGGATTTCAGACTCGAGCTTGAACTCTACAGACAGTTTAGTCGGGAGCAAAAGATGTAAACTAAAAACTAATCGGACGTGTGAAACGCTGAGAAGCGGGAGAGATGAAAGCAGCGGAGCCGTCAGTCAGACTGGCAGCTCGGCAGCAGGACATGAAAGCTGCACAAACTGCAGCCGGAGCGTCAAACTAGTTGGTGCATGCGAAGTTTCTCTGGCGGTTTCAACTTCCAGCTTCGACGAAACAACCGAATCCCCACTTTTCTCACGCAGGTGACCGCGGGAGTGGTGAGTTCAGGCGCAGCCGGCGGCGTGGTCATCTCGCCATCTCCGTCTCCGTCCTGCCTGTCGGCGGCGAGCAGCATCGACAACCTGACCGCGCCCCTCGGCGACATCGCCACAGCCGGGGCGACGGGCGTCGCCGATGGAGCTTCGGGGTCCGACAGGAAGGAGGGTGAATGTACGCCAGCGGTTTCAGTTTCAAAAGTCTCAATTGTGTTGTTTTTACTTATTTGACCAACAGATGTTTGTTTAAGAATTAAACGGACTAAATGGGAACACATACGGCGTCCAAACCTTTTGCCAAAAGGCCAAAATCATCTTAATTCTGTTTAATATAAAAAATTTAAGAAATGATTAATTTTGACTTATTTTTTCTATTTTAATCAACTCGGTAATAAACTAAACATGGAGTAAATCTGTAAATCATTGCAGATTGAAAATATATAAAAGAGTCAGGCTTATTTTTTGGGTCAAAATCCAGTAAAGTTGCTGGACAGGTCGTCTACTCCCTTGTTGTTGTGTGTAAATGCTGTTTTCGGCTGTTTTCACATGAGCAGCAGCCTCTGGTGAACCGACTGACGTCTCTGTCTGTGCAGCTCTGCTCGACATGACCATCAACCAGTTCTTGAAGAGTCTGGGACTGGAACACCTCCGGGACATCTTCCAGAGAGAGCAGGTACCCTGGGAAACGTCCTCATCCAACTCATTCGCTTCTGCAACTTCATTTGTTTTGCTTCCATTTTACGTTGCTCATATTTGTTGTTAATTACAGGGGCTGACTCTTTCCTCTGGGATTAAACAAAAAAAAAACATTTTAAATCCCACAAACCTGAAGACAGTGGTTATCTTGTAACTTTTTATTCTGGGGCTATAAACATTTTAATGAGTCTTCTGCATTTATTATTTACTCCGGTTTGTTTTTGTGGGCACGCATCTGCAAACCTCGTGGCATTCCCATCTGCCTCATCTGTAATTTGTTTTTAGTCCTAATTAGAAAATTCTAGACAGGAGAGACGGGAAGGAGACAGATGGAGAAAAACGAACAGGAGGAGAGGAAGACGACCGTTTTTCCACAGGAAGAAAAGACCGGGCCGAGTGCCAGAGTAGATTCCCCACGAACGCCGTTCAGGAAGCGCTGATTTACTCCCGTTATCAGCGAGGAGCCGTATCTCCCATCTGATCTCCTCGGACAAATTTGCAGAGCAGGAAGAGAAAAATCCGCCGTAATTTATTTGCATATCAGTTCTGTGATTACCGCCAACCGTTTGGTGACCTTTTCATCTTCCCTCCTTCCCTTTTCATGAATATTTGTCAGCCCTATTTCCTCCGATATGTCACGGATCTCTCTGGCTGTCGTTATTAATGAGCGCTGCTTCTTTACGATCGGTTTAAAATGACTCGCGCGCATGTGTTTGTCAAACGTACAGCCACCGTGGGTGTGGTGGGTCCATCACAGTGTGCCATTTCCCAGTTTGCGTTCTCTCGGTAGCATAAATCTGACGAGGCGTGTCGTTTGTCTCCGGGCAGATTTCGCTGGATGTTCTGGCAGACATGGGCCACGAGGAGCTGAAGGAGATCGGCATAAACGCTTACGGCCACAGACACAAACTCATTAAGGGCATCGAGCGGCTGCTGGGCGGCCAGCAGGGTCAGGAAAATACACCAACACACACACGCAACCACACACACACACACACACACACACACACACACACACACATTGCTTAATTACGTCTTATATAAGCTCATGTTCCTGGTAAATGTTGGAACGGTGACAGATTGCAGCATCATCTGAATCTTAAAGTGTCAGTTTATGTTTGATAAAGTTTTTTAGACACTTTTATGGTTTTCTGTGTTGAAGCCTTAAAGGTCAAATACATTTTTCAACAAATTGTATTCTCAGTGTGGGGAAAAAGGAAAAATAAAAAAGTTGTGTGGAGAAATCCACACAACTTTGCCCTCACTTTAGCTTTTTTAGGTCTTAAGCTAAAAGATGAAGCATTTTAGTCTTAAGAGTGCAACAGAATCCTTATGTACTCTCTAATTCTATGCTCAGATTTTTTTTTTCCATTTGCACCATTTGAGTTCTAACTTGAGTTTTGTAAACGGTGCGTTCAGGTGGAAACCCGTACCTGACGTTCCACTGCTCCAGCCAGGGCACGGTGCTGATCGACCTGGCGCCGGACGACAAGGAGTTCCAATCTGTGGAAGAGGAAGTAAGCACATCCTCACATTTCACTTCACCATCCGCCTGTCTGTTTCGATTTCAGGTATGAATATGTGTTTAGCTTTTCCTCGGAAAACACTCGAGCGAGTTGACGAGACACACACAAAAAAAACGGCGTCGCAGCCGATCAGAGTATCAGTGACTGAATTACTCCGGCAATGGAGAAGAAGTGATTGAAGGAGACAACAGATGTGTGTGTAAACGGGCCTAAATTAATGAGAAGTGACAGATGTTAACTGGAATTTCACATGTAATTTTCCACGTAAAATGACTCGACTCTAGTTTGTGATTCGCTCATTACGGCTCCGTTTCCATCCTCACTTTCCTTACTTTTGTAAGTGTGCGCAGCACATATTCCTGCTGAGGCTTCACCTCTGCAGCTGAAATTCCTCTAAATTTCCCTCGAGTCCCATCCAGGTATTTGGTTTAATGAGTTACTGCTCCACATCCGCAGTAAATATATGGATTCTGTAGCAGCTGAGATAGCAGATAAGCAGCACGTTTCCCGCGTGCTTTGTTCTTGGTTTTTAATGCGCCGCCGCTTGTTGATGTCGCCCTCAGCTGCAGAGCACGATCAGAGAGCACCGCGACGGAGGCAACGCAGGCGGAGTCTTCAGCCAGTACAACATCATTAAGGTGCAGACTGGAAGCGCGCTCACACTCGCACATAGAGTGCCATCACTTTTTTTTTTTTTTTTACCGGATTACTGTTTAAAGCTTAGGATTTAGTCAGATTTTTAAACTTCTGCACAAACCTTCTGCCAACTTTCCCCGCTGACTTTCTTCCTCTCTGCAGATTCAGAAGGTTGTGAACAAGAAGCTGCGTGAGAGATACGCACACCGGCAGAAGGAAATCGCTGATGAGAATCACAACCATCACAATGAGCGAATGCTGTTCCATGGTAAAGAAAAAATGAGATGAAAATAATGTTGATGTATTTAATTAAAAATAAAATAAAATCCAAATGATACCTATTTTTATATTATTGATTGAAATAAACACATTTTATTATCTAGATCATTAAAATCTATTTTTACTAGTGCATAAAAAAATGCAAATACAATATAAAACATTTTGAGAAACATAAAAAATTGTGTATAATTATTCGTTTATGCTTTTATAAAAATCTTATTTGTTTTTGTTCAATTTATGCATCGATTTAAGTTATGTGGTAACATTTTGTATTAATAAAAAATATATAAATGCCTTATAAAAACAATTAAATTTAAATATTATCACATAACATATTATGGCTAGATTTTTTTTTTTCCAATAAAAAAAATGTAAATAAATTTAGACGTATTTAGATCTTTAGCTGTCAATTGTTTGGTGGAAATTGACAGTTATGTGCAAATGTTTGGATTTCCTTGTGGCTCAATTATTTGTTTATATTTAAGTGAAGTAAATTTAACAATGCCAGTTTTCGGCCAGTTTTTTTTTTTGTACTAGTGATTTTTACTCTACAGTAAAGTGAAAGTAGGCAATGGTTACTATGCACCTCAAAGTTCTAAATTTTTTTATTTTTTCTGATTTGATCCAGAGAAAAAAAAAAAAAAAAAAAAGCTACGACCATAAAACAAGTTCAACCTCAAAATTTGTTGCAAGCTACAAACTTCTCACTATTTGAGGGGAAAAAGCAACAAAACGAGGCAGAATTTTCCCACCCATGTTGGAGGTTCCCTGGAGTTTGTAGTGACTTTCTCCTGTTTGACAGATACAAAACGCAGCTTGGCCAAGGTTCAGCCATTCATGCTCTGGAAGATTAACTTTGTACTCCGACGTTTTCTTTCTTCCAGCTTGACTGGAAGCTTGAGCCGATCTCGTTTATCGCCCTTCCCGTTTGGACCACACGGCTTACTGGGGACGGCGCCCTCAGGGCCGCGGCGCAGTGCAGTTCCTTTAAAGCGGCGTGCTGCGGAGCTGAAAATTCCAGGAAATAATCTGGCTTCTCTGATGCCTGAAATGGCCTGTCTGGCTCCAGTCATCTTAGATCCTTCTCAGATCGTAGATTTCCCAGAAAAAAACGCCTCTTGATGCCTGATGCGCCGCGTCTTTCATACTTCGTGAATCAGAGGCGATCCTTCACGTCATTTACCGAGGCATTCAGAGCAACTTGTGTTGAAGCTTCTGACTAAAGCAGAAAATGAGTTTTAAACAGATTTGCTGTGGAAGATTAAAAAAAAAAAAAAGTCCACGAGGAGATAAATCGAGAGCATGTACCGGTTCAACAATGAGTTTCTCACTTCCCCAGGTTCCCCCTTCATCAACGCGATCATCCACAAGGGTTTTGACGAGCGACACGCCTACATCGGCGGCATGTTTGGGGCCGGGATCTACTTCGCAGAGAACTCCTCTAAAAGCAACCAGTACGTCTACGGGATCGGTGGAGGGACGGGGTGTCCCACTCACAAAGACCGCTCCTGCTACGTGTGTCACAGGTCAGCCACTCCTCTGGACTTAATTAGTGAGCTGAACACCGAAGCACGCTGGGTGGGGAATTGTATACATATATATATATGTATTTTCCTTCTGCACGCGTCTGCAGACAGATGCTGTTCTGCCGGGTGACTCTGGGTAAGTCGTTTCTCCAGTTCAGCGCCATGAAGATGGCGCACGCCCCCCCGGGTCACCACTCGGTCATAGGGCGACCCAGCGTCAACGGGCTGGCGTACGCAGAGTACGTCATCTACAGAGGGGAGCAGGTCAGTGCACAAACTGTCAGGTTTTTTTTTTTTTATTCAAAACTGAAAAGGGATTTAGATTAAATACTTTTTGTTGGACTTTCAGCTGTTATGTTGTTTGTACTAGTAATGTAACTCACGATTATGTTAGTAGTCAATTATTCCGTTTCATTTAACCGTTTAAGCTTTTCTGCGTAGTATCAGTAATGCATTAAAAGATTTAAATGAACAAATTCTTCATCTGCTTTTTTTAACTGAACATAAACATTTTAGTGCTTAAAATGTTTTCATTAATTTTCCCTTCGGTTTGTGCTGAAATAACGCAGCTCAGATCCACATTCATGGTTTCTGTGTTCTTCAGGCTTACCCAGAGTACTTGATCACCTATCAGATTATGAAGCCAGAGAGTCTGGCTGCACCCGCTGCCACCGCAGAGCAGAAGTCCTAAAGGACCGACACAGCTGGAACTGAAGATGACCAGAACAATTTCCTTAAACGGACCATAAGCGAAGGAGGGGAAAAAAGCAGTCCACACCTCTGACGTGAAGTTTCTGGAGCCGAGTCCGAGAGGGTTGATGTGAAATAATCCCTCGAAAGATTCTGAAATATGCTAAAAGAGCAGGCTGAGTCGGGCTTAACCTGTAAGTTCAGTCCAAAGTCAGCAGACGGCAGAAATCCATTCTTATTTAGTGTGATGATATGGAGGAGACGCAGGTTGTTCAGCCGTTTTGCGGCTCAGTCACAGAAACCACAGACTGTTTGCTGTTTTGGTGCCTGTGTGCCGCTCGTCCGTTCTGTCCTCACATCTTAATGCTTTGTTTTGACAGCCGGTCCCTCTTTTGCTGCTTTGAATCATTCACAATGAGAAATTTAGCAACAGTCACGCCGAGAGAAAAGAAATTCAGAGCGTTTAATCTAACATTTCCACCCTGTGGGGCTGAACAAGACAAGAAGAAGACCGCGTGAAATGAGTCTAAACAGAAATAACAAGAGCTCTGTAGACAAATTACACCCCGGAGGCGAAAAAACCAAAGGCTAACGGGACGCAGTCGGACCACAATCCAACGCTGCAGACGTTCCACTGCACTCTGTTAAAGGGACCAGCTTCGCTTTGCAGCCAGTGTTGGGATGAATCGGCTCCTGTACAGAGCAGCCGGAAAACATTCAACCCAAAAATATGGACGCTAATAATAAAAATAATAACGATACACACAGTACTTTTGCAAAAGTATCCAGAGCCATTGAGCTTTTTCGCAACTTCACTTTATAACCACAACCCTCAATGCATTTATTTGGGATTTTATTTTATAGACCAACAGGAAGTAGTACGTTATTTTAAAGTGGAAGGAAACGTTACTCGGTCTGTCTGTTCTCTGATGTTCCCCAATAAACATTCAAGGCCTTCGTGCACAGCTCTGTCCACATGAAGAGAGTTGCTTTCATATGATTTTATTTTGAAGCATCAGGGTAAAGAGGGCTAAATGCAAATGAATGCCACACTTTTCAGATTTCTATTTGTGGAAAACCTTTAAAACTTAGAAATTTTCAAGAACAGAAAATGTCGATTATTTTTCCGTCTACCGAACTGTTGTCCGCTATTACATAGTTGGAGTGTCACAGAAATCTCTTTTGAAATTCATTGGACAGAAAGTTCGACTGGTTTGAAGACTTTTGCAGCGTACTGTGTGTTCTTATTGTGTTTCTGCTCAATTTCTGGTCTTAATTTGAGATAATATGATATTTTTGAGGTGTTGAGTGTTAACTCTCTCCTCTCTGTTCTTTGAATCACCTAAAATAGCTCTGACTTTATTGATAAGAATGTTTAGAATCGTAAAAAAAAAACACTTACTGCTGCCTTTCCAGACCATATCTAATATTTGCACACAAGCACCTACACACAGTTTATTTGGCACAAATTAAAGACATTATTGTGAAGGATTGATTTTAAAAAAAAAAACAACAACATAAAAAACTTCACTTTTTAAGCTTTCAGTGCAGTCACTTTAACATTCGCAGTTCATTTCAGTGTAAACCACTCCAACGTCCTAAACGTGCATCTTCCACCAGTAAGTGTTTACACTGCAGTAGTGGGGTAGACCAGCTCCAAGTTTGATCACTACAAATGCTCAAATTTCCTGTAAAATGCCAGAAACACCCAAAACCCAGAGGTGACATTTCAATTAAGTGTAATCCTTTCCTGAATGGATTTTAACTTTTTAAAAGAAAAAAGTTTAAGATCGAGACGAAGAAACTGAATGTACCGGATTTAAAGATGGAAGATAAAAGGTGCCTCTCCTCAGTTACTCATTTAAATTCACATGTAAAGCTAGTTTTGTATTATTATTATTACTATTATTATTATTATTATTATTCTGTATCACGTATTGTCTCCGAGATGTTTAAAGGTGTGTTTGTTTACATGAACCTGCTGCCTTCTCGTCCCTTTCCTCTCTGGCTGTTATCTGTTGCCGCCCCCCGGTGGCCGAACAGTGTAACCGCCTGCTTGTGCTAACGAGCGAAAGGGTACGCTTTTATTTTCGGTTGTACAATTCAGGAGGGCATTACTGTAAAGCTGTCGGGTGGTGGGTTAGTTGTAAATAGTGACGTTTTCTCGCTGTATTTCACTGAGCCATTCAGATCACAGACTGAACGCATCGCCGGTGTTTGTTTATGCCACAAGTTCTCAATAACGTGAAGCAGAGGCCGACGCAGAGAGAGTTTTCCAGCGTTTTATTCCAGGTGTAGACAATACATACTGCTTCATTTTATTTTCTGACCATATTCTCCTGTTGATCGTTGGCTGTTTTCTAATAATGACACTTTACATTAGATGGGACCACATTAAGGTAATTATAGAGTTAAACCAGACTGACTGTTTATTCCTTATATTTATTCCTGCACAGTTTAGAAAAAGAAAATAAAATCATACTTTTACTTCAGTATTTTCCAGCTGTGGAAAAAACACAGATTTTATTTTCTATACCTTTGGCCCTCCCTTACCTCCCCCCTGTGTTTGTTCTTCCTTTATCTTCTTTCAGTTTATATTTTTCCAGGTTTCATATGAAAAGCCTGGCACAATTTTTTTTTAAATAAAAAAAGTCTGGAATTCCAACATGATGCTGGTCCTGGTTTGTTTTGCTAAATTATGAAAAGTGACTGCTGGTTTCACACACACACACGCACACACACACACACACACACACATATATATATATATATATATATATATATATATATATATATATATATATATAATTACTGAAAGGTTTCTTTGCTCCAATAGGATTTAATTCATGTTTATACTATTTGTGTGTGTATGTTTTACTATTATTATTTTTTTTTTTAGAAAGTAAAGTTCTCACTTCGTTATTAGGCATTCCAACTCTTTGGGAAAATCAGACGGTTTTCCTTTACGACATAAATCTAGTGAGCAGTGAGACGATGTGACAAAATAAAAATTAAATTCATTACGGAAAATACCAGAACGTTAATCAACCTGTGGACAGAATAAATTACCGCAGGAGAAAATGGGAAAAAACTGATAAGCATGAAATTAGGTTGGCATGGAAATGTCCATCTGATGAACGCTGCTCACATTAAGAGAAGAAGAAGAAGGCTGTGTAAACAAATCTTTTGTGTACCACCATGATGTTGGTCTAAAATGTAATTAATTTTTGGTTCATACAGAATTTTTAATGACATTATTAAGCTGAGCATTGTTTCATTAAAATTGGTAAAACTCCAGATGGGCCTTTTAATGGATGATTTGTCTGTAAAAATTGTTTTTATACCCAATTCCTCTTCAGTCTAAATGGTCTGTCTTGCTGATTTTGTCTCTGTCAGCCATGTTTTTGTGTATATACTGGAGGGACTGTGTGTGTGTGTGTGTGTGTGTTTGTGAAATAAATCCGTGTTCACTTTCTGGCTGCCCAAAGCATCAGATGAAACGAGTTTCCTGGTCCGTTATGTCCGACCTGCTGTTGTACAAATGGTTGTACAGATCTAACGTGAAACACAAAAACTCCTGTACAGAAGAAAATCCTTAATAAAAAATAATTTTAACTTTATTTCACAGTGGAGGTTTCTCTCTTCTTCTTTTTTATTTATTATTTTATTTTTTACACAAAGCAGTTGATAATTAAGGAAAAACATTTGTTGGAACTACAGCTGTATCTAATAAAGTGGCAGGTTAGAGTATATAATTAGATGAGTCAGAGATTTTAGTCTTGAAAATAATCTTTAGGAAAATGTTTGTAATGTAAATACGTTGAATTTAACATAATTTAAATTGTGATCAAAACTTTTAGACAAGTTGCAACATTTAACCTAACAGCATCAGGATAATCTTTGTTTTTGTTCCTTTGCCATCTTATAACAGGCCGAAGTTCTGACAGTTACATGGTCTTACCAGTGGGTGGCGCTGCTAACTAACACTTACTCCAGAATCATTCAGGTCTCAAAAATAATGGCTATTTCCAGTTTTTCAAAGGAAATCATTTTTCATGTTAAAATGTTTTCCTTTTAACATTTGCTGTTTTCATTTATTTTATTATCAATCAATCCATTTCAGAATTAAGACTTCTAATAGTTGTGGAAAGTGATATAAATCTGTACCTTATTGCTAAAATATCACAATTTTAATCCAAAATGAAATGACTGGAAGTTATGCAAGTAGCAAGGAAAATATGCATGAATAAATCAGCTGGTATAGTTATCGTGTGTTTGCCTGAATGCTTACATGACTGATAAAACTATTTGCTGCATTTATATCACTTTTAAATGCCATCATTTAGTGATGCCATTTTTTAATAAGATTAAAAAGTGGAATAAAACAAAACGCTCACTTTCAAGTTATGTAAGAACATTATTTATTCAACAGTAGATCTCCAGTAATAAATAAATGCACAGGTCGTTCATTCCACAATGAAACTGAGGGGAAACATGTTTCCATTTGAAGGGTTGATATTGCCATGGTGAACCGGAGAGATGCAGATGGGACTGAACACAGAGAGGCATATTAAGATGTACAGATACAAACTACACACATCTGTACAAAGTATTGCATTTTTCATCCACTAGCCCCCTTTTTGTCCATCTCTCAGTACAAAGATCGACTCGGTCCAGAATCACCAACGATGTGCAAATCAACCAATAAGATTACACATACAGTATTGCATCACTTCAAAGTGCTACACAGAGAGAAAGAGGTGCTGACAATCTTTTTTTTTAAAAAGTGTAGAAACCTTAAACATGTTTGTGAGTCTGTATGGGCGTTCAGCTTTGAGTCTAGTATAAAAATGAACTTTTTTTGCCTTTATTTGTCTAACACAGTGCTCATCTTAGCCTGAAACTTTAGTAATGCAGGAGTGCCCACGAATTGTGATGTAATGATGTATTTTTTGTGCTTGACTGGTTTTGAAGTACAACAGTTAATTCCTGATCGTGTTTTTCTATGTATATAAAAGTGCTCGTTTGTGTGATTTAATACCATTAATAACCCATAATTGCTAATTTACTATGTTGATGAGAAATAGGCATGGGTCGGGTACCAATCTTAAGGGATGACAAAGATAGAATTTAAAAACGTGTAAAATATTTTCCATATAATTCCCAGGGGTTAAAGTCTTTATTGAGAGATGCCAATAAAAAAAGGGAAAAAGGAGTGACGCACCAGTGTCCATCCCCAACCTGTTTCTGTTCACTTCCTGTGAAGATTTGCAAGAAAACTAAACTCCTCTGTTTTGAAGGAACACCGCCCATAATTTATTAAGAATCAAAAGCTGATATTTTATAAAGATAAATTGTCCTATGGTCTCTTTCTGTGCTTTGTGCCATTAAACTTGTGTAAGAATTGTACCACTTGTTTAGTGAAGATGAATTGAAATTTAAGGCAACGTGCTAGCTGGGCCTATTTGGGAGCTTGCTAGCACGCTTTTAGTAGGCTAGCTGTTATTTTGCTGTTGAAATTAAATTAGACTTTAAAACTAAACTAAACATTTTTACAAATATCAAAAGTTTAAATCCTGAAGTTTACTCTAACTTTATCTTTAAAAACAACATTTAGTAAATCCACACAAATTAGCTTGTTGACTCTAGCTCTGGTTCTTGGTTAGCTAGTTTGCAAGTGAGTTAATTTGTTTAATCATCCATGAGGTCTAATAAAGTACTACGAAAAACAAGAAAATTGTGCAAGTCTTTATTCTGGATATTTACTTGTACTTTAACACTATTATTATTTTTTTTTTTTTTTGGGATAGTCTTCCACAAAACCTTGACTGTGAGAATTTCCTACCGGCCCATGCCTATTGAGGATTCTCAGGGGTCTGCCAAACATTCATCAGTACTGTCTTGTAGTTACAAAACAGAAAATAAATGCCAAAAAAAAAAAACTTACTGGGGGATACCTTAATGAACAAGGCACAAACGTCTTAATGGACCATCCACTGACACCGATGGTTATGTTTGCTTTTTATCTGAAAAAACCTTTTACAAGGCACCAAGCAGGAGCCACTTTGTTCTTCATGTCAAATCACTGTAAAGAGATAAAACATTGCTGAGAAGAAGTGAAACCCAGTTTGTTTTAACTAAAAAAAAAATATGAATAGTTTACCACACACGCTTAAAAGGAATGGTACCTAACAGGCTGTCTTCCAGGGAGTTTCATCTAAAATGAGAATCCCAACTTTTCTGCAAAATATTCCCAAAATCTTGTCATTCTTCCCGCCAGAAAACACCTCCTATTTCCAGAAGTTTCAGCCCTTTTTGCCTAAAAATATTTATAGATGATGCAGAAGGGTTTTTCTGTGGTGTCAGGGGTTTCCCAGTCCATTTACAAGGGGCCCCAGCCTTTTTATTTGGCATCTAGTTCTATTTATTTTTAACCTCCTCAGTGAGAAGACGAAGAGCAGAGAAGAAAAAAAAGAGGGAGGGGGACAAGTCTGACATGAGAGGCAGAGATGAGAGGATGAGGAGGAGGGAGGAAACATAAAGGGATGAAAAGGGAGATGAGAGGAGAGGAAGAGGACGTGTGAAGGGCAGGAAGCTCCGGTCGGATCCCCGGCAGAACACCTGTCACTGAAGAGGCTCCTGCTTTCTGTCACCCTCGTTTTTTCCCCTCCCTCTTTCCTTCTCCATCCATCTCCTTTGTCCAGCGACAGGAGGGACACCCGAGGAGGAAAGAGGGAGTGCTTAAAATTCCCCCCTTCCTTCCTGTGTCCATCTCCTCTCCTAAAGACCTCGTCTCCATAGAAACAAGCTATCTTCATACTGAGCTTATTCAGTCGGCAGGCATGAACGTGTGCGTGGGAGAGGGGAAGATAGGTTCGCTGCTGCTCAGGCCTCACCGTGTTAGGTTTCTGTGTGTGTGTGGGGGGGGGGTGTGTGTGTGTGTGTGTCAGTGTGTCTCTGTGCATGTTGGAAAAAAAGTGTGTCTTTGAGTCAATGTCAGTCCAACACTCCGTGTGAATGACGAACAAGTCCAGAAAAGACATTTCGTTTTTGGTCAACTGGAATAAATCTCTCGTGAAAACTGACTGAGTGTTGGCTGGTTTGTGAAATTAAAAAAGAAGAAGAAGAAGAAGAAAAAAAAAGGTCCTTTTCAGGCACCGTGACACTTCTCGCCTCTGTGTCGTGGAACTACGGACACTCTGCAGAGGTCAGTGACACCGAGAGCTCCTCCAGCCCAGTCCGCTCTCACTTTGAGTCAGGATATGGGGGTAACGCTGTCCATTAGCAGCCGGGTGAGGTCGTGATGGGGCTGTGGTGCAGGTAGGCCGGGTTCACCACCGACACCGGGAAATTGAAAATGAACGGAGACGTGGGCGTGACGGCCGTCGAGCTGTTGACCACCGTAGACTTGGGTCCGAGCAACGGGCTCGCCGTGGCCGCGGCTTCGGCGGCGCAGGATGTGGCGAGGACCTGGGACTCGAACTGCAGCAGCTGGCCCATGAAGCTGAAGTTGGGCGAGATGATGCTGCGGCGGCGGCGCACGAACTCGAAGGCTTCGTCCAGACGCACCCGCTTCCTCTTCATCAGGTACGCCAGGCAGATGGTGGCGGAGCGGGAGATGCCCGCTTGACAATGGACCAGCACTCGTCCACTTGAGTCTCGTACTGAATCTGGGGAAAGAGATGGATCACAGTTCAGAGACGACTGCTGACAATAAAAGCAATCAAATCTCCAACCAAAATGTATGTTGACAGAAGGCCCAGGTTTCTTTCCTGTTTTGAAATACAGTTCTTTGGAAAAGTACAGATCTCTTCTTTGGAAGGGTGGGCGATACGGATTTAAAGGTTTATCGCGATATTTTGTGGCACTATTGTGATAACGATGAAAGTGACGATAATAACTATTTATTATGCATTTTTAGGTAACTACTGTGAATGGGTGTCACAGTAGTTATACAAACACAAACACAAATAATGCTCTTGAAAATCAGTCCAATTGGTAATGCACTTCTTTAGGATACCAATCACATCAAGTATAATTTATATCACTAAACTGTAACTGTATTTTCAAATTTACTAGTATTTATTGATGCTTTCATTGAACAAATGGCAAAACAATCAATCCTGACAACAAGCACAGTTTTGAGGGGATTTTTAAATATTAATTGGAATTTATCACGATAACAATAAATCAAAATTCTTACCACCATATGAAATTTATCACGGTAAACAATATAAGTATTGCCCACTCTTCCTTCTTAGTTTTGCTTTTTTCTCATGCTTAATTAGTTGTTTAGGAGCATCAAATAGATTTTAATATCAGAAAGATAACATAGTTAAAAATAATGTTTTAGTTTTTAAGGGGAAAAGATTTCCAACTCAACCCTGGTGTCAATATAACTGGCTCCTTTAATTATCTAATATCTCTTCTCTTTCAATGCATTTTTCCACTGAGTAAATCTCTTACTAAATGCTTATTGTGTATTAAAATAAGTCATCCTTTAAAACCTCTAACCCTTTCCTCACCCTTATGCGCATTATTTTTGCACCCAGCAAGTAGCTTCTATCACACCAGATGTACAGTGACGCCTCGCCTAAAAACCGCTTTTCGTTTTCCTCTCCTACGCACTTTGGTGCCTCTCTGCGCTCTCAAACCGACAACTAACCTCAAAGTGAGAATGCTGCAAATCACATTTACAGTAACTGCAACACACAAGTGCAAAATTTGGAATCATTCTCTTTTTCACACTTCCTCCTCTGGCCTATTTATGGCTCTGTCTCGGTGTGCATACGCGCTCTAACTTTCTCGTGAAAAAAAAAACAACAGAAAAACAACCTGATTTAGGCGATGGCTTGATTACAGCATTTACAAGAACTAGATTTTTCAGCGTGTGTGGCTGAATGCACCAAGTCTGAACCTTAAAGTGTGAGGGTGGGTTTTATTTTTGCAGTGCTTCTAAAGAATTTTCTCGATTTTTTTACAGACAAATTAGACGAGAGGTACACTGTCATTGAAATTCACTGATCTTTAATAGCTGTCCCTATTAAAGAGACACTCTCATACAAACAGATTGAAAGCCAACCCCAGTTTGCTCACTCGGTAACACCGGATGAGTCAGACTCTAATCCCACAGCAGCTAACTATGACGCATAACAGCAACCTTCACCTGCACACACACACGCATAGACATCAGAGCCCTTGCTAACACTAACTCGTACTGCACAGCACCAATATGCAAAATAAAAGCACTCTTGAATACATAACGCACTCAAAAACAAACAAAGAAAAAAAAATTACAAGCGCGGCAAAAACAACATTTTACCAAGCGTGTGTGTTCTAGTTTGTGGTGCAGATATTTTAGTGCACTTGAAAAAAACATAAACTTATCATCAGGAAGATGTAAGATGTTGTTTTAATTCAACATTTCCTTAACGTTGAGGAAAACTGCTATTCTCATCACGCCGTGCGGAATCCACACAGCACAAAGCAAAACATAAACACTGCGGCCCGTCACATTTTGCGAGCACACTCCCGTCAGACACTGACCTATGAACTCGATGGCCTCCAGGAACCAGCAGCTGATGTCTTCTTTGTGGTTGTCCTCCACCGGGATGCACTTGTACTGGTAAGTGCCCTCGAAGTGGTTGGGACAGTCGGCCGACACGTTCAGCAGGGCGGAGATTCCGACGCTGTCCAGGACCTCCTTCTTGGAGGCGTGAAGGGCGCTGCCAAGGTAGAGAAAGGGCAGGATCTCGACGGGGCCACCCTGGAGAGACACCAACAGGAGGAAGATCTTCACTAGCCGTCCCCGAATTAGTGATAAATGTCTCATGTCTCACAGAGGCCCAGTGGCTTGACTGCAGCTTCATATTGTCTAAATCGCATTAACAAAGCTTCTTATTATATAGAAATGGGTTTATTATTTGTGTGAGAAACACAGTCGAACTGTTTGGGTTGTGTATTTATGGGTCATGTCAATCCCCTGACGAAGCCACATAATTCAGCTGAAGTAGCGGCGTGTTTTCAATGCGTTTTTTTCATCGCTTTGCTGCTCTGAGCAGACAGGGTTTGCAGCTGCTCCTCTGTAAGCAAAAGCATCTCAGTGCCTTGTGCAATGCCCAGGCAAGGGAGCTGGCACACATATTATGAATAATCATGAAACTTCCTTGAGAATGGAAAAAAAAAATCAACAGCAACATAAAGGTTGTTTTGGCTTTGACTTGTTTGAAAACTATGACTTGTTGATCAGACATTAAATGTGATGTTGGCTACCATCTATATGAAAACTTCTACCTCACTTTGAGTTTTGTTTCCGAGCCCCTTGTGAGCACATTACCTAATGAACATTGATTCCCCCGTTTACCGGACCTGAGTGGTCAATGGGTCATCAGCCGTCCCTTATTGACAGAAAGCTCTGTCTGTTTATGTCCCTGCCGCTGACGAATTCGGTACTGACACAGAGTCAGGAAATGATCAATATGGCTAAGAGATGCCGGGCAGGAAGGGGCAGAGTGGGCTGCATCGCTCTCGGCCAGTCACTCCATCATACTTGCCACAGGAAGTTGCATCTTTCTCTTAAACTAATATAAAAAAAAAATGCACCTGACAGGACAATGAAGTGATTTTCTTGGAGAAACACAGACATGCACACAGAAGCAGGGTTGTCTAAGTCTCTTGGCCTCGTGAATTCCAGGGGAATTAAACCCAAAGCACATGTGACTGCGAGAGTTGCGTAAAATCCGCAGGCTCAAACAAACAGATCACTGTCCGACAAAAAACAAGGCCAGCTAGGTCACAGGAAGTCGTGGAGAGCTGAATCGATGCCGAACTTTCAGCCCACTCCATTAGCGGGACTTATTTTAAGCATTTTAATCAATTTAAAGTTGCCTCAAGACTGGTAAAAAAAAAAAATATGGAAGTTAGTATATAACATGAGTCCTTCAATAAAGCACTCATAACCCTGGGATCTGTCTGACAGAAGGCCTGTCTGACACTCTCACTGTAGAATAACCTGAATTAAACATACCACAAAAAAGCAACAATGATTTAGACTACTGCTAAACTGATATAAAATTTTATTTGTTAGTTATAATAATGTGATTTGTAACATTTATTTGTTTATTTTTTTATTATTATTAAATATGGAATGATGACATAAACTTTTTAGGTTGGATGATTCCAGAAAACTGTGTAAGAACAACGTATGTTCCTGCATGTTAAAATTAGGTGACAAGACTTTTCTCTTGCGTTGGTGAAAGATAAATACAGCTCTTTATCAATATTTCCGGTCACGCAAAGCAAATACAGTCATGGGCTGGAACCTAATCACTCTCATGGAGGTTATGTGTGTTTACGAGCTGAAAGCAGGCTATTGAAGAGCAGATTCACCATAAGGAGCAGAACAGCGAAAAGAAAAAAAAAACATATTTAGCACAATAACCAGCTGAAAACGTTATTACATTTTCCAAGTAGTCAGTGTTTTCATAAAAACAAGAGTAACCGTATCTGCTGTTAGGACGTTAAAACGTTGAAAAAATGTTGCAAGACAAAAAAAAATAAAAAATCAAGCAAATAAAGTGAATGTAAAACTGGTGATTGTAACAGTTTGGAAAATCAAATCAAAATGTGTAAATATTACAGCCAAATTGATAAAAATGTGATAACTGATTATTATTATTATGAGCAGAACTACCATGAAATGTTTTCAGTTTTCTTCTAAGTGATAAATGTTATATTATTTCAACAGATCTTGTTAGTCTTTGGTTTGAAACGCAGAAACACATTAGGTCATGTTATACATTTCTGATTTTTAAATATTTGAGGAAATATCACAAAAGGAAATATTTTTAATGCTGACTGGATTACGTTTTTTCTTTTTTCTTTTTTTTTTCTAGGAAACGCATAGAAGCAGAGGGTGACGGTTTTACCTGATCGTTGTGTGGCGTCCCACACGATGAGCAGGAGTCGATGCTGGACTGGCTGGTGAAGGACGGCAATGATTTGTTTTTTAAGCAAAACTCGGGATACTCTGCGTAAAATCTGTCATATCCCCCTAAAAACAAACAAGAAAAAAAAATATTATTAACCATCATAACAATGTCTGATGAACACATTTACAGATAATCATAATAAAGTTATGCAAACTGAATGTGCATCAGGATCTCCCAGCATCTTTCAATTGAATTAAAACATTCCCTACAAACGGGAATAATCAACTGCATTCTGACCACAGCCGCTTGTGTCAAACCGTAACCATGATGTGTCATGTTTACCAGCCGCTCAGACTCTTGTGCTTCAAGCCGTCTGCATCATTAGGATGCAGGCACACACAGAAAAAAAGGGGTATGCGCCACGGCTTGCAGCAGCTTCTGCTTTCAGAATATAAAACAGACAACCTGACTTTCCAATTTTCCACTTTTTTTTTTTTTTGAATTATCATTATTCATTTCAGTTTGTCCCTTTTCACTCCCAACGGAGGAATCCTGGTGAAATAATACAGGCTGTGCTGAGTGTCATCGAGGTTTTCCTGTGGCTTCAACGCATCAGCATTACCTCATCCACTCAGCCACTGAGCTATGAACGCGTGGATGTGGATGAGTGTGGATGTGAGAGGTTGACTATATTAATATATTTACATATGGATCTTTCCATATTACCTGTCATCATCCGATATCAGTTAATCGATTATAATGTCAAATAATTGTGATAACTGTGAACATTATTATTATTATTATTATTATTATTATTATTATTATTATTATTATTAATTTATTGATTTATTTATAGTAGTCAGCCCCAAGTGAATGAGTGAAGGTGGTCTAAATGGGAGGTATTTTACCTTTGAGCAGGTACACCAGTGTTCCCTGGGAGTCCCTGAACAGCGCGTTGAGCACCAGGGTCACCGTGCTGTCTTCCTTCACTGAGTCCGAGTCCGGCGTCCTTTCGTCGTACAGCACCACGACGGAGTACATCCCGGAGCGCAGGCGGCCCCGCACCTCCTCGTCCCCGGCCAGGACCTGGTCCAGGCTCAGCACGGAGCCCTTCGCCCTCCTTCGGACGATGGTGTTGCAGCGCGCGTTGACGGAGCCTCGGATGTGCCCGGCGCTGAAGGCGAGGAAGGAGCGGCAGTCCAGCACCAAGCACCGGCCGCCGTCGTCCTTCAGGAGCCGCTTCAGCACGGTGCAGTCCATCTCGCCCAGGTCTTCCATGGCACCTCGATGCAGATTGTGTGTGTATAAGGGAATGGGGGGGTTTCACTGCTGTTTATCTCTTCGCCTGCCGAAGCTGAAGAAAGCTCGCGCACCGATCCTGTGGTGGATTCCCCTCTCGCGCCTCTCTTCTATCTGCGCATCACCGTATCCATTCAGCTTCTTGTTTCCTCCTCTCTGTGTGTCTATCCTAAGAACTGTTCTTTCTTGTTTTTCTTTTTTTTTTATTTTTTATGAATGGGTACGTCGCGTCACGGCGGAGGTGACGTCAACCAGCAGGAGCCAATCACAGAGCTTCCGTTTATTCATTGAAAAAAAGAAAAAGCAGAAGACATCAATGAAACTGAAGGCGACAATGAAACACCAGAAGTCAACAGCTCTTAAACTCTTGCCCACTAAATGGAAATCAGCTGATAAGGTTGCTGTTTATCCCTCAATCCCAAATGTCAAAACAACTTAATTCAATATTATTTTTCACAGACTCATCAAAGGAAAATTTAATGATCTATTTTTCTTGGCTAAAAATGAAACTTAGGTTTGGGAAAAAAAAAAAGAAAAACTTATGTAGCTTGAAAACATTAAATTAAGAACCTTCCCATATGAGTCACCATACTACATGTTATGGAATTGAAGATCAAACAAAACAACCCCCCCTCCCCCCCACACACACACACCCTCAACAATTTTAGCTTTTACCACAACTCTATTCCTGACCTTTCTACTGTGCTCCCTGTTTGCCATTGTGCCATTTGTTAGAAAAAAAAAGTATGATGAACCCTAGAAGAGAGCATAATTAAGAACCGAAACTGACCCGCCAAACTTCAACCCGTCTGTACAGGCTTGACTCATAAGTGGTAAGATGTTCCTGCATGCACTAGACATGAACTTCTTGTATTTCATACTGTACTTATTTAAAAAAAAAAAAACTTAAACATTAATATTATTTGTGCTACAAGAAGTTAAGTATAAATTGCTTTAGATTAGGAAAAAAATGCATAGATCATTACAGTCATTGTTGTGTGCTAAGTTTTATTACATTCCCCAACACTTTATCTAATCTTGCAGTATTTAAAGCTCACCTATATCACCGGCTCTGTCTGTTTTCGGCGCTACGGGACTGCAGGTGGGAGTGCTTACGTCCCTGCATGCATGTGCGTGCGTGTGCATAAGTCTGAGCGCGCATCTGCGTGTGCGTGGGTGTGTAATCCTACAAGCGGATGCAATTTGCATCTCCCATCACACAAGCCTCAGAGCGTGCTCAGGTATTTGCATGTTGATCTCATTTCCATGGTTACAGGGGAAAGAGATCAGCGAGGCAGCAGATGACAGGATGAGAATTCAGACAAAAACAGACTGAAAGCAAAACAAGCTCAACCTGGAAGAGAGAGAGAGAGAGAGAGAGAGAGAGAGAGAGAGAGAGAGAGAGAGAGAGAGAGAGAGAGAGAGAGAGAGAGAGAGAGAGAGAGAGAGAGAGAGAGAGAGAGAGAGAGAGAGAGGAAGCAGGTGGAGGGACCTGCTATGGGTGGGTAAATATGCAAATGTATTTGATTTATGATTTATATGCAGATACAAATCTGCGTTAGAAGCTTTGAAATGTTCACAGTCTAGTCAAGTTTGAAATACTTGGAGGCATTTTTCATGTAATCACTAGTTTATATTGCAAATTCTCCCATCTAATTGAGTCATGTCTTACTGTCAGATGCAAATAAAAAACAACAGATGCAAGGAAAACACGGCAGAAGTTCATGGCAGTGGCATATATGTGATATGCTTAAACTACATTTGTAAAACCTCGAAATTCTGTGTTTTTCTACAGAATTAGATAATTCTACAAGCAAACATAATTTGCTACAATAGAAAGGTCCCAGTGGCTCTAATGCTTCTTATCACGAGAAGCTCGAACCCATGAATTACTCAAGAGGTGAACTATTGTTATGTTTTTACAGCTCAGAAAGAAGCCAGCCTCACTGCTATCAGCCTGTCACGCATGCAGTTGTTTTTCTTAACAACACAATTTGACAGATATAACAGTCAATCTACTACAAAAAGAGGAACAGAAATATCCTTTATTTCTGTGCAACAGCAGCAAAGTGACAGGCACTCAAGGAAAGTAGATTCAAAAAACAGAATACAATCAAATTACTGTACAGTGAGAGCAACGTTTCAACACAAAACACTTAATTGAACAATGACATTATTTGAGTGAAAGATAACATTTATTTGTAGTTGAAATCTGTGGCGAAAATCTCACCTTATCTTTAAACATCTTGAAATGTTTTATCATGGTCCAGTGTTTTATATAACTTTTATTTTTGTCACTCTAATTGTCCACTTTCTCTTTGAGCAGACTTCAAGATATGTCAAAGAAAAGCAAAAAAAAAAAAAAAAGACCTTAGATAAGGAGTGACTTAAAACTTTTGCACACTACAATCAATGCTCTCAAAATCTGGAATATTCATCAGCTGAAATAGCATCGCACTATCTCACATTTGTATTCGAGCGTTGTTTGAATACCAACTGAATGTATTCGGATTTGATCCCCAGTTTGTCCTTTCTGTGTGCGTCCTAATTTGTGCCAATAACTGATTCTGTTATTTTCATTTTACAGGCAATAGAAACAACAATACTGGAAAAAAATGACTCTGACATGGTAAGATGGAGAGGCAGAACGGTGCAGGGAGAGGAGTCGAAGCAAAGGAGTCGGAGGTAGAAATGGATGACTGGATCCGATAGAATATGATCAGCAAAGACAGGAGACGACTTCTTCTGCTGGACTGCAGATACTAACGCATCACATGTGCACCATGCTGCATTACTATCAACCCCAAACAATGCCTTAACCAGGCGGGACGGTGCTGCTGCCGTAGCAACAACAAAGAGGTGTGGGAGGGTGGAGAGCGAAGGGAGTTGGGGCGGGGAGGGACTCCGAGGGGATTGGCCGGAAAGAGACTCTGCGGTGATGTCATCGCTCTCTCCCTCCCGCTGCTCTGTGGTGTCCATCCATTCATCCCCTCACATCACATCCCCCATCTGCACTCCGTCATCCGTCAATACGGTGGACAAGAGGGAGAGGACGGGGTGAACAGCTATCATTCTCCTCCTCTCGTAGCTGCTCCGTTTTTGTCCTCTCAGTAAATAGCACAACACAGTTTAGTATGCAACCAAACAGCATCCGGGATTCTTCTCGTGACATTGTGCAATGTTGAATTTGACCTTGAGGCAGAAATCTTTATAGGAGAGGCCTAATGACAGTGTGACACAAAACGCGCCACTTCCATTTGGTTTTATTTTATAGCACAGGTGGGGAAAAAAAAAAAAAAAAACAGCTCATATACCTAAAGCAGACCGAGGTTATTGGAGAATGTAACAATTTACCGTTGTGCCACAGCTGGCGGAGCACTCCCTCTATCAAACATTAATTTCTGCCATCCTCATGTCCTCTTGTCCTTGAGCGAGACATACCACACAGAGTGCTCCTTGTACCCTAACCAGTTCCTGCAATAATACATCTTGTGGGTTAATGCCACTAAATAATTACTCACTCAGAAGCTATTCTGATTTCCACTGGAAAAGGAGGTGGGAGGCGGTGCGCCATCATTTACCCTCCTGGGCAAAACATGGTACTGAGAACAAAACACATAAAGTGTCTCCAGTCAGAACCAGCATCCGACGGGAAAATAAAACTCCATGCAAATCAAATATGCATTGAAGTAAATGCTGCTTTGTAATCAATAAAAGAGGATTTGAAGTACTGCACTTCAATCTGCTAGGGGCGGGGAAGAAATCCTTCTCACGAATGTGTTTCACACAGGATAAACTAATCATGTTTGGTCGAATATTTCCTTTTATTTACACCATTCTGACATTTTTTAGAGTGTTTTGAGGCTGTTTAAAGGAAATTTGTACTGGTTTTGAACCAGTAGGTTCAACTAATCTGGATTTGTAGCAACAACAACAAAAGGAAAACAACAAAAGATGTATCTTCTGCAAGTTATATATTAATTGATTAACCCCTAACATCAAAAAGTGATGAACTGCCCTAACCCTTTAAGGCTCTGTTGTTGTTTCAAGCCTGGTGGCTGCGTTAATCTTTTATTTAGGTTTTGCTGTAAGCCCTGCAGCCTGATGAGAAATGACCTGAACTGAACTATTCCTTTTGATAGTAACAGTTGTGTCTAATAAAAGCCACTAATTGTCTGCAGGCCCAGCTAATGAACTCTGAGTAATCAATAGAACAGTTAGCAGGTCGGTGTTTTCAAATCCAAATCAGTAAAGACAAGCTAGCCTAACGTGTCAATACAAACAACGCACCAGCATCCACTTGTATCGCTGCACCCGTCTACGTACACACATCCTGAATTTCTCCCTCTGTCTAATCCCATAATCCACGATTAAGCTTTGACTGACTGACTACTGCGTTTTCATGAATCAGTTGGTATCGTTTTGTCACGTATTTGTGTTTATCGTCAGACAGGCAGAAAGAGTCCAAGTGAAAACGAAAGATGAGAGCTGCATTAAAAATAAAGGACAGAAAACGGTTGTTATGGAAAGAGGGCAGCGGAGAGAGAAACGGGATGGGCTCAGCAGCAGAAGTGGGCGAGAAGTGGCATGGTGGGGGCTGTTACTCTGTTTGGATCTGATCTATATTTTCTCTTGGAGACACGTTGATGCTGCTGCAGCACCGAGATGAGTTTTCATAGCTGTTTCGTGTACTCAGTAGAGCTGATGAAACCTTAAAGTATAATTTCCTCCAAAATAATTGTATTTCTTTCTGTGATATTTGACTAGTATGCTACTATTTGAGCCTGCTAATAACTGGATGTTTTAAGAAAGTAATCCATCCAGATGCAACTAAGTCAGGGTCATTTTAAAATATATATGAGAGAACGTTCAGTAAATTCACTGTTTACTAAACAGTGAATTTACTGTTCATCTCAAACTTTGTTTGAGATGTTCTTCTAATATTATGTCTACAAAAAAATATATATGTCATTGTTCTACGATTTATCTTTGTGTGAAGGACATTTCAGAGAGCTTCCACAGCAGAGTTTAAGGCTAAAACTCTGCAGGCTTGTTTTTCATCCTGTTTGCCCAAAGCAGTCTGTGGCGACTGTGAGAGTTAATAAGTAATTTGCTCAAAAGGTCACAAAGTATTTATCCTAATTTCAATGCATCACACTCCTGCCTACTTACTATGAACCCTTACTGGTCTTCTTTTTTTCCTCTGCAGCGTAGCATTTTTTTTTAAAGATGTCTAAGGTCACGTAGCTTCCGTTTGAAGAAATGTTTTGTTTATTTTTCAGGTTAAAGTTGTATTTGACTGAGAAGATCAACAAAGAGCAAATAGGTGAAATAGGCAATCATTTTTAGGGTGAAAGTTGGTCCTTAAAAGAAGAGAGACAAATACACAATAAAATAAATGTTGGAACATCATCGGGGGAAATAATCAACAAACTAGAATTTCTGTTTAATTGTTTCAGATTTTATTTTTGATATTAAACATTATCTATATAATCGTCAAGCCCAGTTGGTTTTAATAGGGTTTTTCCACAATAAATGAAATCATTGTTAGCAAACATACAAAAAGGGGGACAATACTTTTTTCAAAGTGACATAGATAGAGGATTTGTGACAATGTTTTAATCACCTAATCCATAAAGATGGAAATCAGATCTGCACTTAGATAATGTCTTCTTTCATTATATTGTTTTTAGCTTGCAAGCCAAAAACAAAAAAAAAACAAAAAACAAAACAGATATCACCTAATTCAGTCTCACTCACATGCAACAACAAAAAAAACTCCACTATTCAAATTTCTTTTCATGTTTTGAATATTCAAAGCAGTTCAGGATGAAATCGATAGATCACATCCAAAGCTTTTTTGCCCAAACATACACTTCTGCAAACACATTGTCCTTTTTTTTTGTTGTTTTTTTACGACATGCAAATCTCATTTTCAAGCAAAATACAAATGTTTAGCTTCCGAGAACAAGCAGGAAACTTGTGATCATAACCAGAAGGAAGTGATATGTTTTAATGCCCTCCGCTTATAAATACTGTCTTGCAAATTGGGCATGAGCTCATTGCTGGATAATATCACAGGCTGGTGCTTAGAAAGACGTTTACACAAAGGTGACGTGCCAAAATGAGTCAAAACTTCAACATCATGTCCGGCTCAGAGGAAAGCTTTACATCTAAGTGAACAGATATTTTTGGGGGGTTTTCTTTGGAAATGTAGTTGTGTTGAACACTTATCCAGAAGTTTTCTTAACTACATCTCCACTAATTCTCCTCATCTACCTTTCTGTAAGAGAGAAAAATCCTGAAATTATTTAATTTCTCTTAACAAAGACCAAGATAATTTTGGCCAAATGAATTGTTGATATTTAGAGATTAAGGCAATTATGGCTATTTTTGGTTTTGGAAATGTGTCAAAAAATGTGTGTGTGTTTTTTTTAAAGACATTAGTGACCAAAACCTATCAAAGGTGTGTTAAAGCATGCAAATTAGGTCGCATTACTGTCGGTGATACCTTTATGACTGACAGTAACTGTTTGTTTCCGTCCGTGTCTGAATATAAATCTATTGCATTGGACAATGCTCAGCATGATACCGTACCATAATTATAGATCCCGAACCCGTTGAACATTTTAACAACAGAAAACCTTAATATATTTTAGAGTCAATTTATGTCATAGACTCACACAACGCAGCGCATAACCATAGAAACAACAACAAAAAAAGTGATAAAATTATATACAGTTTAAATTCCGAACGGTGTGGATTCAACCCCTCTTATTCTGATACCACCTAATAAAACCCAGTGGAACCAGTTGGAATCGTCTGTGTCTGCCTCAGGGAAACCGCTCATCTAAATGCAGCTCCTCATTGAACCCGATGAGCTCCAGCTGGGACCGGTGTCGCCATCACACCATGAAGGAGAAAGTATCCACACACTGTCTCCCCACAGCGCAGGGATCCCGACACCACACGCAAAACACCGTCTGTGGCGGAAAACGAAGACTGCACCTCGCTCTGAACGTATCATCCATGTCAGGAAAAAGGGAAACTGCTCAGAGCTGATTGGAAGACGAAGGGAAACACATAGCAATGGAGGAGGAAAAGCTGTGAGAAGCTGCAAAAAGATCTGAGACGGAAAGAGAGGTTGACCCTTCAGCAGGGCAATGCAATGATAGTTTAGATCAGAGATTAAATGTCCCAGTTAAAGTCCAGATGTGTGTTTCTATAAATTATAAACTCAGCATGACTGAACCTAAATATACACCACACTTAACAAGCATAACCATTGATTTGATGTAAAAATGACATTAATTTGCAATGTTACCAGACGTTTCTAGGTTCATGTTCTAGTCAGGGGTCTTTCTTTGCTACATGGAGTTTGCATAATCTCATCATGTTCAAAACACATGCATGTTAGGTTAGCTGATCTCTCTAAATTACTCTTGGCTATGAGAACTTCTCGTGTGGGTCAGGGCTCACGTTTTCTTTTTCTCCAGTTTGTCTCTGAGCTGCCCTGTTTCCTGTGAAAAACATCCACAAAGCTGATTCTGCACAGGAAATAAAACTTAGTTTTGCCTTTTATCATCCATGTTAGGAGGGACAAGACCGGATTTAGGGATTAACCTTGGAGACCCTTTTATCGTCCTTCAATATGTACGTTTTTGTTCGTTTTGGGCCGCCAATTTTAGAATTCTTGGTTCATCTGTTTATTCAGTCGGCTGTGGTTTTCCCTCCAACCATCTTAGAGTGTCAGTAAATGGAGACATGAATGAATGAAGACTGTGAGTGGCTTTAGCTCTAGATCAAATCAAGCCAGGACTAAAGCACAACTTGTGTGTGTGTGTGTGTGTGTGTGTGTGTGTGTGTGTGTGTGTGTGTGTGTGTGTGTGCGTTGGTAAATGTGGTTTAGCAGGACATTCCGTCAGAATACACACAACACTAGCAGGACATTTTGAATTAACGGGACAGGAGCGGTGTCCTGCTAATTTTGACAAAAATCTAAAAGCGTAGAAAGGTTTCTATTGGTCTAATAACCCCAAAAATGCAAAAAAAACGAGATGTCCGGTTAATACACATAAACCTGATTTTGTGTATAATCTGTGTATCACCACAGCGCCCCCTATGGCAGGTTTGTGTAATAGCAGGACCTCATGAATATTCACACAACCTCTCATTCTGATTGGTTGTCTGCCGGAAGGTCCTGCTAATTACTACAGTGTCTTTCTAATTCACGTGTCGCTGTTTACACACATGAATTGTGTGTAAATTGCCAACTCTTACACTGGGGATGAGATGGCAATATGATTACTCTGTGCTATAAGACTGAATATTTTATAAAGGTTAGTTGGATGCCTAAACCCAACCTTGGAATGTATGTGGCACCTAAAAATATACAGAAATTAATATATATTTTGATTAAATTTTGTTTAATTAAAATATTATGAATAATAAATGTGTGGAATAAGTGCATGGATAAAAATAAATATAAACCATAATAAAGCAATTTTTTCACCAAACTATTCCACTGCTAACAGTTTGTTGATTCTGGTCTGCTCTGCATCCCCAGAACCAAGCATTTTGAAGCAGAATTTAGCTTCAATGTACCACAAATCTTGAATAAACTTCCAGAAAACTGCAACACAGTTGAATTCCTTTAAATCAAGGCTAAAACCACACCAATTTACAGTTGTTTCTGAATCTTAATCATTGGTAGATGTATCAATATATTTTATGTATATGATTTTAATTTTGATTTTACTTTGAATTTAATTTCTTTGTTTTTCTTTTTATGGTAAATGTATGTTATTTTTATGACTTTTTAGTTCTTTAATGTAAAGCACTTTGGCCTTGTGGCTGAAATATGCTATACAAATAAAATTGACTTCTCAGCAGTTTTCAGATCTTGCCAAAGAATCTCTGCTGAGTTTATGTCTAGACTTTGACTTTGCCATTCTAACACATAAATATGTTTTTATTTAAACCATTCCATTGTAGATCTGGCTTTATGTTTAGGGTAGTTGTCCTTCTGGAAGGTGAACCTCTGCCCCAGCCTCAAGTCTTTTGCAGACTCCAGGTTCAGGTGTGTTCAGGTTTTCTTCCAAGATTACCCTGTATTTGGCTTAGTCCATATTACAATCAACTCTAACAATTTTCCCTGTCCCTGAAGAAAAGAAGCACCCTTAGAGCAAGATGCTGCCACCACCATGTTTGTCAGTGGGGAAGGTGTGCTCAGATTGATGTGCAGTGTTTGTTCTCCACCACAAATAGTGCTTTGCATTTTTGCCAAAAAGTTCATTTTGGTCTTGTCTTATCATTTTTGCTGTATCCCAATATGGCTTTTGGCAAACTGCAACTTCTCATAGTTATAGGGACTTCTTATAGTTTTCTTTATACCATGGCTTTTCTATTGCCACTCTTCCATAAAACCACATTTTTGCAGTGCATGACTAATAGTTATACTGTGGACAGATTCCCCCACCTGAGGTGTGGATATCTGCATTTCATCCAGATCCACCATGAGCCTCTTGGCTGTATCTCTGATCAGTGCTCTTCTTGCTCAGCCTGTAAGTTTAGGTGGATGACCTTTTCTTGGTAGGTTCACAGCTGTGTGATTTGCTCTTTCCATTTCCAGATGATTAATGGAACAGTAGTCTGTGAGATGGCCTAAGCCTGCTTTAAGCTTCTCCACAACTTTATCCCTGTCCTGTCTGGTGTGTTCCTTGGACTTCATGCTGTTTGTTCCCCAATATTCTCTTAGCCAACTTTTGTGGCAGTCATAGAGGAGTTGAATTTTTTACCATTAGCAGTCAACTTCTGAAGACAATTGGTTGCATTCAGGGGACGGGGGCTGAATACTGGACTTTTAGCTTTTATTTTCCATAAAATTCTGTGAAAATATATTTGCAGTTGTGACAAAATATGGAAAAGTTCAAGGGCTATGGATACTTTTGCAAGCCACTGTACTTACAAATAGTAAGGCAAGTCCAATGACAGAAACAAGGTCCAGACAATCAACAGGTATGCACTGACAGCTCCATTTGACAAAGTCTTAGACTGAACCACAGCACAGAGGCAGTATTCATGATGGCACATAAGCAGGTCCCTAGAACCAGAGCAATAACGACCCAGATTTGTAATACCAAGCAAGATATTCAGTGAATGCTATGCAATGAGTCCCCTGAGACAATCTAGTAGCTAACACCAGGATGCAAGATGGTAGCATGACAAGAATACATGGAACGCCACAACCAAGTACCCAGAATAGTGTGAAGAAAACTCTGAAGGGAATATAACCTTGAACACACCGCTTTAAAATGGGAAATGCCACACAAGGTGGTAGAAAACGTACAAGCCAAGATTCTGTGGGCCTTCCATATACAGGAAGACAAAACAGGAAAAGCAAACCAACTGAACATGGTGATCATTGAGCAGCAGAACAAAGCAGTTGTTATGATGTAGCTATCCTGAATGAACAGAAGGTACAGAAAAAAACTAGAGAAATACCAAAGACTAAAAAGAACCATCATCCTCCTAGAACCTGAGAAAAAATTTGTCCACATAAGTGGATGACTTATTTTGGACTGTCTAGTCCACAATACTAAATTTTGCTCTAGATGGGGTCTGGTGTCCACACGTTAGGCCATTATTTTATGACTTAGTGGTGGTGGAAGATTATAACACATTACAGGTTAGACTCAAGATGTTCAGTGTTTCTTTTGTTGTTTAAGTTTACAAAAGTTAGCAACTGTATAGCTTTACCATGGTGATTTAAAATGAATAAGTATTTTTCTGAGAAAAATTATGTCTAGGTTTCATATAAAAAGATAATTCTTTGTTTTTGCAATCATTAGGTCCCAATCAACCCAAATATCAGACGAATTAATAATGCATGCCATGCAAGAGTTTGGGTCTTAGGTGGTTACAAAGAATGTGGAAGTTGAAGTCAACAGTAGTGCCTGTGGTCACTGAAACCCTCAGGGTAATGACCCCTAAACTGGAAGAGTGATTCAAACAAATACCTGGAGATACATCAGACCTCTTGATACAGAGAAGCACACCTTTGGGAACTGCTAATATACTGTGAAGACCACTCACGCTCCAAGGCTTGTGGTAGAGGACCCAAGCTTTTTTTTTAAATTTAATTTCCCTTTTAGGATCAATAAAGTATTTTTGAATTTGAAAGCAGGGATAACCAGTCATGGAGTAATACAGAATTACAAATATAAAAATAAAAAGCATTTATTTAAAAAATATTTAAAGTGCCAAAAATATCATGATTACTTATGTTACTGTTAGCACAAAACTTTTAAAATGTATATTTTGTCGTAATCTCAATGTCGCTACTCTGCATACATGTAGATTGTCTAGGTAGTCTAAATTGTCTATTGGCAGGTACATCAGCCAACCTTTTTCTGCAGGTGTTGTGTCTGCCATTAGACAACAGTTTATGTTGGATCTTTATCATAAAAACAGTTTGTTAAAAACAGTTTGTTTTTATGATAGTAGGGCAGCAGGGCAGTGGAACTGCCCTGCTGCTGAAATGTGCTATACAAATAAACATGATTAATTGATTGAACAGAAATGATTAAAAGAAGTGACAACATTGCTGGTGGGAGATACCATCTAACTGTTGCCTCTTAAATAAAGAAAAATGTATGATAAACTATTTAACTTTGAAATATTGAATGAAAGTTACAAAATATTACTCAAATAATTTTTTCTTGTTCCTGGAAAAAAATCAGACCTTGTGTACTTCAGAAACAAAATGGAATTCCCCTTTTGTTGTATCCCTCCTCCTCTATCAACTTGGTACAATCCGACAAGTCCAGGTGCAAGCCATTAGTATTCATTTAACTTGTTTCATTTGTTTTGCGTGGAGAAAGAGGTAAGACTCATACAGAATCTCTTAAGACATTTAAGTACATATAGTTTAGTAATTTTGCAGAATGTTGTAGGTTACTTGATGCTTGGATACACCAAAGCATCTGATTTGCAGCAGTTTAGCTAGTAATTACCAACCATGTTAGCCAGTGTACCAGAGTTTAAAGGGAAGGTGGCTCACTCCAGAATTAGATAAAACTGTATTTGGTCATTTTCTGTACATCAGTGAGTGATATTGTTTCACAGGCACAAATTATCCTAGATAGTAATCATTAGTATTAAGATGATGTTTTAATTTTTTTATGATTTTGAGAACCTGTCAATAGAAAGTCAATTATGTAGAACTGTGTACTTCAGTACATCATTTTCGCATAAAATAACACCAAATCATATTATGTACAGCAGGGGTGTCAAACTCAAGGTCTTGAGGGCTGGTGTCCAGCAACATTTAGATGTGTTTCTGATGTCACATGGCTGGATCAGATGGGATGGTCATCAACTTGACTGCACTGAGAAGCTATTTCAGTAATATACTTAAGGTGTTTTAGACCAGACAGACATGTAAAAGTTGCAGTACACTGGCCCAGGAGGCCTGGAGTTTGACACCCCTGGTATACAGTATCATGTTACTCAGCAACACATTCTCTGATCGTTGCAGAAGATGTCAGCAAAGAGGTCTCAGAGAGCAAACATGATTCCAATTGTTATTGCTCCTTAGGTGAAGATAAAGAAGGATTTGATGTAAAATACTCCAATTCATTTAAAGGTGAGTTGTGACTTTATTATGCATAGGATTCCAGTGTTTATTAAAGGATTGTTTTTTCCTTTGTTTTGCTTTTTCACTTTTAAACTATTTTTATACTACACATTATTAGCATAGATCATGTTCGATGATCATTATAATCAGAATACCTTTCTTTTTCCAAAGGAGACAAGCAACTGCTCAAAATACAAAAGCTTATATTATATGCAGCATATATATATATATATATTACTCAAATAGTTTTTTCTTGTTCCTGGAAAAAACAATGAACAAAAACAATAGGGAGGACTGAGTTTTGAAATTACAAGTACAAAATAATGAGTTGCATTCAGTTGACAAAAAATGTTTAAGTAACCACAGAAAGACATACAATTAGATCAATTGACTGATTTTAATTTCATTTGCTACTATTTGATATATCTGCATTGTTTAAAGTTTATCCTACTTATTATGTGTACCTACAGGTAGAGGTGTGTTCAGCTAAAGGTGCTTTGCTCATACAGTTGGTGGACTTTATTTATGGAATAATTCAGTGTACATCCCTTCATTTCAGATTTCCAAAGTTGAACCGTCAGGCTGGTGATGTGGACATGCGGATCCTGTTCAACCAACCCTCCAGAGGTAATTTTGGTCTCCAACGACCAACTTATTCTCTAAAATAAAGTAATTGAAATGATATTAAATATTGTTCAAACACACATGTGTTGTGTAATACTAGATATGTTAGCTGCATAAAAAGGAGGACTGAGTTTTGGAATGACAAGTATAGAAGAATGAAAATTACATTTAGAAGCGCACATACACACACAGGTCCTGTGTAATACTCAAAATGTAAGGTGCAGGAATAGGGAGGACTGAGTTTTGAAATTACAAGTATAGAAGAATGAAAGTTACATTGAGGAGCACACATACACACAGGTCCTGTGTAATACTCAAAATGTAAGGTGCAGGAATAGGGAGGACTGTTTTCTACATTGGGAACAAACTCACATATAGTGAGTGTTCTTTACATTTCAGATTTCTAAAGATGAACTGTGTCAGGCTGGTGACGTGGATGCATGCGGATTTTGTTCAACCAACCCTTGCAGAGGTAATTTTGGTCTCCATCGACCAACTTATTCTCTAAAATAAAGTAATTGAAATCATATTAAGTACTGTTCAAACTCATAGGTGTTGTGTAATACTAAATATGTTAGCTGGATTAAAAGGGAGGACTGAGTTTTGAAATTACAAGTATAGAAGAATGAAAATTACATTTAGAAGCACACATACACACAGGTCCTGTGTAATACTCAAAATGTAAGGTGCAGGAATAGGGAGGACTGAGTTTTGAAATTACAGGTACAGAAGAATGAAAGTTACATTGAGGAGCACACATACACACAGGTCCTGTGTAATACTCAAAATGTAAGGTGCAGGAATAGGGAGGACTGTTTTCTACATTGGGAACAAACTCGCATATAGTGAGTGTTCTTTACATTTCAGATTTCTAAAGATGAACTGTGTCAGGCTGGTGACGTGGATGCATGCGGATTTTGTTCAACCAACCCTTGCAGAGGTAATTTTGGTCTCCATCGACCAACTTATTCTCTAAAATAAAGTAATTGAAATCATTAGAAGCACACATACACACAGGTCCTGTGTAATACTCAAAATGTAAGGTGCAGGAATAGGGAGGACTGAGTTTTGAAATTACAGGTACAGAAGAATGAAAGTTACATTGAGGAGCACACATACACACAGGTCCTGTGTAATACTCAAAATGTAAGGTGCAAGAATAGGGAGGACTGTTTTCTACATTGGGAACAAACACATTTAGTGAGTGTTCTTTACATTTCAGATTTCCAAAGATGAACTGTGTCAGGCTGATGACGTGGATTCATGCGGATTCTGTTCAACCAACCCTTGCAGAGGTAATTTTGGTCTCCATTGACCAACTTGTTCTTTAAAATAAAGTAATTGAAATGATATTAAGTACTGTTCAAATGCATAGGTGTTGTGTAATACTAAATATGTTAGCTGGATTAAAAGGGAGGACTGAGTTTTGAAATTACTAGTATAGAAGAATGAAAATTACATTTAGAAGCAAACATTCACTCCTGATCAAAATCTTAAGACCAGTTAAAAAACTGCAAGAATTTACATTTCGCACTATTGGATCTTAAGAAGGTTCTAAGTAGAGCTTCACAATGTTAAAAGAAGAAATCAGCATAATAGACAAAAACATTTGAGTGGGGAAACTGCATTTACACTCAAACATGATTTTTTTCAGCTGATCAAAAGTTTAAAACCATAGCTCAAAAAAACCAGAGAAACCCCCCAAAACAGAAATCAGAGTGTCAAAAAAAGGACTCAGTAATGAGTAGCTCCACCATTCTTGTGGAGCTACAAGAATGGTAGCTCTTCAAGAATGATTGAAGTTGATGACTTCAATCATTTAGGCATGCTTGATGCCAATGTTTCCAGGAGGCTAGTGGAAACGTTGCTCCAAGTGTTGAAGATGGCTTCACGAAGGGCATTCACTGTCTGGAACTGATGTCCATTTTTGTAAACTTCCGTTGCCATCCATCCCCAAATGTTCTCAATTGGGTTTAGATCCGGGGAACATGCACGATGTTCAAAAAGAGTGATGTCATTCTCTTGGAAGAACTCCCTTGTCAGGCGGGCATTGTGAACTGCAGCATTGTCCTGTTGAAAAACCCAATCATTACCACACAGACAAGGGCCCTCAGTCATGAGGGATTCCCGCTGCAACATCTCCCCTTATGAACCTGCACAACCTGAAGCTCAATTGTTCCATTGAAGGAAAACGCACCCCAAATCATGATTGCGCCCCCACCACTGTGCCATGTAGAAAACATCTCAGGTGGGATCTCCTTGTCATGCCAGTAACGTTGGAAGCCATCAGGACCATCAAGGTTAAATGTTTTCTCATCAGAGAAGATAACTTTCTTCCACCTTTCAATGTCCCATGTTTGGCGCACCCAAAATTTCCAAACGGGAAATTTTGTGGCGTTAAAGAAGACATGGCCTTTGAAGACGTTTTTTGTGTTTTGTTTCTGAAGCCCTTCTTTCTCTCGCAGATGCGGTCTGATGGTTATTGGGCTGCAGTCAGCACCAGTAATGGCCTTAATTTGGGTAGAGGATCGTCCCGTGTCTTGACGTACAGCCAATCGGATTATTCGGAGTATTACTCAGGTCCTGTGTAATACTCAAAATGTGAGGTGCAGGAATAAGGACTGTTTTCTACATTGGGAACAAACTCACATTTAGTGAGTGTTCTTTACATTTCAGATTTCCAAAGATGAACTGTGTCAGGGTGGTGACATGGATGCATGTGGATTCTGTTCAACCAACCCTACAGAGGTAATTTTGGTCTCAATCGACCAACTTATTCTCTAAAATAAAGTAATTGAAATGATATTAAGTACTGTTAAAACACATAGGTGTTGTCTAATATTAAATATGTTGGCTGCATAAAAAGAGAGGACTGAGTTTTGAAATTACAAGTATAGAAAAATGAAAATTGCATTTAGAAGCGCACATACACACAAGTCCTGTGTAATACTCAAAATGTAAGGTGCAGGAATAGGGAGGACTGAGTTTCGAAATTACAAGTACAGAAGAATGAAAGTTACATTGAGAAGGACACATACTCACAGGTCCTGTGTAATACTCAATGTAAGGTGCAGGAATAGAGAGGACTGTTTTCTACATTGGGAACACACTCACATTTAGTGAGTGTTCTTTACATTTCAGATTTCCAAAGATGAACTGTGTCAGGCTGGTGACGTGGATGCATGCGGATTCTGTTCAACCAACCTTGCAGAGGTAATTTTGGTCTCCATCGACCAACTTATTTTCTAAGATAAAGTCTTTGAAATTATATTAAGTACCAGTGGTCCCCATCCTTTTTATCACCGCGGACCGGTGAAGACTTGGCCATTTTTCTGTGGCTCGGGTTCTTCTTTTTTTACCCCGAATTTCTCCTTACAACAATCTTAGAACGTTGCTTGCGATAATCGTAACCGTTCATCCTGCCATCTATGGCATGCTAAGACTGATCACATCCAGTCGTTGGAACATTGGGACTGCTCCGATCTAAAATCGGGCATATTCTCACAGCTTGTAGGGTTTTCCTTGATTGGGAGCTAGAACTCAACCTGTTCAATTTGACAGGCAGCCAATCAGAAAACGCTGTGACGTAGCTCATGGAGGGGAATCCCAAACAGCTGAGCTGACATGCCCAAAATGAGTCCGGTGGACATCGGAGATATGTAGAAACAGCATGAATGTTTATTCAGCATTTCGTACAAAGAATATCCACAGAAATGATGACGAGTGGAGTTGGAGCAAAATTGCTACCACAGTTGATAAACCCGGTAACTTTTCAGCTATCCATCATTAAATTAACGTGACACAAGGCTATTCATTCATTCAAGGCTTGATGCTTACACTAGCTATATGCATTGCAGGTAGATTGTAGTTGTGCATCATTTTGTACTAAAGCCTGCTCACATGGCAATATTTGCTCCTGTTATGTGGCTGGACACATAAACCTGTTGTACTTTTATCAGCTCTGTGGTCACAAAATTTGGAAAATCGTCTGACAATCCTAAAATCTTGCCGTGTGAACCAGACTTAAGACTTACAAGCTATACTCTTCTTTTCTCGTCTCGATCACTGCCATAATGCTCTCTGACTCTAGTCGCTATGCTAACATTCACACATCCCTTCAATATAAGATTTGAAAATGCCACAAAAACGAATATTTATTTTCATGAAAATTTTAACTTACGACAATGACAAATTAATGGGAGTCCTGAGCTTGTTTCTCTGCAATGAGATGATCCCACCTTGGAAACGATGACACACAATGCAGAGGGTGTAATGGCAAAGCAGTTTGAAGCTCCATTGCCTCATTTGTAAGCCGGTACATATTATGCAGAGTGGGCTTGGAACATGGGAGTCACCTACAAGTCCAGGATAAATCCACTCTCCTGTCTCTGGTCCTTTTCCCCTTTTCCAAAGAAACTTTCCTAACATATCGCTTTCTTACTCATTGTGGGCTCAATGTTGGTGAGCAAGACGTAACCGAGAGAATCCGGTTAAAGGGTTTTCAAAATAAACGATCCTCCATACTCAGACAATATGTAACACAAAAATATTTTTCTTGTGCGGCCCGGTACCAATTGGTTCATGGACTGGTACTGATCTGCGGCCTGTGGTTGGGGATGACTGTTAAGTACGGTTCAAACACACAGGTCTTGTGTAATACTTGATATGTAAGCTGCATAAAAAGGGAGGACTGCGTTTTGAAATTACATGTACAAAAGAATGAAAGTTACATTTAGAAGCGCACATACACACAGGTCCAGTGTAATACTCAAAATGTAAGGTGCCGGAATAAGGAGGACTACATTTTGAAATTACAAGTACAGAAGAATGAAAGCTGTTTTAGAAGCGATCATACACACAGGTCGTGTGTAATACTCAAAATGTAAGGGGCAGGAATAGGGAGGACTGTTTTCTAAATTGGGAACAAACTCATATTCAGTGAGTGTTCTTTATATTTCAGATTTCCAAAGATGAACCGTGTCAGGCTGGTGACGTGGATTCAGGCGGGTCCTGTTCAATCAACCCTCCAGAGGTAATTTTGGTCTCCAAAGACCAACTTATTTTCTAAAATACAGTTTTTGATATGATGTTAAGTACTGTTCAAACACACAAGTCTTGCGTAACACTTGATATGTAAGCTGCATAAAAGGAGAGAACTGAGGTTTGAAATTACAAGTACAAAAGAATGAAAGCTACATTTAGAAGCGCACATACACGCAGGTCCTGTGTAATACTCAAAATGTAAGGTGCAGGAATAGTGAGGACTGAGTATTGAAATTACAAGTACAGAAAAATGAAAGTCACATTTAGGAGTGCACATACACACTGGTCTTGTGTAATACTCATCATGTAAGTTGCAGAAATTTGGAAACCTGAATTTTGAAATTACAGGTAGAAAAGAATGAAAATGACATTTAGAAACGCACATACACACAGGTCCTGTGTAATACTCAAAATATAAGGTGCAGGAATAGTGAGGACTGAGTATTGAAATTACAAGTACAGAAAAATGAAAGTCACATTTAGGAGTGCACATACACACTGGTCTTGTGTAATACTCATCATGTAAGTTGCAGAAATTTGGAAACCTGAATTTTGAAATTACAGGTAGAAAAGAATGAAAATGACATTTAGAAACGCACATACACACAGGTCGTGTGTAATACTCAAAATATAAGGTGCAGGAATAGTGAGGACTGAGTATTGAAATTACAAGTACAGAAAAATGAAAGTCACATTTAGGAGTGCACATACACACTGGTCTTATGTAATACTCATCATGTAAGTTGCAGAAATTTGGAAACCTGAATTTTGAAATTACAGGTTGAAAAGAATGAAAATTACATTTAGAAACGCACATACACACGGGTCCTGTGTAGTACTCAAAATATAAGGTGCAGGAATAGGGAGGACTGAGTATTGAAATTACAAGTACAGAAGAATGAAAGTCACATTTAGGAGTGGACATACACATGGGTCCAGTGTAATACTCAAAATGTAAGGTGCAGGAATAGGGAGGACTGTTCTCTACATTGGCAACAAACTCACATTTAGTGAGTGTTCTTTACATTTCAGATTTCCAAAGATGAACTGTGTCAGGCTGGTGACGTGGATGTATGCGGATCCAGTTCAACCAACCCTCCAGAGGTATTTTTGGTCTCCGACAACCAACTTTGTTTCTTATATAAAGTCATTGAAATAATATTAAGTACTATTCAAACACACTGGTCTTGTGTAATACTCATCATGTAAGGTGCAGAAATTTTGAAATTACATGTAGAAAAGAATGAAAGTTAAGTTCAGATGAGCACAGACACATGGATCCTCTGTAATAAACTGGATAGGTTCATACATTAGGTGGACATTGTTTTATTTTTAGAAACAATCATTCAGTGTTTATCCCTTCATTTTAGCTCTCCATAGAGATGCCTTGTCAGGCTGCTGAGTTGGATGCATGCAAATTATTTTCTGGCAACTCACCTGACATAAGTTTTATCTCAATGACCTTTTTATTTTCTAAAATAGTCATGAGAATACTAAGTACTGTTCAAACACATGGTTATTGCGATTCAAAACAATTAATCATAACAATTCATTGGTTTTGATACCTACACAAGTGTCAGGATCAAATTCTTATTTTAAGATTACACTTTTTTTGGTTAACGGTGGTTGACTGTGTGTGAGATCATGATATCATCCATGATGAAATGTCAAGTTTAGAAAAATGTTTTATTTGAAGGACTGTTTTCACCTCTGAAATGGAGTGGTGTGTGATGTAAAGGTAATTTTTTTGAGAATGGGAATTGGGTTCATCTTTTGAATATGATCTTCCATGTCTAGTTGTGCTGTATGTTGAAATTGAGTCATAGTGCAGCACTGACTTTTTAAATACTTATGCTACCTCCCTTTGTCAATTCTTACTTTTCTCTGTCTAGTTTGCAACCAGTCCCTGCACAAAATGTGTTATTGTAAATAAAAGGAGGACATCACTGGTAAGCTTTTAGTAGAAATATTCTTGCTGAAACGCTTTCAATGTATACAAAATATGTTTTTAATCAACAGGTCTGTCCAGAACAAAGTTCAAGTGAAGCGATATCATCAGTAGAGGAGTATGCTCCTGATTCCGTAGATGATTCAGACATCTCATGGGATGACAAATGCACTCCACAGAAATATGGACTAGTAATAGTCCATATTTCCATTTTTGGACTTCTTAATGCACATAAATTTTATGTTTTTTGTATGTGTATGCCATGGTCCTGATAAATAAAATTGGCCCTGACAATTACTGTTGGTGTCATGGGCGGAGCCAAGCACCTCATTATCGTTTGTCCTTTTAATACAGCATTGGGTCACATTCTTGTATTTTGAGTTCTGAAGTGTGTATCTAAATTTTTAAGTGAGATCTATGTTGTGTAACTCTAACAAGATTTTTGACAACTTACTACGTCTTTCTAGCATAAGTGGAAAGGGGTGTCCGTTTAGTGTTGCAAAAAACTGGTTTGAAAAAAGTGTCCTGCTAGTACACCAAAACCAGTATATGTGTGTGTGTGTGTGTGTGTGTGCGTGCGCGTGTGTGTGTGTGTGTGTGTGTGTGTGTGTGTGCGTGTGCGTGCGCGTGTGTGGGCGTGTGTGTGTGTGCGTGTCTGGGTAACATGATGCAGTGTAAGCAGAACAGACACAAGGATTAAAGACAGGAAACAGGCAGCTTTGAGTCTTTTCCCTCATCTGCAAACAAATCCACTCACATTTACAGTTGCTATGTATGTAGGACATTCACTGTTATTCTTAAATCAAACAATTTAAAGTTACATTTCATTGTAACACAACCCAACGCTCTTTGCACTGTAAAGGAGCAAAGGTAATCTGACATGTAGCAACAAGCAAACCAAGCACAACACAAAAAAAACGGCAGCTACAGATCGATAATAAAAATGTATGTACACCCTCTTGATTTTAAAACCGAATATAAACAGACTAGGGGGGAAAAAAAGCTCAGTTTTATAATCTGGAGTTTTTCCACAAAAAGCTCAAAATCATTTTGATTTGCTTCAATTCTTTTTCACACAGAGGAGAACTGCTCATTATCTCCAGACTTCTTGCACTTCGGTCTAATCGGCCCAAAATGACAGAGAGTTTTCTTTCGTCGCCTCAGATGCAACTTGACAAACCTAGACTGGGTTGCCATTTCCTTTTATCCTTGCAATAATTTCTAAACATGACCCATTTGTTCTTATTCACTTTGCTGACATTAAGCTTATCATTTAATGTACCAACCAGGGACTGTTGAGTCTAAGTCGGTGCCTCTACAACTTGCTTTTGTTTGTCTTTCATCCTTACATTGCCTGATCTAAGGTCAAACTTGCTGGGACGTTCACTAATATTTACCCAAATCTTGACCTCCCTTTAAACCAGAGAGACCGACAAGTCTCTATCTGAGAACATTTTCAGCCATTTTGGAAGACATCGTTTTGTGTCTGTGGAGACAGACATTTTTTTTTTTGGTACATCTTGTCCTGACCCTAAATAGATGCTGCCCTGAGCAGTGAGCCATCTCCAGCCACTGTCTATGAGGATTATTGTCTTTGTCACTACAGAATGGTGAACCTTCAGTTTTATAAAGTATGGTCAGATTGGGAAGGGGTAATAATAATAATGTGTCTTTCTTTTGTTTATCATTGATAAGTGAACATGAAGGAACGGAAACCAATCATGAGAGCAAACACTGAGGACAGGAAGAGGAAGGGAGGACAAGAGTCCTGGAGGATGATCGAGAGGAAGCGTAATGTCCTTGCTAATGTGTGACAGTCACATTTAAGAGACTGAACTTCCTGTAACTAAGTGTGTGTGTGTGTGTGTGTGCGTGTGTGTGCGTGTGTGTGTGTGTGGGTGGGGGGGGGGGGAGGTGCGTGTGTGTGTGTTTGCTTAGGAGCGGCGCTAGTCAATTGCCCAATTCTCTACAGCCAACATGATTACCAAAGTCACAAAACACACACTTAAAACACTTCCCCCCCCTCGAGGGAAGCTGCCGGAAGCACAGCTAAGACTCGCCTCCTCCTGGCGTTATCTCAGTGGGTTTCAGTGTGACACGGCTGAATCACGCTGTGTGTCACCACATTTGACAAGCTCATGCCTCTTCCTTGGATTCTTTTGAAAGATCCGGCTCAGTTGTGAAAGGTCAAGATTGAGCAGATTATTACCAAACTTTAACCCCGAGTCCACTTCGAAGCTTTAAACAAAAGAAATTTGCTCAATTATGCTTTTGCAGCGGTGTGCTGGTCTGTCATGTAAAATTCCCCCCAAAAATTATAAAGTTAAAAACAATAAACAGCTCAGTATTGTTCTTTCTCGCAGCTGTGTTTATGGAGGAAAACCAAAAGTTTAAGCGAATCAGAAAACACTGAAAAAAGTGCAATTAATTCTAAATATAAACATTTATCTCTGTCAAATTCTACGTAATAACTTTGCTGTTAAACTTTTGGGTTCTTCAGACGTCCATTTCTAATACAGTGTGAATGTGACCCTACACACTGAGACGAACATTTTCTGCATCATATCTGGTCTTACCTCACGGGAACAGAAGGCAGACCGGCGAACTGAACGTGTATCTGGCAGATCACCAGCTTAAATCCACGGAAAGCTAAAATTACTACAAGGATGGAGCCAAAGGCAGCGCAGTCTTGACTCCAATGTGAGCGCTGTATTTCTAATTCTTTCTAAAATCGATGGTTCCTTTTTGGACTGCCTTAAGAAGCCACAGTAGAGCAGAGGGCAACCTCACCTACACTTTGAATCAGCAGATTGAAAATTGTTTATAGGGAGGCTCCCACACAGCTACACATAAATATACATTCACAAAAAAAAATAAAAAGCTGATAAGTAAACAAATTTATTACATAAAACCTGACCATGTTTGATTGAATGTTTTCATGCTCAAATCTACATCTGTGTCTCTCATCTACTCAGGTGAGCTGCTATATAGAATTACTTGTCAGATAAAAAGGGTCAAGTTGCGTTTACTGGACCTCTCAACTAGTCTCATTGCATTTTGGCTGACATGACATGATATTTTGCCTTTTTTAATGCACTCTGGAGTATCCACTTTGATTTTGTCATGGATGCTAATTGTCTCTTATTGCTGGGAGGCATTCTGCTCATGCCCTTTGCTTTGAGACGCTGCCCATTTTAGCTGGCATTTTGGTTAAACTCAATTCTTTCACTTCTATTTATAGAATGTTATATCATTTTAAGATAGCTCAGACCCAATTATGGTCACAAAATATGGTTTAGTAGACTATTTATGTTTTTTTTTTAAATGGCTGAACATCACATCAGATTACATACGTTGGAGTAAATCACATTCCCTCTGCAAGGGAAATGCTTCCTTCTACAAAATATTCGGCTGCTTTTAGCCTGTCAAACATTTATAATTTTAAATTCTAAGCTAACCAGGAAACACTTTATAACATTTTAGAGAATATGACCCTTTTGATTGAACGCTGTGTTTCCTGTTCTTTTAAAGAGTCATGTTCATCACATTAAAGACAGGCGCTATTCTGGGCAGCTTGTTACATCGTCAACGGTTGGAGCCAAGCAAACCCCAAGAGAAGGCCGAAGTGAAAGTTTGCTGGAGCTCGCAGCCCAACTCCTACTCAGTACATTCACCGAAGCCAAAACACAGAGCCCTCGTTGCAGTGTCTAAAAATATGTTTGAGCTTTGCGCAACTGAGAGAGAGGACTTTTGCTGGCACTTACAATGCTGCAAGCGCCGGTATCATCACTAATTGCGTAAAAACAAACATGTCTTCCACCGGCGTTCAGCCTGAAGACGGAGCAAGATTACTTCTATCGGTGACGTGAGCGTAAATGAGACTGTAATAAATCATTTCAAAAATATGTTTTATTTCGCATACGCTGTGTAGTATATCCTACAGAAACCTGATTGTGTTATTATTTACTGTGCACAATAGGACATGATGTGAACTTATAGGCACAGACAAGGCCCATGCAACAGTGCTGCTTGCTAACATGTTTTGCTTGTTCCCTTTCCCTCCTTCCGTCATGTAACACTCCACCTCCTCTGCTTCCTCCAAACTGAACGTCACTGGGGGGGGGGCAAAGCCATCACCCCGGCAGCTAAAAACAGGTCAAGTGTTGTTCCGTGATGTTGAAATTGTTAACCTCAGCCCTCAGGAGAGAAGGGGAGCAAGAGAGAACGAGCATCATGGGAAACGGGAGGAGTCAGGGTGGTTCACATTGTTTGAGAGACAAAGTGAGACGAGTTTGAAGAGCGGCGCGTTTTATCCAGCTCTGCCGCAAACCACTTATTTCCTCTCCCTCCCCTCCCACTCTGCTTCTGAAATCACATCTGCACCATTATGGAACGATACTTGTGCTGAATTTTGAAATTACAATAAATCCACAAGAGGATGATGGCTACTCCCGAAATAGTCTTTGTGGGTAGTTATTTGTGGCGTTATTTCAGCATTGAGGATCGCTCGGGTCAGGGTGGAAGCATTAAAGAGAACTAAAAGGGGGCCGCATCATTTCATTAATGCAATCATAATGAATCCCACTGGTTTATTTTTAGTGGGAGTGTGTTATGCAATATGCTTTCACTGAAAAGGTTATTGCTAAAAAAAAGGAAAGAAAAACAAACAAAGGAACTAAGGAGAAATAATGTCCTGTTAACAAATTAGAGAAAAGATTTCAGAAAAAAAGTGTTAATCTCAGTAGAAATTGTTGGTGTATCACTAAAAACTCATGAAATGCTTAATAAACCAATTAGAAGAACCATGCGGCTCGTCCTATCAAGGCTGGATTATCCAATGATCATTGTGGGCACAGGTAGGGCGGTAGGGAAGCTTTAGTATGTTACTTTTATTAAAAAAAGAATGTTTCTTTCATATTTGTTAAAATTATCATTATGCCTGACAGTATAAGAGATAACCTGTGAAAAAAAAATAAATAAAAATAATAAAAAAAATTTGATCCTCTGTCTTTTCCCAGTGTTAACTTCGCCTTGACAACACCCTGAAATATTAGCTTGAGCTCTAAAAGCACAGCACATTTATTAGCGGGCTGCCGAATATGATTGCCCCCACGAGTAGTTAACTCGTGGGGGCAATCACAACACTCTCTGAAAGCTTTCACAGTTTAGCTTAGGTGTGTGAGCAGTTCTAAATGTGATTCTTATAAATTGCTTTATTTATGCATGAACTTCCTGAACCCGCTGCAGGAAGTTCATTGATGTTCTGTGGAGACAGGAGGCCAGAAGCTCATTTGCAGTAAAACCGGAAAACTCCTGACCTTTCTTGAGTTCCTCTAACACACACACACACACACAGATTATGGAACCACTTGCTGCCGTAAGTGATAGTGAACTTGTTTTTTGGTGGAGTGCTTCTGAGGGGTTCCTGGTGAATCTGGGCAGCTGCGCAGGCAGAACTCAGCAGCTCAGGGAAGATGAATGAGACAATTAAACAGAGCTTGATGGCACTTCTGTGACTAATGGTTTCCTTTGCTGCCTGTCTGAGCACAGACTAACATTAAATAAGGAGCAAAGCAGTATTTTTGTGTCCTTTGAGGTTTTTTTTTTTAATGAATTCATTGCATACACAGGGGGACTTTTCTTTGTTAGTAGGTCACAGAAGTAAGAAAAACAGATTTTTATGTTGTGACTTGTCTCACTGCAGTAACTGGTAAACTATATAAAGTACTCACCCCCATTTATGTTTTACTTATTTTATTGCTTTCGGTATAAATTAGTTTTTGAGCACAATTTATACCGGAAACAATCTTTTTATACCTTTTTTCAAAATCAGGTTAATTTATTGAATTTATCAAAACATCCTGTGCTTAATGAAATTTGAAGAATTTTTTTTCTTTTTTAGGCAGAACAGAGGTTCCCAACCTGCGACTCCACATGCGACTCTTTGGACCTAATGGCACTTAGTACCTTTGGCTAAAATTTAAAAGGAACTAGTTCGCATTTTTAAGTACAGATATAATAATAAATACAGGTTTTAACCGTTTTAATTTCTTTTCCTGCAATACCTATGTGATTTAAAAAAAAATCATCCTCTTATTTTTATCTTTATTTTAAACTAGGCCTTAACACATTTTTAGAGACAATAAATTTCACCAGTTATTGATGAACATCAACTGTTACCAGTTTACAGTCATATTTTCATATTGGCTTGAAAATATGATGCAAGTTGCCTTCTCAAAGACTCATAAACTTTCATTTTGTAAAGAGTACTTCACTCTGGACCTGGGAGATATTTTAAATATCCAAAATAAAACCAAAAATAGCAAACAAAATGGAAATAAAAGCTACTTGCAACCGAAACCATAAATGAAATAGAAATCTATAAACACAATTGCTCTTCAAAAAATATTATAGATCAGAAAGGAAATTATTGACCTCATTTTAATTTATAATGCTTATTGCGACAGATTTATTTTAAATCCTTGAAAATAGAAATAAAACGCTGGCTCTTTAAATATTACAAGAAATTTTGCGAGAGTATACTTCATCTGAAAATATCTCTTTTTCAGAAAGTTGTGATATTTAAATACGTTTTGACCTTCCTAAAAGTAAAATGACTCTTTAAGTTGTAAAGTTTAAAGAGTCTGGATTTCTCCATGTTATCTAAACTCAACACAGCTTATATAACATGATAGCATATTTCTGCACCCGTTATTGTACAGAAATATGCATCAATTGACACAGTGAAGGGGCATCTCTCTGCTGCACCTCCTGTTGTGAATACTCCGTCTGTTTTGAGGGCCTCGTTTACCTTGACTGCATGTTGGAGTTTGTTAGCTGAACAGGGGTACCTGCTGTTTTTCTGTCCAAACATGTGTCGCACTTGCAGGGGGTATGGTGCACTTCGTTCGCTTCCTGTTGTACACACCATAACGGTCTATCAGTCCACTGCGAGTGGACCGACAGAGCGGTCATGTGGTAATTAACTTTGCTCATTAAACCCGACCTCAGGCTTTGTTCTGCCATCTGGATCCAGCATTCGTCCTCCTGTGTGCGAGACTGACTGACAAACTCTTGTTTTTCTCAAATATAAAGGACAGAAAATGACCCCTGGTGCATTATTCTGTTTATTTTTTCAGCTTTTCCGACATTTAATTAGAGATGTGGGATTTTATAAATAATCATGCTGCTGAAAAACAATGAGTCCTTAGTTTTTACCTCTGCACATTTAGCCTAATGCATTTTTTTTCTGCTGTAGCCTCCTACACACTACTTACATACGAATGACGCACACAGTGCAATGTATTACAGGATCCCTATCTACATAATGAATGCCATAATGAATGCTAAGGCTTTAGCCTACTTCTCAATGAGTTGCACTTCATTGTAATCTGCACACACTTCTGCTCAGCACATTCCTAAAATGCACTCAATGCGAAATTCAAAAGGATATTGTTAAGACCGCACAGGCGTCTTATTTACAAATGCGGCTGATTATGTGAAGAGGTGGTCTGGCATGCTCATTCCAAGTCAACTAAATTCCTATGTAATTATGTGAAAAGGCTCAAGGATAATAAAAATGATTTGAAGCCATTACCAAGTACAGGTACTTCTTATTCCTTCTCTGCAGAAATCAAAAAGCGAAAAAAAAAAAAAAAGGATATAGCCAAATAAAACAGAGCCATGTGCTCCTATGCATAAGATTCACTATGAGTCATTTTGCCTGTCCCAAACAGTTGCTAACAGAAGCTTTAGCTGACAGCCAAGTCCAGGAGGAACAATGAGTCATACCAGCCTCGCTCACAAGAACCCCATTTTCTGCCAGATCCTATGTGATGTATGTCCGCGAGTGTGTGCACACGAGAAACAGAGACACACTGACAACTCAGAGATGCGAGCAAGGCAGGCATGGATACAGTCTTTACCGTGGAGTGTGTGTGCTGCAGAGAGAACAGGGGGTTTGTTGTGTGGTGGACCGCGTGACAAATAAAATGTTCCTGAGATCGATAAGGGATCACACCGCCTACAGAGATCAACATGAACATACCGTTACAGCTCTTCATTGTGAAATAACATGGCATCTAATAGCTTAAGGAATATCAAAGTTATGTTATTAGTATTTTTCTAGATTGTACTTCTTACTCATGCAAAATTTAGGACAGTCTATGAAAACCTGCATGCTTTTCTGATATACGGTGGAAATTTGAACAATTGCAGATTTCTGCAAATCAAAGGGAGTTGTGGTCACATTTTGTGGCGAATAGCTGCGAAAATCAACTCTAATGGAAACAGGAATTCTGCTCTCTACCGGAAGAACCTCAAAACTAATTCACTGGACTGCCTTAACCTTAAGTTTAGACTCACAGAAGACAAGAGTGGTATACTCAAACACTCAAACATCTGATTGAAGACAAATCTAAATAAGATGATGTGAAACATCATTAAGCCGGTTGCTGAAGCTCAAAAACTTTTAAATATGGCTGAAATAAAACAACTGTGCATAAAAGAGTGGGCCAAAATCTTTTCAAAGCAATGTAAAAAAAAACATCCATTTTTGATAAGTGTTGTACAGCCAAGGTTTAGGGGATAAAAAATGTTTCCTATAGAGTTGAGTTACTTCAGATAGCTTTTTCCCCCATTTGATAAATAAAATAATCATTAAAGAGCTACATTTTCTATTCACCCAGGTTATTTGCTACTAAATTGAGTTTGATCTGAAACAATTAAGAGCAAAAAAAAAGAATAGAAAATAAAAGAAATGCCTAAACAGTATATTCTTTTATTTTTTCAGGCAATTCAAAATATAAGCAAGAATAGTGTGTGCGCGCGCGTGTGTGCGTGTGTGTGTGTGTATTTGTGTGAGACATGCATACTAAAAGGAAGCAAGATAGGATCTGTATGATGAACTGTTGCTAAGCAGTGGTTGTTGCTAGGTGGGGTGGAGGGGTAAGAAGTGGGTTCAGGTTTGCAGGCAGTGATGGAATCTGAGGGTTTACCCATGTTCCCGTGTGACACATGACGTGCGATCCTCTGGAATGAAGCGACATGAATACTAATGCTACAGAGTTTCTGCTTCAGACACGCACACCTCCACTCAGAAACATCAAGGCTTATCCCAAACTGAACAGCAATCGAGGCAGATTGCAGTTTTTAAAAACAAGACTTGCATCTGAGTGAATTCGTAGTTTAAAAAATATATCTATAACATTTCTGAGTCTGTTTCAGATTCCACAATAGAAGAATGACTCATCTGTACTGCCTTCGCTTGCAGAGCAATCAAGGAACGCTGCAGAATATCTGGCAGAGGAACAGATAAAGCACAACCAGCACCCCCCCCAGCTTTCCCTGGCACGATTACAAGGTTATGCACAGGAGGGGGAAAGCCTTGCAGTTTGCCGGCATCCCTCCTTCACATCTCCAGACATTCCCCCAGCATGCAAGGCACACATGTTTGTTCAATAAAACACAGCCGGAGGCTACGTGTCCCCGGCGTAATCTCATTCTGATACGGTTTGATCCAATCGGGTGAAGGACACACTGGGAAGGTTGGCGGGGCGGGACACAGGCAGCCATTTGTACTGAAAGTCCTGCGACGGAGGATCCAAACACCAGTCGTATTTCTTTAGCAGGTATCTGCAAACTTCCTGAAATATAAAAGCAGAGAGTGTTTTCTATTTTCAGTGTGTGTTTACTGCTGAGCGAAAACAAAGAGTTTAACCGAGCCAAAGCTTTTTAGGTTTTCGACGTGCAAAACAACAGCCCCCCACAATACTTTGATTCCAAGTCTGAAATACCAAAGTGGCCCCTTTTAGCTGCCACGCTTTAACACGTCAACTGTTTTGGACTGAGAAGGTAGCAACAAACCTCATATTTGAATACAGACCCATCATTTTCGTATCTACTTTAGTTTTCAAGCCTCCTCGGATTCTGATGTCATTCCCAGCATTTCTCATTGGCTTATCCTGCGGCTGCTGAGCCGACCAATCGCGTCTCCCCTACCCTTCACTTTATGAATGAGGATTTTCCTGATGTTGGGGGAGGAGCAGGATGAATGAATGGGGAGGAAAGTGATGAGGGAACCGAGGAAAGATGCTGAGGGCGGGGAGGGGGGAGTTGGGGCAGGAGGAGCGCAGGGGGGAAGGATGAAGGAAAAGAGCGATGAGTCACATCTCTGACCTAGATCCCCACAGACTCCTTGTTACTCTGATTATATCCTCCTCAGTGTGTGAGCAGAAAATGGTCATCCTGTTAAAAACCAGTCAAATGCAACGGATTACCAGTCAGATCTGCATTCGTAATAAAACAAAATTGTTGCTTTTCTCTTGAGCTAAGTTGAATACGTTTCTGGGTGTTGCCTGCAGGAGAACCTCCACAGTTATTGGCTCCACTGTAGCAGATCTGTAAACAGTCTTAAAATTAGCCATTCTTTTACTGCAGAAGCATAATTTTAACAATTACTGGGGGTTGAATATTTATTTACCTCGCTGTGAACTTGTCTTGCTTGTTATGGATCTTTAATAGAAACTGTTTGGTCGGATCACAAACATTGCAAGGTTTGGCATAAAACAAACAAAAAAAAGAATGACGTGAAAGAGCAATACATGTCCTCTGTCGGGTACGGTAGAGCAGTGGTCCCCAACCCCCGGTCCATGGACTGGTACCGGTCTGTGGACCAATTGGTACCGGGCCGCGCAAGAAATAGTGAAATATTTCCGTTTTATGTATTATTTGAGTCTGGAGGATCTTTTATTTTGAAAATCCTTTAACCGGATTCTCTCGGTTACTTGCGCGCCATTACTGAAGCCAGCAGCAAAATGAGTAAGAAACGGATCAGATGTCTTTGGAAAGTTTCTTTGCGAAGGGAAAAAGGCCAGACAAGAGACAGGAGAATGGATTTATCCCAGTCCGGTAGGTGAGTCCCACATTACAAGCCCGCTCTGCATAACATGCGGCGAGCGGCTGCTAATGAGGCAACGAAGCCTTCAAGCTGCTTCGCCACGTAGAGACCAAGCAGGCTGTGGATATAAGCAACACTTCGGGTGTCATTGTCTCTCATCACTCCCAGATGGGACCGTCTGGTTGCAGAGAAACAAGCTCAGGACTTCCGTTAGTCAGTATCGGGAGTTAAAATTTTCACAAAAGTAAAATGTTCATTTTTGTGGCACTTCTGTTGTGGCGCTTCTGTATCTTATTTTGAAGGGATATATAAATGTTACCATAGCGACCAGAGTCAGAGCATTTGGGCTGCGGTCGTGAGTCTTAAGTCTGGTTTAGACGGAAAGATTTAAGAATGTCGGCCGATTCTCCAAACCCCTGTGACCACAGAGCTGATAAAAGAACAACAGGTTTGATCGGTTTGTGTGTCCAAGGCAGGAGCAACACGACCCGATTCCAGTCACGAATATCCCCATTCCAGAGGATAATCCAGTAAAACCCCCAACATAGCGGGAATTTAGAATAACCAAACACGGATGACGATGTAGAAGCAATAGTGATATTTGTGGAGTCATTTTAAGAGATAAAAGATGTAACAAAAAGAAAAGGCGGTGGATAAAAGACGATGGGAGCAGCCGCTCTATTTGCTGCACTATGATTTGGAGGTGAATATGTTTGTTCATAGTTAACATTTTTAACTGAATAAACATAATAATGACCTTTAGATTTAATAATAAACATTTCCACATATCATCTCCGATATCCACCAGACTCTCAGTTGCGCGATATGTCAGCTGTTTGGGATTCCCCTCTGTTCTTACGTCACCGCGCTTTTTGATTGGCTACCCGTCACATTCAGGAGGTTGTATATTCTCATTCCCAGACAGGAAAAACCCCACAGGTTGCGATAAAAACTCCAAGACAACCCAAATTAGGTATATTCAGGATTTAGCGGGAACACCAACACCGGGACCACTGCGTTAGAGGATCGGAGATGTTGTGGGCCTGTACATGGCATCATGAATATGAGGGCAATTTATATGAAAAAAGTCAACATGGAAAAGTAACCAGATCTAAACTGTATAGAAAGCCTGTGAAGTCATTACGCATGAGGAGACCCAGGAGAGAGCTCCAAAGGATCAACAGAGACTGTTTAAACAGAAAAGGTCAAAGGTCTCTCTAACCTCTGCTAAAGGAAAATTTTTCAGATTAATTCCAGCAGAGTGTCAATAAATGTAGCAATTTTGATTATTAAAACAACTACTTTTAGTCCCCTTTTGGGATTATAAGCTTGTTTGTGAAAACTTATGAGTTCAGATCCAATTTTCTTAATGGGGACAAAAATGTTCAGAAAGCAGGTTATCCTGCTCCAACTAAAAATATTATGTGTTTAGGCTTTCAGGATTGGCAGCTTGTTTCTTTAATTAGTGTTTAAAATTAAATGATATACTTCCAAGCTGTCCAAATATTTTTCCATATCCAAAAAAGAAAGTATGACTTCAGAGGAAATCGCATGTTTGTGAAGGCAAAAATTATATACATCTAAAAAAAAATACCAAAAAAGGTGTGTTTAAATTGCATAAGTTAATTTGTGCAATTAATTCAATAATTTAAATCATTTGTAAATTAAGTAAGTCCTATAAAAGGAAAAATATACATTTCAATAAGAATGTTTTGTTGTTTTTTTTGTTCTTCATTATTTGATCCAAATTTACAAGAATGCACATATTATAAACTTATAGAGGTGTTAAGATTTTTCTGCCAACCTGGGACCAGTTTCAAGAAATAAATGGATAAATGGCAGGTGAAGCAGACATTACTTTAAAATACACCTTTTCTTCTGATTTATGTTTCATGACGAATAAGGAAAACTAACAAATTACCAAAATAGAAATGAAATGACAAATGGCTAACATTTCTTTGATTTCTGTTTAGTGAGAAGAGATCTCTGGTAATGACATCATAATTTTAAGCCAGCCAATAGATGAGAAGGTTGCATTTACTGCTGCCATGTTGATGTATTGACAAGTTATAAAAGAAAACATTGAAGCATGAGTTTTTTTAGCAGAAGTTTTATCTCGACTCAAAGACTAAAGCTGATGTTGGGGGGGGGGAGAAACTCTCTATGTGGACATCCCTATATCCGGCTTGATTGACTCATATGTGATATATATGTGTGTGCAGGGTGTAGGTGTGTTGAGTCACTTCTTGGAGCTGCATTTCAGACAGCTTGAGATACCACCCACCAGCGAGTTGCATTTTTTAATGTAGGACATGTCAGTTCTGTCAAGGTAAATATAATCTACTTACGCACGTCAAATAACACGCTTTAATTGTATTAGTTAAAAATTATATACATTAGATGTGCATTTCAGCACCTGGAAAACATTTTAGTTTGTTTAGTCATAAGCACAAGTCAAGCTGCATGAATTTATTCTTCTTGTTATTCCCATACAGATTGTTGTAAAGAAGGACTGATGTGCTAGAAGTTATTGTCTTTGTGTGTTTGTTGAGGTTACTTTCACTCACTCATTGCAAAACTGGTTGATTGTATGAATAAACAACGGATTAAAACAGTAACACAGCAGAAGAGATGACTTGTCTAAGAAAATAAACGTCGCATGCACTTCCTTTTCTTGAACGCTCCCCAGCCTGACTGCGTGCGTGTGAGCTTTGTGGCTATGGTGAGTGCTGCTTTGGCGACTGGGCTGCCGTGGTTACGGCTCTGTGTTCTTCTTTAGGTAAATCGAACAAGCAGCCAGGTATTCCCATGACCATTGATCTGTTTACAGGATGACTGGTGGTGGTTTTAATGTTGCACAGAACCTTCCTGACAACAGCCACTACAGTTTTAATATGTGCATTTTTTTCAGAGTACAAAATATCTAACGAGAGAATTACAAAAATATCACAATCCATTATTAGCTGCACAAAAACCTTAAATATAATGTCTTCAATTGAATGGGGGTAAAACCTAAATATACACAAGGCAGAATAAGCTACTCCTATTGGTCCAATTCAAACTCAAGCTACTGTGATCTTTATTTTTGTTGGTTTGTGTATCTTGAAACCCTTTTTGTGTGTCCTAATGTAATAAAATGAGAAACACACGATAAACCACCTTTATGACATGGAGCCTCATCATCTATGTTGGTGAGCTACTTAGAATTGCAAAACAAATTAGTAAGACACATTAGTAAACATCTAATGTTTACTAATGTGCCAAGATCCAGGATCAGCTACCTGTCTGCTCATATAGATGTTTTAACTAAAAAAAAACAATAAAAAATTCTAAATGAATTATATATTTTTCAGTTTTATAACTTCTCACTTCTTTGTTCTACCTATTTTCTTGTTTTTGTTGTTTGTCCTTTTTTTTTTTTTTTACAAATAGGTTTATCACTCATCAGGAACTACACAAGACAACTTTAATAGGACCTTTAATGAAAAGCAGTCATATTAAAACTAAGGATGTGGCTGAAGGTTTTGAGCTCACCTTAATAAAGATCTCAGTAAGAGTCGAACCAATGCAGCTTCTGGGCCCATTGCCAAAAGAACACAGCAAATGCTCCTGGCCTGCATTCCTGAAGAAAACCAGAGAATACAAGAAATTTCAAAGAAAATGTTGAGTATTCTCAAATTTTCTATTTCAGGTTTCACAGATATTCAGGGAAGTTTCTCTCTTACTAATAAAAGCCAGTAGAAAACTGCGAGGTGAGTTACAGACGGTGCCAAAAGAAAAAAAATAACAACCTGAAAATAGACATTAATTGTCCAAAGTTGTTTGTCTGTCTCCCTCTGTCGTACCTGGAAATGTCCAAAAGAGAAATACATGCTGGTAGTTTTCCATCCTCTAGTCAATAACCTGTCCATTCAGGCCATCTCCTGTGTCTAATGTATCCTGTCTTCCTGAAACCTGAGCTCTGATTAAAGGCAAACAGGAAGCATTAGAGATGTGCAGAGTCTGGAAGCAGTTTGCCAGATGGTTGGTGTGTGTGTGAGCGGGGAGATTATTAGTGTTCTCGCTGCTATATTTCTAACAATTTAATGTACTATTAGGGAACATCCTAGAACATTAAAATGATTGCCGCACAGCGGAGTCCTGTAATGCTGAGAGCCGGAGAGAGAAGAAGCGCTACAGCAAAAGAACATGTCAAATATGATGAATGGAAGGAAAATGAGTCCAATCTTGAGTGTAATACGGTGGACAATATAATTCATTTAACTGCGTAAAAGTACAATGAGCGAGAAGTCCAGGACTCCATGACCCAGACTCCAAATGTACGAACATAATGTCATATTGGTAATAGATATATTAGATATAAATTGTTAGAAAAGAAACCAGTTCATGAAAAATGCTTTTAGATTAGGGAAGCTGTGATCACATTCAAAATATCGGTTCCCAGTCAAGTTTTTTTTTTTTAATAATTCACCTAGAAGTCCATTAATAAACTCAACTCAATACTTGTTGACAGTCAACTGACTTTGATTTTATGTTCGCTCAACCCATTGTGTTTGTTGTGTGGATGAGGTATCCACGTTTTGTTTTTAAAATGATTTATTATACCAATTGTTTCGTTGATGGAACACATCTGGGTTTTCCCTAATAACCTTTAAATCATGTTCACATGAAAACAGAGTGTGCTGGCTGCTGCAGTTCACAGTTTGAATCAAGTTACTGGATCTTTGCACAGAGTTGAGAGAGCAGCTGAAACACCAGTTACCAGTTATGACGTTCCAAGAAAAAGGGGGGACATTTTAGAACAGGAGAACAACTCTTTTCTTAAATTATTTTTACAAATGATTATGTTTGCTCCCTGATGGATCTGTTTTGCTTGAAATGTTTTGTCACACCTAAACATTTTAGACCACCAAACAATTTTTTTAAATTTTTTATTTGCACCATTGCATTGGCATTTGCACGTTCTGAGCAGTGCAAAAATAATTACATTTCCCTTAGCAGTTCTGTGTTTTAAAAGGCTACATCTACAATAAAAAGATTTAGATTTACATTACAACCCTTAAGAAAAACATCTTCTGAAATAATTCAGGAGTTGAGTTTAATGCAAAAGCCAGATAAGCTATAAAGCCGCTCTGCTCCCAAATTCGAACTCACTCCCACCTGATCTCCGTAACATCGAATCTTTGCAATATTTTAAGTCCAAACACAAAACCCATTTGTTTGAACTAGCATACAACCTTTAATTGTCTTTGTACTGTCTTATAAATCTTGTTTTGTTTTTTTTTGTTGTTGGTTTTTGTTGTTGTTGTTGTTTTTATTACCGGTATGTATTTTATAATTCGCTTGCTTTTATGTCAAGGTGGCCTTGGGTGTCCAGAAAGGCGCCTACAAACAAAATGTATTATTATTATTATTATTATTATTATTATAAATACTAACAAATGTTTTCATAGACAAGAAAAAATGTTCCTGATCTAAAATTCCTATAAAAGCCGCTCTAATATCTGCTGCCGTCGCTGAGATTCCTATCTGACTTGGTAACATTTCCGATTATTTGGGGTCGAAGCATGTGTGGGCGTTTGGCGAATGGGATGTTAGCTTGCCTGTTCACTTCCTTCCGAAAGAGCAAAGACACATGAATGCATAAATGTACACCATGACAATATACAGTGGGACCATGTCCAAAAGAAATACACAAAAAAAACAAGGACAGATGAAACTGTGATGATTGTAGGTGGGCTTGTTATATAACAGGACTGCAGTCATTAAATTAAAGAGCCAGGTGGCTTGAAAATAAGGCTGGAAACTATCACGGCAGACAGTAAAGCAGTTTCCGGATAAGCTGACAGATGGAGAAGCAAGGTGAGAGGCAGATAGAAGAAAGGGGAAAACAGACTGGATGATGAAGGAAACCTAAGAGAAAAAAAACAGCAAAAGGCACAAGCAGACACACGGTCAGCAATCTTTGTGAATCTTGTTGCAGAAACTCAGTAGCAAGGAGGAAATAATGTTTAATTGTTTACCTCCATTTTTTTCAGCCCTACTAGTTTCTGCAAAAGACAAAAACCTTAAGTTCTAAATAGTGTAATGTATAGGGAAGGTCACAAAATATCAATGAAGGCAGGAAAATGCAAGATGCAAGTTTTTTAATAAATCATGTGGCTGAGATGTTTTCCCAGTATCTCTATGGAAGCCTCAAAATCTGGAAACAATGGTCACAATTAAGGCAAATTGAAAAAAAAAGTAAAACTGTGTTGTAAAGTATGTGTTTATTTAGTGCATGTAACACATTCATTGTGATATTTACCAACATTTTACATATTGCATATATAACTGATATGGTTGAGTTTAAATAATAACGGTTTTTAAATGATGTCATTAGTGCAGGACACAACAATTTGGTAATGAAAAAGCTAAGAAAAATGTGGCAGGTTGTTGTATAATTATAGATGAAAATAATGACAAAAGTCAACTGTTGTTCCTATTTATGTACAAACTAGCAATAGCAGCTTAGCTAGCGGCAGGTTGCCAATGTTTTTATCCACCTTGCTACTCTGCCTTTATACACTAGTATGTTTTTTTTATTTATTGTAAAGTGTGATTAAGGTACATGTGTTAGCAGGAAATGTTTTTTTTGAGCAACTATTCATCAATCTATGGTTTACAGAAACTCACACATACATTATTTAAATATTGTACTGCATAAATACGCCTGTAAAAAGGCAACTCTGTACCAACAATGTTTGATGAAAAACGATTTTCTTGCATTTGTTGCATGTGCCAAACATACTGACTAATGTCTTAAGGTCTTGCTTGCCCAAAGCTGGGAATCATTCAACGATTGAATGCATTTTTAGACAGAAAACAGACGCATTTACAAATTAGTTGCAATGACATTTATAGATGATAAAGACAGTATAATACTCCATCTTTTGTCAAACCCCAGGTATTTAATCAGTCTGGGTGACTCACCACATAGATTCATACCCCATTTTCTTTCATCTGTTTTTTTTAGCTTTATTTATTTATTTATTTATTTTGCACCTTTTACGTCACTGTTGCAAGGAAAATCTCTTCTGACTCATTCTTTAACCCTGCCCCAATCTGCACGATGCACGAAGGAAATCCCTGTTGGTAAAAATAGGTGTGGAGGCAGAGGGACAGTTACTAAGGTAGCAGCTTCCTGTCTGCTCATATAGATGTTTTTTTTCTTAGTTCAATTGTCAAAATACATTCTTGAAATGACAATAATAAATCAAATGAAGTTGAATTATTCATTCATTTAAAACTGAATTCAATACATCTAGTTAAGCATATTATCAAGAACTACATTGATCAAGCAGGTGTAAGATATCTTTGAACTACTTGGTTTTTTTGGGGGGGGTTGGACCTGCCTATTTCTCCCTGTCCAATGATTTCTGATGAAACTGACAAAATGTAATAAAGCATCAAGGTTTTGTCTGAAAACCTAAATCTTTTCCCACAAAAATCCTGCAGTTGCAAGTCAACCCTCTCCAGTCACTTCATTAGAAACACCTGTTCAGATGATTGTCAACACAAATAGCAAATTGTCCAATCCGATTCCAGCATCAGAACGAGCGTCAAAATGGGGAAGAAATGTGGCATTGTTGTTGGAACCCGGCGGGTTTCTCTGAGTGGCAGAAAGCTCACACATAGAAAAAAAAAACAACAAAAAAAAACAACTCCTGGCTTTACAGGAAATGGTCTAAGAAAATTGAAAAATAACAGGAAAGAGGCTGCAATTCACAGAGGCTGAGAAAAAATAATAGCTTGGAAACAATTTTTTATGTCTGATGAGAACCAATTTCAGCAGCCATTTTCAGATGGGCACACGTTGGCTCCATTAGTACCTTTAGTAACTTTTTCCGCAATCAGCATTTACTAATTCGTCCTTCCCAAAAGGTGCCAACTAATTTACATTATTTGAAAGTCAAAATGATGGCAATAAGTATGAAGCTATTTTTTGGCTTTGAACAAAGTAAGAGTCGTTATTACGCCATCGACGCAAACTGCGTCAGTATTGTGAACGACAGCTAATGTTCCAGTGTTGAACTGCTGAGGGGGGAGACTGTGTGTTTGCAGCTCCGCAGCACTGCTGTGAAAAGCTCCAAGTCAACAAGCGGAGGTGAAAATGGCTTTGCCAGAATCAGTGCTGCAACTAATGAGCTTCTAATCAGATAGTTTTAGTACAGATTACAACCTGAATATTGATATTCTTCTCTTTTGGATACCCGACAGTGTATATTAAGGCATGCAGAGAATGCTTAAAGACAAAGATAGGTGAATAGTTTCCATAGCAACGGATGCATACATTACCAGGGCATTAATAAGCATGAATGAGAATAAACATGTGAATTGAGCAGGTGAATGAAAACAGAAAAGGGTCGACTGGGAGAGGAAACAGGTGAATGGCCCCAGATGAGGTTTTATTTGTCCAGAGAAGTTGCTAACATTTTTTTTAGGCTCACATTTCAACACTACTCAGTTATTCTCAATACTGAGAATACTCTGCATCCATTAAACATAATGGATGCAGAGTATAAATACTATAATATAATATTTATAATATATAATATACTCCAGCTTCCTCCCATAGTCCAAAAACATGACTGTCAGGTTAATTGGCCTCTCCAAATTGCCCCTAGGTGTGAGTGTGTGTGCATGGTTGTGTGTCTCTGTGTTGCCCTGCAACAGACTGGCGACCTGTCCAGAGTGACCCCCGCCTCTCGCCCGGAACGTTAGCTGGGGATAGGCACCAGCACCCCTCCCGACCCCATTAAGGGACAAGGGTGTAAAGAAAATGGATAGATGGATGGAATATAATATTTAAAGAAGACCTCCACAGTAATGTTTGGGGTGTTTTTGACAAATGTTCGTTTTTTCACATCACAATCTTCTCCTCAAACCATCTGGCCTTCTGTTAGTCTTTCAAGTACTGAAATGCAATTTCACAGCTTATTCAGTTTTTCCAACCAAAAGTGATGCCCTTGATTACAACAACAACAACAATAAAAAAAAACCTTGTTGCTGAAAGAAATAATTCTTTAATTTCCTTTCCTTTGTAAATGTTTTCCGGAGCGTGAAAAAAAAAAGACTATGTGCTGAAAGAATACCTAGACAAAACTGCAACCTTTTATTCTCTTGCCATTTTAATGAAAAAAGCTCATTATGACACATTTCCTCAACATCCTTAATGTGTTACAATAACGGAAAGCTTCCTGTCTCTTTCTGCTCTAATGGTCAGTAAATGTGAGGAAGTGGTTGTTACAGCATTAAGCCACAGCAGATTAGCACTGGAATCAAACTTTGAGTGATGGTGCAATAGGTAATGCTCTGTATGGTTCTTGAACACAGGTGAATGTATAAACTTCACCTATTCTGGTAAAATACAAATCATTCAGAGTAAATACTCATATACTGGTATAACTATTCTGGAAGTAAACCTAAGAAAACTGTGTCACCTGTCAAACAAGATGCCGTTTGTACAAAGTTGATGAAATAACGAAGAACAAGGACTAGCTTCTCATTCTTCACAAATCAACAACTTGGCAATTGAAAGTGTGATATCATAGTGCTTCAGCATCACTGCATTCAGGACAACGATTCTGAATGCACAGGAAAACTGCTTTTAGAGGATAAAGCGTTCTGAAATTACTTTCCCAAAGCTCAATCTTCAACTGCACTGAAAATCATGGAATATATTTAAAATCCAAGTCTGTAAACCAACTAATTTAAATGCAATTTAATAATTAAATGTCAAAGAAGCAGTCATAATTATGTTTATTTTTAAACTGTTTTTACTTAAGAAAACATTCACAACTAATTGATTCCCTTTAATAAATCACTAAAGACCAAAATGATTATGCTAATTAATTTTATTATTATATGCTGAAAAAAACGATGTGCTTGATTGAACCTCTAAGATTTCAAAGCTCATAATAAAAAGAACATGCGCCTTGAAAATACATATCTTAACACCATGTGTGCGATGCACTGGTCAAATCTGGTTTTAAATTCAAATTGTCCTCAAATTGCATCAGATTAGAAGTATTCAGCTCTGATGTATCAACAAAGCGACTGAACGTCTCCATGCCACCCCTGTTGATGGATATGCAAAGTGGTCTAAATCTACTACGGTGAAAGTCAACTAGGAGAACTAAAGACTTTACCTCCCACTCCATCTTTCTGGCAGGAAGCTATCGGGCTGCTGGAACACCTCTGGGTCACGGTGGATGAAGTAGCTGACATACACTGCGCCATAATCTTTAGGAACACAGAAGTCTGCGAGGGTGGATTCCTGGAAACATAAGAGCTTTTAAAATATTGAATGGAGATCTTTCCATGAGTCTCTATAGAAGCTCCGTGTTAAAAGAAACAATTATACATTTTAAAAGGGCTTGATGTTTTTCTCTTACATCTTAGGTTTGACGACTTTTACTTCTCGACTCAAATTTGCTCAGCAGTAACTCGTTTTCAGAGTATAAATGTAAAGTTGATCATAAATGGAGTTTCCCAAACCATCTTACTACAGGTGTATGGAAGCACATCTAGTTCTTGATGGAAGATACCTTTGCCCTCCCTGACTAACCCAATTAGGTAGCATATTTTAGTTCCACCTGATGGAGTCCCCAGTTTTTTTTTCCACCTGACCGTGAATATCAATGAGTTCCAGCACACTTTTCCACAAGCATAAACATCCTGCCACATCATTTTTAGAACAAACTCATTATTATCTATGCTCAAAGTTGCTATGTATTTTTATTTTATACATATAGAACATATTTTTTTTTTATCTTGTCAAATGGAAAACAGTTGAGAAAAGATTAAGTCTATTTTTATGCTTTTGCTAAACTAAGAAGACTTATAAAAAATACATTTTGACCTGTGTGTGGTGACACCGATTTTATACTTTACTCATTTATTAAATACAAACTTGGACAGGATGGAAGGCTGTGAGTAAAAAAACAGAAAGCTAAACTTTTTTACTCCCATGTGGGAAAGTACCAGTCAGGTGATACTATTCATTACCATGAAGTACAACCACTTCTGTTTTAAACACCCATATATCATAAAGAGCTCTAAGATCCCCTTTGTACCAAAAATAGAATTTTACAATTCAACCAGACATACCAGAGACTCTCCCCTGATAACAGCAAATATATCACCCTAAATATGTCACTTCCTTCTAATATTATCTAAGACTTCCCCACATCATGAACCCACCAAGGCCACCAGGATCAGAATGTTCTGCTGCACAACCTAATAGAATCAAAATTTTCCACTTCAAAGCATCACTGGCACACATCTGCCCCACCGGAGACCCTGACCTCCCCCACTTGCTTCCTTCCGGGTCAGCCAATCAATCACACAGACAGATCAATGCCTCCCATCGGCCTGTTGCATAACACTGTTTGATGAGGTCATAACGATCATGGAGAGCTGTAGCGGGAAGAGGCTGGGAGGAGTGTCCTTGCGCTTTGCACATTAATGTACTTTAAAAATTGAGCTAAAAAGTGACAAGTCATTAAATAGGCACATTTATTGAGTTTTAGAAAATAAGAAACTGGTGTTTATAATCTTACTGAAGTCCTATGTGACATCTCAAAAGCAGAAATCTTTCCATAACTTGTAATTTTTTGCCGTTTCTCTACACTTTAAGTGGAAAATTCAACAACGCCCCACTTTGCTGACCCAGATTCCCAATGCCAGATGACTCTCACTCCAAGTCGCTGCATCTAGCGGTCCTAGCCCCGATATTTTAAAGCAGAGCGTTCTGCTCAACTCTAAGCAGCATGTAGGCCACATTAGAAAGGACACGAGTCGTTTTCTCTCTCGTCACCTGGCGCCATCTGGTGGAAGAAAGAGCTGCACAAAAGCTCTAGTTTTTAGATTCAAAGCTTACCACGTGAACTTATGCAGCTCACCTTTTCAGCTATTCTGCGTCCACCAATGAAGGGCGGCCACAGTCTCTGCACCTCCAGGAGAACTCTGTGAAGGTGGTCAGGGTTACGGATGGCTTCTTGACGACTTTCCCTCTGAGTTGTGAAGCATAACTGCTTTTATTTTCAGATGGAATTTATTTTACATGTCGTACTATTAACAGTATTAACATCACATGCTTTATGCTGCCAACATCTGGAAGGTTTAACAACAAACATTTACAGAAATCTCTGCTTCTTTTTCGTCTTTCTGGCTAACAGGATACTTGCATTCCTCTTTTGTTTCAAGTGCCTGTCTTTGCGTACCTGTTCAGGTCCTCCAAGAGCCAGAGTGAAGGAGGTGAGCAGCGATGCCAGAGCTTTAGGAATGAGAGCTGAGATGAGCAGGAGGAGATGTTGAGCAGCAGAACCAGCGTTGGGAAATGGCAGGGAACCCAAAGCGCCGACAAAACTGGATTTACATTGAAGTCATGATCAGGATAGTTACAAAAAATCTTTTGTTTTATTTTTTTGTTGGGAAACAGCAGAGGCCTCAATTAGGCTCCAATTCTTTCATTTTGAGATTTTGGGTGCATAAATTGTTAGATGCCAATTAATCTAACAAACATGCTCAACATTTTGGAAAATTTGTTATTGCTGAATATCTCTAAATGGAAAAGAAATTACATTAGAAAGCTAGAGAAAGAAGTGAAAAGAAGCAGAAGAGGCCTTTTTTCACTCCTTCTACCACATCGAGGTAACCTGAGCAGCCTCACCCCTCTGTATCATTCTCTAATTTGTCTTTGATGATCTCCATCAGTTTGCTTCTGGCATCCAGAGCTTTGGCGAAACCCGATGTCCACAAAGGTACCTTCACAGTTACTGGAACCGAGATCAAACCTGCCAGCACAACGATACCCAGTGTCTAAAGCAGGCAAAATGAAGCAGTGAGCTAATCTAAAAAGAGGAGAAGAATGCATTTGTGTTGTAAATACATTTTTAAGAATAATCTGTTTGGGAAAAAAAATCTGACATTAGATGCAATCCTTTCACGGTTGCTTTTAAAAAATTGCTTGTGTTTTGTTTGGTTGAAGACTGCTTAAGAAATAGTTATCCATCTAATTTTTATAAATGTCAAGAAAGAAGAAAATCACATATACAGTGGGGCAAAAAAGTATTTAGTCAGCCACCAATTGTGCAAGTTCTCCCACTTAAAAAGATGAGAGAGGCCTGTAATTTTCATCATAGATATATACCTCAACTATGAGACAAAAGGAGAAAAAAAATCCAGAAAATCACATTTTCTGATTTTTAAAGAATTTATTGGCAATATATGGTGGAAAATAAGTATTTGGTCAGCTACAAACAAGCAAGATTTCAGGCTCTCACAGCCATGTAACTTCTTCTGTATGAGGCTCCTCTGGCCTCCACTTGTTATCTGTATTAATGGCACCTATTTGAACTCGTTATCAGTATAAAACACACCTATCCACAACCTCAAACAGTCACACTCTAAACTCCACCATGGCCAAAACTAGAGAGCTGTCAAAGGACACCCGAAACAAAATTATAAACCTGCACCTAGCTGGGAATACTGAATCTGCAATAGGTAAACATCTTGGTGTAAAGAAATCAACTGTGGGATCAATTATTAGAAAATGGAACACATACAAGACCACTGATAATCTCCCTCGATCTGGGGCTCCACGCAAGATCACACCCCGTGGGGTCAAAATGATCACAAGAACGGTGAGCAAAAATCCAGAACCACACGGGGGAACCTAGTGAATGACCTGCAGAGAGCTGGGACCAAAGTAACAAAGGCTACCATCAGTAACACACTACGCCGCCAGGGACTCAAACCTGCAGTGCCAGACGTGTCCCCCTGCTTAAGACAGTACATCTCAAGGCCCGTCTCAAGTTTGCTAGAGAGCATTTGGATGATCCAGAAGATGACTGGGAGAATATCATATGGTCAGATGAAACCAAAGTAGAACTTTTTGGTCAAAACTCTATTCGTCGTGTTTGGAGGAGAATGAATGCTGAGTTGCATCCAAAGAACACCATGCCTACTGTGAAGCATGGGGGTGGAAACATCATGCTTTAGGGCTGTTTTTCTGCTAAGGGACCAGGACGACTAATCCGTGTAAAGGAAAGAATGAATGGGGCCATGCATCGTCACATTTTGAGTGAAAACCTCCTTCCATCAACAAGGGCATTGAAGGTGAAACGTGGCTGGGTCTTTCAGCAGGACGATGATCCCAAACACACCACCCGGGTAACGAAGGAGTGGCTTCGTAAGAAGCATTTCAAGGTCCTGGAGTGGCCTAACCAGTCTCCAGATGTCAACCTCATAGAAAATCTGTGGAGGGAGTTGAAAGTCTGTGTTGCCCAGCGACAGCCCCAGAACATCACAGCTCTAGAGAAGATCTGCATGGAGGAATGGGCCAAAATACCACCAACAGTGTGTGAGAACCTTGTGAAGACTTACAGAAAACGTTTGATCTCTGTCATTGCCAACAAAGGGTATATAGCAAAGTATTGAGATGAACTTTTGTTATTGACCAAATACTTATTTTCCACCATATTTTGCAAATAAATTCTTTAAAAATCAGAAAATGTGATTTTCTGGATTTTTTTTCTCCTTTTGTCTCTCATAGTTGAGGTACATCTATGATGAAAATTACAGGCCTCTCTCATCTTTTTAAGTGGGAGAACTTGCACAATTGGTGGCTGACTAAATACTTTTTTGCCCCACTGTATACTCAAATGGAAGTTAGATTTTTCACATTTTTGAAGCATGACGTTATGTTATTGCAATAGAACCTTAATTTATTTTAAGATATTTTGCACATCTTCGCCGCAGGTGCCAATATGTGCCTTTTTCTTACACCTCCTACTAACTTCTTATGCACACCTCCAACCTCACTCCCCCCACGTCGCCCTGGGCAGGTGCCCAGGTTGCCCATATAAAGACACTGGTGCCAATAAATGTTGATGATGCTTTATCTGTGTGAATCTACCGTGCCAATGTTCTGTGCAGAGCTCCATGATTTCCTGGAAAACCTCAGGCTGATCCTCGGCTCGTACATTCAGGAAAAGACCCAACACCAACTCCGCCCCCAGACGTTTAAAGATGGAGTAAACAGACTGTGGCTGCTCACTAAACACACATAAACACACATTTGGTTAGATCAAACTGAAAATTAAACAGAGAATTCCTGCATCCATGTGATATACAATTGGGGGAAAAAATTGGTGCTTGTTTCCTTAGCTTATTGTGTTGATGTCACTTAAGGAAACTGAAATACATTTTGGTAAAATATGGAATTTGCACAACTTCAAGGTGTTAAATAGCTAATAGTGTTAACAATAGCACACAGGGTTTACATAACCTGATTGAGAGATTCTTTAAGCAGTGATCACATACACTGTGAAGAAAAAGAGTATATGTCATTTTAAAATTTCACAAAAAAAATTTTTTTCTTAATTGAAACTTCTGAGTGCATAACAGATCAATTAAAGGCCAACACTGTTCTTACCTGGACATGTAGTTACTTGAGGATTCCAGACATGTTCCTGTAAACAAGTGGTTGAGAGACAGACGGAGGAGGCAGGCCTCCTCACCTGAAACATAAACACAACCGGAGGTTCATTTCAGCACATGTACAAAGTACATGGACGGCATCGACATGAGGGACTGTATCTACATGCTTACCATTCATGGTGACAACAGTGTCTCCATATACGTTTGTCATAAAATCAGTTGGGTCCTTCAGAAATATGTTAGACTTTTCTAAAACACATCACATAACCATATAACTTTAACAACGAAGCTTAGAACATCAAGACAGCATTTGGGGATGTGCAAAAGACAAAGCATATAACCAGGAAAGTCACTTTATTGTAACAGGAGTCAAGTACAATAATAGGTATATAAATATCAGTATCATCTTTGTTTAAATATAGCCTCAAGAGTCCAGATTCACAATACTGTACATTCAAAGCAACCTATGTTGAACTGAAAATATTTATTTTATAAGAATTCATAAAATAAATATTTATTTTATACAGTCACATTTGTAATGAAAATCAGCAATTAGAAATGTGGCAAATTATAGTTCAAAAATGCATTTTGCAAGACAAAAAATAATTATTAAACTACATTTAGTTATTTATTTATTTTTGGTCAGGGAAAGCATCCTAGCGTCTAATGCGTTTTTTTTTAAATATGTATAACGTATTTTGATCACAGCTAGGTCTCCAGCACCAAGTCTTAGGTTATTGATTAATTTTGTTTGTTGTGTAGCCTAGGATAATTTGCAGTTTTTATCTAGAGAGGGCTAACACGCCATTCGACTAAAAAGAGAAAACACCTGTGCCTAAAAACCGTCATTTCCTGTGAGGAACACCTACAAACATACCACAGAGCAGCTCTCGCATCCCCTCGACAGAGCAGATAAAGACGGTCGGTTTGTTTATTAAGCGGCATAGGAACACTCTGCTGCTGTGTTTTTCAATTCTCTGCCGGCAGAAGATCACCGGATCCCGGTAGAAGTCCAAGGTCTTGTCACCAAGCAACGAGACACCTGCATTTCCTGGTAGTTTAGACATTCTGGACCGAGACCTATGCGCTTTTATCTCTAAAGTGTAAACTGAATACGTTCCTCAAAAAAAGAAATTGCAGTTAGACCGCATTCAGCCTGCTAGTGATAATACGAAGTTTTAACTAAACAGAACCGACTTCTGTATCAAGTTAGTAGAAACCAGCTAGCAATGAATGTTCGCCTGACCGACGTCCGACGCGTCAAAATGAATCGGGAGCGCGCACTGTTTTACCGAGTAACCAGACCTGCCTCTCTGGCTGCAGTGCGCACTCCCGACACGGGGGGCGTAGAGGGAGCTGGGGTGGGGTGGGGGAGGGAACATATTTTCTCAAGGGAACAAAATTTCGCACAACGTGAGCAGACAAACGTCGGTCAAATTTCGAAGGGACTTATATTAATGGCATTAAAGACTACAGAGTCAAAAGTAATGATTAAAAGTCCCACCTCTACTATATGAATATAAGAAACAGTATCAATAATAATTTCATTTGAAAAATGTAGTACAGCGCATTAATTTTTATGTATTTTTTTTAATCTGCGAAAACGTCAGTATTTTAAAATATCCAATTCTTAGAAGAATATAGGATCAAAAGTGTAGAGCACCCAAAATTTGTACTCAAGTAACAGTAGAACTACTTCAATATATTTTTACATAGAGAATAGAGAATTTTCACTGAGAATAGCGGCGATGTAACAACTAAATAAATTATTCTATTTCATTACATTTTGAGGCCACTAGATGGCAGCACCGACCACATTCTCCCTGTCCAGGTGTGCCCTCTCTCTCTCCGCGGCACGAGACGCTCTATCACAGCGTATGCCTCTCAGTGTCACTCATCTGCAGCTCGTGCGGATCAGGCTCCATGGGCACGCGGCAGTTTAGTAATTTCTACACTGAAGTGGGAATATGAGAGGGAACTAAATCCTATTTGCTCCTGTTTTATCTGGATTTAAAAGGCGACGAGCCTTTAGCAGGTGGGGTAAGATTTTAAAAAGTTGGACATGTATTTTGTATTGTTTTTTTTTTTGTTTTTTTACAGTACTAGTTTGAATTCACTAAAGACGTGTTGTAATTTGTGTGACTTAATTTGTCATGGGTGCAGGATTATTAGTGTGTGAATGGCTGTAAATTGTTTATAATAATTATTATAATTCGTCCTTTAGTGCAATTTCAAAATTTTCTTTAATTTTTTATTAGGGATAGGTTGTTCACTGTAGAGGTGGTGACCTGAAAGCTGGAACTAGAGCTTTGAAACTTTCATTGAAACCTCCTGTAGTTCTGAAGTTCAGTCATTTTACGATATGGCTACTCATATATTATTTGAGCTTGAGGTGTGTCTACTTCACAATATGGATTCTTAAACACACGGTAGTCATAGCTGACCTGTGATAGGACTGGTAATAAGAGGGGATCCACAGGCATCCGGTCATTCTTTTGCTTGAGAAACATGCAGTAAAATACAAGTGCGTCAGTAGGCATTTACTGCCTGTAGTGTAGCCATTTGTTTAGACAAACAGAACAATGTCAGTAATATGTCATTGCACACATGTGGCTGTTTCACTGCTTTTCCCTGAAGCTTTGTCTGTTTTGCTGGTCTGTAGTTTCACACAGCATCAGGATGTCTGCAATTTCTTACTCAAGTTTAGAGAAAAAGTGTAACATGTAGCAAAGACACTTTCACTATAAATCAGTTAGTCTCACAATCTATCAACGATTTAATTTGAAGGATTTATTGCACAACTTGCTACTAAGTGACCTACATTGCCTCTTTAGGAAGGCACAGATTTCTGTACATTTGAATTTAAGATTCAAGACTTAGTCAATCAGATATAAATATCTATAAAACACAGGAAAAAACAAAAGGAAATCTTGTTATGGCTTTGTATAACAATAGACCAACATAGTCTAGAGCAGTGGTCCCCAACCCCCGGTCCGTGGACCGGTACCGGTCCGTGGACCAATTGGTACATCAAACATCAAAAACATTGGTACATCAAAAAACAAAGAACACTACTAATACCTTATTATTTAAGTGTTGCATTTCATGCTATACTTTTATCTAGCTAGCTTTTGTAAAAACAACCAAGGCCAACACATATGTCAACAATAGATGGTGGTTATTGAATTCGAAGTACATCTGAGTGGTGATGCAGTTTTGGCTTTGATGCAACGGCCCAGATCTAACACTCTGAAGCTACAATAAGTATTTAACTCATTTATTTCTTGTTTATGTCAATTGACATATTTATTTAGCCATAATAACACACTCATGTGATAGTGCATTGCTTTTGAGTCTTTTTTTGGGGGGTGGGGTGAGGGGGGGCAAGTTGGAGTCTGCTGTGTCTTTAGAGTTTCTGATAGATTGTAATTTTTTCCAAGTTATAACTATTTTTTCATCAGTTTATTAGTTGTGGTATGAGTACATATTTTGATGAATTGTGGATATAAACACCAATAAAAATGCTAAAATCTCACCATTTATGTGTATTATTTATTTTCTAAAAGTTTGAAATTGCTTGCCATTTACTGATGGTGGTCCCGGTCCCTTTTATGTTCAGCTATCTAACAAAATATGACTGATTTTGACCCCTGATCAAGGCAAAATAACTCTGTAGCCTTCAGGGAGTAGATATTATTCATTTAAGTCACCTTTATGCTCCAATATGACAAAAGGTGATGAGCATAGAAAAGCACTTCAAATGATTGGTCAGCAAAACTAAAGTGAAATGCTGCCCTCCTAAAATGTTAACAGAGAGTTGGTACAAAACATCCTCTGAAAAATCATGGCCTTTCAGAACTGAAAAATGGACAAGAGGCAAAATTGCCAGTACACGATTGGTTCCTACATATGATAGTTTTATGTTTCAGTCGGTTTGTCTGTGGTGCTATTTGTCTAATCTTCCCTGACCTGCCTTTTCTGTTTTCTCTTTTGGGTCCTTCCTCAATTTTCCTTCACCATATTCATAATGTATAGATTCTATAAAATGTGTGTGTTTTGAATATAATGGGTATTAGATCCTAATAAAGTGGTTTCATCAATCTGGACTTTGCACAATATTGTCAATTACTGTAAGCCTGAATTGGATGGAATATTTTAAAATTCTTATCTAAAAACCCTTTTTTTATTTAAAAAAACTTTATAGTTACATGACTGTACCATGTTAGTCTGTTTTTTTTATTATTAGCAATTTTCTCCTTGATCAGCTCTGATCATTGTTCAGACGGTCAACTACTGAAAAATTGGATTTTCCTCACTGAAACAAAACTTAAAATTCTCTCTTCATGTACGTTCTGTTTTGAACTTTTTAAAGTTAGAAAAAGACTAAGGACATGCAGTGCGCTCAACAATAATTATCTTTATGAGGTGTAAGCACTCTTATAAATGTATCTGTTGTGTTAGACACATATATTGAAACATTAAGAAAAGTTTAACATTTAAGTTTGAGTGAAATAGTTGGCTTTACATACAAAGTTTTAAACTTCTGCATCATATGTATCATCAACCAATAAGTAAATAAAAAGTGGTTTATAGGTGCTGAAAGTGTCTAGGAACTTTTCAATGGATTCCTTTATTTATTGTTTTTCTAGCATATAAATATTGTACGACTGACAATTTCCCTTAGGCAATCTTCAAAATGGGAACACCAACAAACATTGTCATTGAAGTAACTCATGTATGTGTTGATTTTGATGCTCTAAACTTGGCCACAGCAACAATAGAGCAATATTTTTTTTTTTAACTGAAAATGCAAACTGCAACCAACAAGACTGAACATGTTTTCTAGCCACGGCCACACAAAGAGAAGGCTGGTAAGGGAGGAGCAAACGTGTTCTAAAGTTGACTGGTAGAAAACTGCAGCATAAAGATGAATATTCAGGTCAACCAGTCTCCATAAAGTCATTTATTTTAAGGCCTTTGTATGGCTCTTCACTGGGGCAGACAGTCATTTTGTAGGTCGCTGCATGCAAAAAAGAAGGAATGCAATGGACCTCTATCATTTGCAGTTCTGTATTTGCGGATTCACCTGTCCAAGGACTTCCTTGTGGAATATAACTCAAAAGTATTCATGAAAATGTGTCAATTTCCGCATTTCTTTCAAAAATATGCCACACAAAATATCACATTTGTTTTTTAGAAGTTTTCTAAGAAGTTGGAAAACAAATGTGCTACTTGACCCACGTTGTTTACAAGGCAGCCAATCCACGAGTCATTTTCCTTTGCACTGATAGGCTGTACCCCTAAGGGCAGAGGTGGACTGTCAATGTTAACTTCTGCAGTAGTGCTATGACTTCCATAGTGCTTGGGAAAGCATGTTAAAATGTATTTATTGCTTGAGCTAATAAAACAGAGACTTTTTATAGAGTTTCAAGTATTCATTTTGACTTTGGGTCCACTATATGTTAAATTAATGAGTTTGTAGATGGTAAAGTCAAAGTAAAGCAAGGAATAAGCTAAACTCAAAATCAGACTTTTAAAAAAATTAAATTTCTATTAAGCTTAATCAGAAAACCCACCTATCTGGATTTTGACATGGAAATTTGAAGGAACATGAGCCACAATGAACTCCATATTCAATATGACAGCCTGTGCATATAAAATGGTGGCCAAGTTGCAGGTATTAAGTATTAACTTTCTGTTTACATTTCTACTAGTTGGCATCAATTTAACCCACTGACACACATGATGTTAACTTAGTATTTATATCAATAGAGGATCCAGTTGACATTTCGGGGGCTTTTGATCAAAAAACAAATATTTTGCCTAGAAATTTGTTGAACATTTATAATTTTGTGTTGTCAGGCAGGTCAACACAAAATGGGCAGCTGGATTAAAAACACAAACATGAAGGCTTACATTTTTATTTGCTACTCGCATAAAACTGGTCACACCAAAACCTCAGTGAGGCGTTTTTATTGTAGATGCGCCATCTTTTTTACTGTGGGAAAATCCGTGTCAACAATAGATTTTAAGTGTAGTTTTGTAAATCATTGGAGGACTTAATGAGACCCACATTTTATTTTTTATGACGCAAGAATTAAACTAGAAAGAGTTTCTGAAATCCTTTTTAATGGTCTAAGTTAAAACTTCTTCCTGTTTTAAAAAACAGTTCTGAATTTTAAAACGTAGTGAGATCTCGCTCATCTTCTTAAGATTTTAACCTGAAAAGAAATCAAGCAGCGTTGCTCCTCTGGTAATAAATCCTGGTTGCTGCCTTCCAGGAAAACTTATATAAACCAGCTTTACATTGCCAAGATATTTGTCCTTATCCACATGGGTGAAACATTTTACAGAGTCAAATCCATGAACACATTGGACTGATCCAGTTCTGATGACGTGAGCCACTAGATCCTCATCTTTTCGTGTATCCTCTTATTTTTCCAAGAAAAGAGCAGTATTATTCCCTTTCTTAAGTTCTTATGTGAATTTATCATCTTAGATTATAATAATCCCTCCGTGCATCATGAAGAAATTGAAAGCCTAAGAATGGCATGCATCCAGTTCTGGACAGCAGCTAGCAGAATTCAAACCCTGTAAAAGTTCCCAAGTATCTGGAGATGAACCGGTCAACCAGGTAAAATAAGGGAATTTTGTGAACAGCTGAGTATAATACAGTAACCTCACCTGCTATAAAACAGAAATAAAGAGTTAAAGTGGCTGTTTCAGGCATCAGGCTCTTTGCCGTCCTTTTTTAGCCATTCCCTGCAGACGTTTAAGAGAGACAAACTGCCTTCAGGCTAATTTTGAGCCATCTGTACCAACGCCAACTCATTAGCCTGATTTTTTCCGAGCCAGCCAGAACTTATTCATTATCATCGTCACCTCACCCACATATGTCTACTCAGTTAATGGCAGCAACGTCTTTAAAAGCTCTTTGTTTTCTTGTCTTGATGCAGAAAGACAGATTAGGTAATCACTGCACCCACTGTTTTGTCTTCAATGTGGAGAATATATTATGTCATCACAAGTCCCACCTCCACCTTTTAACTCCCAAACTTAACACCACTTTACACTTAAATCTCCATTCATCTGGTGGATTAGGCAGTCTTACTTAGAAACATTCACTCATTATGAGTGGTATCCCATCAAGCCAAAGGATTTTTCCATCTATTGATACCTAATGAGAAGAAACCTAAAATATCACATTTCCAGTAAATTCAGCCTTGTTGATTCCATTGGAGTAATAAAATTACACGTTAGCTGACCATTAGCAAAACGGGATTTGTGGTAGTTTGCTGGTCTGGAGCACACAGGTGTGTGCGTTGGCGTAGCAGAGTTTTATTTTAACAACATTATTGATGTGAAGTTCGTCAAAATGTGTTTATTTTTCAATTTGATTTTGTTTAGTCAAGAAGTTGTTTCTCCAGACATTTGTGGTGCGTTCACACCAGACGCGTCTTGAGCGTCAGGTGCGCCTGGTTTACATTCAAAGTCTTTGTCGACGCACGTCGAGGGCCGTTACAGCGCGTTTCGAGCGCCTAGCGCGGCGCGATTTGAACCGTTTGGACCGTTAGACGCGTCGAGAGCGTCCAACGGTCCACATAGACTCTGAATGTAAACCAGACGCGCCTGACGTTCAAAAAGCGTTTGGTGTTGAACGCACCGTTGTTATTATTAAGGTATTAAGTTCTGTTATTTTGCTCTTAACAGTCGGTGGTTACCACAGCAACCAGTATCTGACCGCTCATCCGCTTTTTCTGTTGCCGTCTGTAACTCTGGTATTAGCTCAGTGTTTTCATTACAAGTACTATATTTAACACATTTTTCACAAATCTAATCATATACAGTGTTTTATGTGTAAGTTTGTATACGTTTTTAACTGTTATTATTAACGTTGTGCGCATTTTAGCTATGTTTAAACTGTTAACTGCTGCTAACTGCTGCCATCTGCCCATTGGGATCTATTGCTCTGTAGTTTGTTTCGGTTTTTTTATTGTATTTTATTTCATCTTTAGGGGAAGAAGTTGCTGGACGGATGTTAACCACCAACTGGATTTCCTCTTTTGTAAGGTATGTTTTAATTTTTGATGTGAAGTAATGTTTCAGTTATCAATTGTCTGATAAGTTACAAGTGCATTATGCGAGTGAGCAGATCTATGGCATTGCCCCTCAGATCAAGACCAACTTTCATTATGAGCTTGTTGAGCTTTTCCAAGTCGCTGATTCTGATGCGGTTACTCCAGTAGATGCTGGCAGAAGATATTGCACCCTAGACAGGAGACATAGATGACATGTAGTGTTTTGTAGCAATCCAACTAGGGAATAACTGAAAATGATAGCAATCTGATGCAATGGCCTATTCAAAGTGAAAACCTTTGCCTGATGGACATGATGTTGCTGCAGGGTCTTTGCAAATTTTTTGCAAACCTCATTAGGCTGAACAAACAAGTACGGGAAAGCTGACCGAAGTCCCTCCACAATGACTTGAGAGGGTGGCTAGATGAGACAGGACACATCTATTTATCTCTAAGTGATTTCTGCAAAAGATGGCAACTGAATTATGCAGTATACATATTTATTCAACAACTGGATTTCATTGAAATTCTTTTATCTCTGATGAAAGTAGCTTTTTATTATGAGAAAGCATGATATGATGGTATGATATGTGGACTTGAATTTCAAATTCTCCAATTTAAGAAAAATGAGTCAAGCTGACTAATTCTGTTGGCACCCACCCAATACGTCCAATATAAGGTACATCAGCTGTCGAGCAGCATAATATGAGCCTTTCCAGTATTACACTTGTATCATTGATCAGTGTTTATATTACACTTGTATCATTGATCAGTGTTTATATTACACTTGTATCATTGATCAGTGTTTATATTACACTTGTATCATTGATCAGTGTTTATATTTGGTTACATATGTCGTTGTCCAACAGATAAGCTGAATGAGTGCATTTATCTTGTGCAACTAACTGAAAGTTAGTTTGTAACGCTTGATGACCAATAACAAATTTTGGTTAAATATTATCAGTAAAAAAAATTCAGGAACAGGAACTCTTTGCAGAGTTACTGGTTCGGTTTGAATAAACTGACCTTCTTTGTAGAAACATGCAAAACATTAAGTGAAACATTATGTTCCTGACTTAAAGAAGGATTCACATTTGAAGCATTTGTTGCTTTTTAATCAGGCTTATTACAACATGCATATTTTATTAAGTTAAGCACAATTTAAGGAACAGTTGACGGCGTGTTTTGACATGTGCAACTGTGCTAAGATAAAGTGTGAACCACAACAGAATTAACTTAATCCACAGGGAGGCACACAAAAGGCCAAGGCTGTAGCCTTTCCTGTTTTCTGCTTTTATCCATACATGGCTTTGTATGAAAGTGTGCACAAAGGTTTTGTGTAGAGCCAGATACTGGGAGTGATTTCAGATCTAGATGCAGGGCTGTGAAATGTTAAGTTCCAGAATTTGGTGGTAGAATTGATAGGTTTAGATTCTGTGCTAAATTCACAGATTAATTTTGCTGAGCCATTCATTATGCATATATAAAAGCTTTTCAGAATGGAAAAATTTTGATTTAAATCCTGAAATGCCTCACTATCAGTCAGTCTGAGAATATGTCTTGCCTTCCTACAAGTGGCACTTTTTCTGGCATTCTTGACTAAGCCTAAGTTGTTTTGCTTTCACGCTGGATGTTTGAATAATTTAGTAATATCCTGTTTTATTTGAGCCGCCAAATAGCATCTTTTAGCAATAAAAAAGGACACAAAATATTGCCTAAATGCCAAGAGGCTATTTAAGGGTTTACTGCACTGACCTTTCCATAATTTGCATGCCATATTCACCACAATAAGATAAGGGGTAATATCGGAAACATCCTGTTTTGCAGCAATTAGATTTTTCTGAGCCAACCCTATCTATCCAATCAGAATTAAGCTATTTAATTTTTGCAATTAACTGAAGTTCAGCTGAATGTCAAACTGAGATTTTTTGCTGCTTAGAAATCCTTTGTTTTTGGGAAAAGTTTTCAAATGTATAAAAGTGTAAAACCAAAAGAGGATTACATATATTCTTATCACTTTCATTGAAGTCAATATAGATTCACATTTTGTATATCTAATAGTATTTAAATAATCCAAATGAATTAAAAATATAATATTTAAATTCATTGATCGTACTCATGTTGACTTTGTCTATGTTAGCTATTTTGTGTGCTTGGCTATTAAGAATATTTAAAGTCTTGAATTTTAATTAAGTCTTCAGATTTTTTAAAATTTATTTAAAAATCACAGAAAAGTTCAAAATATTGATACCAAAACAAAAGCTACAGTTACACAATAATGGCTTAGTTATAACCCAACAATAAACACTGAAATGCAAATGTGTGTTCAAAATATGTGTTCTGGTTTTAGTATCAGTTTGATATTCTGCAGTGAGATTCTTACTTTGAACCAACAAATGACAATTTAAAGACAATCTCACAGAACCTGTAGGCTGCAATGTAATGGACTACTGTGGTGAAGCTAGCTGTATTAGCTGGATTCAGTTTGGTTCTATGATGGTACTTTCACAAATGGATATTTTTGATTTTTTTTTTAGAAAAAATCTAATAAAAAAAATGTTTGAATGTTGAACTCTAACACGTGTTTTTTGAATGCATTAAAGTTTGCACTCACAGCATTTGTTGCTTTGGGTGCAACAAATGCTTGCAAATGGTGCAGAGTATTTGCACCATTGTTTGCTTTATTCAGACTTAGCCTGATAAGTATGAACACACCCTTTATAAAAAGCTATTTATAAGTTCTTATGACTTCCTGTTAGTTTGTTACAGTTTGAGGTTTGGCTTATTGGTGTTCTACTCAGAAGTTGGAGGTATGGGCTGGGAACCTCTACTACAATAAGCTTTTTATAACTTTCCCCTGTTCAGTTTTTTTCACAAAGTGCAGAAATCCAAATGTATTTGTGAAAAGCCGCAACCACTCTTTCATGTTTTTAATTTAAATTAGAATATCCAGGAAATACCTCCCAATTATTGGCGCTTTTATGTCCAGCTTTGTTTCCTACAGTATTTAGTAGAGAATGTTGGATAATATGTGACTTTCCCTTACTCAGTATAAAGATCATCATTTACTGTGGAAATGATAGAGCTAAAGACAAAAACATTGAGCTTTTAGGATTACCTCTACCACAAGAGGGTTTCTGGCCTTTCTTACCAAACTCTAGTTCTGAACAAGGCTTCTGTGCTGCATAATTTTATTCTGAGACTGCTGTGCGTACCAAACAAGTGTCTCTTCCCATCATTTCCTGCTGTTTCTGTCACTTGACATAACACAGTAAAAGCTTCATTGTAAAACGGGCTAGTTTTTTTTTTTTTTTTTTAAGTTTTGGCAAATCTCCATCCATCCATCCATTTTCTTCCGCTTATCCGGGGTCGGGTCGCGGGGGCAGCAGCTTCAGAAGGGAGGCCCAGACTTCCCTCTCCCCAGCCACTTCTTCCAGCTCCTCCGGGGGAATCCCAAGGTGTTCCCAGGCCAGCCGAGAGACGTAATCCCTCCAGCGTGTCCTGGGTCTTCGCCGAGGCCTCCTCCCGGTGGGACGTGCCCAGAACACCTCACCAGGGAGGCGTCCAGGAGGCATCCTTACCAGATGCCCGAGCCACCTCAACTGGCTCCTCTCGACGTGGAGGAGCAGCGGCTCTACTCTGAGTCCCTCCCGGATGACCGAGCTTCTCACCCTATCTCTAAGGGAGAGCCCAGCCACCCTGCGGAGGAAACCCATTTCGGCCGCTTGTACCCGTGATCTCGTTTTTTCGGTCATGACCCAAAGCTCATGACCATAGATGAGGGTGGGAACGTAGATCGACCGGTAAATCGAGAGCTTCGCTTTTTGGCTCAGCTCTCTCTTCACCACGACGGACCGGTACAGTGCCCGCTTCACAGTAGACGCTGCCCCAATCCGCCTGTCGATCTCCTGTTCCCTTCTTCCCTCATTCGTGAACAAGATCCCCAGATACTTAAACTCCTCCACTTGAGGCAGGACGACCCCCCCTGACCCGGAGAAGGCAAATTTTGGCAAATCTTTGCAGAGTTAAACTGACAGAAGGTCTGCTTTGTGTTTGACATGCCTAAGCGCGTTTAAGATTCTGCTTTTACATCATAATCAGACTTTTTCCACCAGCAATGAGTTGGGTGAGATTTAGAGCTTTGTAACTCTAGAGCAGGGGATCATAAAGTCTTCATAATGTTGCAGCACAAGTTCTTTGTTTTGGACGTGTTCTGTGTGTTTTTGGATAATTGTGGGTGACGTTGCTAAGATCACAGCATGCCAATGATTTTCATAATTGGTTTAAATGTCAACTGTTTTGTGAACATATAAAACAATCGGGTTTCAGAGCACTCGTACGAAGCCTGGATGATGTCTTTACTCTTGTATGTTCTTGTTTTAGAGACAACCTTGCTGATTTTATTCAGGATTTAAGCTGAGCTCTTTTATCACACTTACATCTCCATCTCTCCACGGGTTGACTTCTCTCTGCAGAAACAGTCAGCCAGGCCGCCTTGCAGGCTCCTGCCATCAATCACAGTGATTGCTCTGGAGCAATTGTCATAAAAGCCTGGAACCTAATAACCGACTTGAGTCCAGATAAGGCTTCAGATGAGTCTGGATCCAGACTGTGAAAGACACAGACCACATTAGCGTTATTATGCATATTCCTAAAGAGGACGGTTGACTGAGAATGAGGTTGAAATTTTAGATCTGTTTAAGTTCTCATTTTTATTAATATTGATGCAAGATGTTGAACCCATGTCTGCTCTTGTTAAGTAACTTCATGCCATCTATCTGTTGGTCCGTCCATCCCTTTTTCCAGTCTGTGGTTTCTGGATGTCCATTTTTAAAGCTTCACTCACTATTGTGTAAATATCTGCAATATTTTTTTCCTGTTTTGTACTCCTGAAATGTCTAAAAAGTCTCGAAATCTGTAGAACTTGGAGAAAAAAAAAAAGGTGTAGGAACCCTAAATTACCTGCAGAATCTTTTTTTTTTTTTAATTTGCAACAATTATCACTCATAGCTTTTTTATATTTTTGTGTTGCCTATATGAACTCACTTAAAAATGATATTATTAACAAGAGCAAACCCTAATAAATGGCATCCTAAAATGCCCATTACTAACTTTAGAAACTAACACAGATCCAAGTTCACTTTCTCCAGGCCGGAGATGACTCTTCGTTGAGTTTGATAAGCAAAAGAAATTCCCTTCAATAACCTTCGCAGACGTTACCAGTGCAGGACCTAATCTGAAGAGTGCATTTTTGGGAGCTATTTTAAGCCTCTGATTTGGGGCATCATCGTGATCTACACGGGACTGAGTCAAAGTCAACTCTCTGTGTTTATGATGTGGTGGGAACATGTAATCCGGTGCAGCTGCACGGTTTATTAATGACATAGAATCTGTTGATGCTCTTGGTTTCTTTTTGAGGCTAACAGTAAGAAGTCGGGTCAGACATTACACACAGTGTGCAGCGAAGCTTCAGGTGAGCCCATCTGTCTGCAAGGTAGTTATTGCTTTGCTAAGTATTTGAAATTAGCAGAGGATAGAATGGAAATTATGATTTATCCCTTTGGCAACAGTATCCTCCTCCTGCAGCCAGTCCACACACAATCTCACACAAACACACAGATCAGCCTGCTCATAATCTGAGGTGTGAGAATATGTGAGTGAGAAGTATTTATTTACGTCCTACGTAGCCAGAAAGCAAGTGAATGTTGGAGCCGTTTAATTAGCTGCAGTTTTCAGCAGCACAGTGGCCACAAGACAGAGTATGTAGTTTTCTGTGTTGCTGCTTCATGCTTTAGAATAAATCTTTGTAAGCTCATTCAGGCAGTGTGAAGCATCACCGGGTTTTAAGAATACTCAGTTATAGGTTGCGCATTCAAGATGGAAGATTCAAATGTGGTGTAAAGGACAGGAGTTGAGTCACACGTGAAAAAATGTATTAATTATAAAGGAGGGAAGCAATTTTACAAAGGCTTGTAAAGCATGTATGCAGTTTCTGTGTGACAGTTAATCTATTATCTTTTCCTTTATCTTTTTTACAGTCATAGTTAGATAAATGCTTCAAAATAGATTCAAACTGGATTGCAAAAATCCCTGCTAACGGTACAGTTTTTGGTTATTCTTTATTTTGGACAGCTTGACTGAGAAGCATCTTGTTATCCCCACAAAGTCAGCAGCAGTAGCAGTTTCTGCCATGCTGCAGTTGTTTCTTAGGATTAAGTGACCCCCCACTGATAATCTGAACAACTCCACTCCTCTCCACCTCACTGCTCCACTGATGTGTCTGTTAAACGTTGTTTGTACAGGTTATATTTATGTACACAGGGGCGGGACATGAAACAGTGTTGCACAATAAAAAAGCACCTATTGCTGTTCAAGTACAGGCAACGTAAGAAGCATAGATTATGGTTTAGGTCATATTCAAAACATTGATTTTTTTTTATTGGGGGAAGATATTTTTCTCTATATTTGCCAGTCTAGCAAACACCTGAAAGTTTTCAGATAAAATTGACTTGGAACTTTTCATTTCCATCACTTTTACTAAAAGTAAGCCTGTAGTATGATACTGCCACTACTAAGGCAGCACAATACAAATATACGTCTATGGTAAGCAAGGATAGTTGGGAATCCTGCAATGATGATAAATAAACAAATAGTAGTGTTAAAGTCTTTCTGATTTCCGTTTAGACCCGAGATAATGAGCATCGCAGCCCGAGCCACCAACATGTTTTTGTGTGGGTAGTAATTTGGAAAAGTGTCCAGTTCTTGAAATTTCACACTTTAAAAAAAAAAATAAAATTATAACTGTGTGATTTCAATTACTTAAAGCAAATTGTCACACAGATGTCTATTAAATATTTGCTTGGCATGTATACCACTTTGAAAACATGCATTTACTTTGTAATTTCTGTCAACTTATGCATCTTCTGGCCCATCAAAAAGCAACGTTCACATGAATTGTGCAGCTTTGCTTTGAAAAGTCAGTGCAAGAAACAGTGGCTGATACAGGAGAGAAGGAGGAGAAGCAACAGTGGCACCCTACCTGGGATTAATTGCCACATTATTTACCAAAAACTGCAAAGGGGCAAGATGTTCTGCACATGTGGCAGGAAACAAAAAAGGAAACTTAATGTCAAATGTATTTATATAGCTCTTTAATACAGGTATAAAACTGCACCAAAGTGCTGTACAAGAACAACAACACAAATGACAAAACAGAGCACAAAACAATACATAAATGAAATGCCAAAGAGTGAAAATGAGTTTTAAGAAGCGATTTAAAATGATCCAGGCTGTTGGCAGTTCTAATCTGGAAAGGTACGTTATTCCATAAAACAGGAGCAGCAACAGAAAAAGCTCGATCTCCTTTCCTCTTGAGTCGAGTCCGAGGAACTGTCAGTATTAACTGATTATTTGATCGTAGGGTTCTGGACACAGACCGGAAATTTAAAAGGTCCCAAAGATAAGGGGGGGGCTAACCCATTTAAAATTTTATAAGTTAACAAAAGAATCTTAAAATCTATTCGATAAAAGACAGGCAGCCAGTGTAAAGATGCCAGAGTTGGCCTTATAGGATATGGAGTCAGAATCCAAATTATTCCCACACAAACTAACAGACATGAATAAAAAACACATTATGTCCAAAACTTGCTACTCAGCGGACTCTGCGACACAACAAATCTGTTCAGCCACAGAGTTGAACAGATTTATTGCTTCGTTATTCAGAGTGCTAATTATGCATCTAATACAGATTGTTCAAAGCAACTCCCAGTTCTTCAAGTGCTGTAAATGCACCGTTTTCCTGAACTCAATGAATAATTTCCTATAATCAACCTGCTCTACATACAACTTTACAATACTGTAAAGTTTGATGGCTGTGTTTTATTCAAAATGAAAAGTTTTGGATATTTTGAATCCTTCTCCTGAGTGATATTTTTGTACAATGAGATTTTTTCCCCCATGTCTTTACAAACTCTTTGCAAACTTAAGCTTTATTCCAACTTTGAAATTTTATTGAAAAATATAGCTTAAATTAGAGTTTTAACCCTCCACTTGGTAAAAAAAAAAAAAAAGCTCATTTTTATAAGTGAGATTTGCAAAAAAAAAAAACTGGTAGCAGTGTTACTCAGTTTCCTCCCTAATTAGTAACTTTGAAACTGCCAATTAAATGTAAAGTTTAACCTGCGATTGTATTGTGCTTGAGTGCAGACGTGCAAAGAAGCAATTAGTTTCCCACACCTCCACTAAAGCAAATTTATCCAGTCAAAATAACTGCAATGAAGTGCATTTATTTGTAGACGTAAAAGCAGCATTAACGTATGTTTAAAGTTAGGTATTCAGTGTCTGTTGGCAGTGATGGTATTAATAATAAAAACTGTTTGCCGTACAGCCAATACAAAACAGACATAAAAATCTGCCTAACCTTTTCCTGCCCCTGCTTTACAAAGTTTATTTTGTTCAGCTCAGCTCTGTGTCAGTCAGTTGTGAAATGAAATCGGTGAGCTGTGAAAACACGCCTCCTTGGATGGAAATCACACACAAAAAAATTGCAGCCGCCACTCAGAAATTCTTTTCCTTCCTTTCCTCAGCCTCTGGATTCTCTCTGTCCTTTGTCCTTACTTCAAATTTTCTTATTTATATCTTTATAATTTAGTTTAGTGAGAGTAAATGAGTAATCGAGAAGCAGGAAGACAAAACGACAAATTAGCAATTTTCAAAAAGAATTGCAGATGAAGGGACTGTGTAGGGATTTTTAAGCTTGAAGTGAAAATCTTATGAATAGTATTCAGAGCTTTTTATATAATTAATGTTTTCAGATGATTGTGCTGCTATTCCTCTTCACTGCAATGATTAAATTATGACCGTTAGTTAAAAAAGGAAAGAAGGACACAGTCTCTGAAGGGATTTTACCTCAGAGATCTCAGCGAGACATTCTAAAAATATATTACCTCAATCTAGGAAAATACAACCCAGATTTCCAGTGTGTTCCCTTAGCTTAGCTTATGATAAACGTATGCATTCTGTTTGAGAAGGAATATATTTGTATTCAGTAATGGTAAAAACATTTAAAATAAGTTATGATCAAGTCACCCAAAGTTCATACAAACCTGCCAGCACTAGAAAGAAGAGAATCCAATAGATAACCTAATTACAGAAAATAAATTGGAAACAAAACACATGACTTAAAATTCACCAACATTTTTCAACTATGAACTTTTCTGAATTTTCTATGATGCAAAATGTTTGATTAGATTTTGGTGACAAATTGAACTGTGCAATATCTGGAAAAGGGTAAGAATAACACTAATAACTAACTAATAACTCTGTTTCTTGTCGGTCGGTGTATCACTCTGCTTGCTACAGACAGCAGATAAAATATAGAATATACTACTTATTATACGAATAAGCTATTCCTAAAATAAATTGATAAAAAAAAAACAAATCTTACCCTAGTAAATAGCAGAAGAGCTGGTAAATGCTTGTGTTGCAGATTTTTCAGATTGCACTACGACTCATTGTTCTGCTTTAAGGCTGCGAAGATGATGTAAAAAAAAAAAGTTTTAAAAATTTTTAGTAAAATTAAGATTCAATGTACTGTTTTTGAGTTTGCTGCATGCTCCTTATTATCCATCCAGTGTTTTCCCTTAGCATGGAGCCAATCCCCTTTTATCCTTCGCCCAGACAAGGCTGTGCAGGAAGTATGTGATCATCCCTTTTGTCTTATGAAAGCTAGAGCATTTTCTTTTCCTGACAGATTTAGAGTGCAAAAGAGCCGTTTATGCTGTTTGTATTTTTAAAAAATACTCCGTGGGCGCTTGATTGAAAGATTAGGTCACTGAGGATCACAGGATGAAAAGAAGCTCCTCTCTAATCCTCACATGGTCTTCATGTGTTCAGAGAACTGTCTCTTAAGTACTGCTGGTATGTAGTGTGCAGTGGGAGTGTACTCAAGCCAAACACAGGGCGACTGTGGTGCATCCTGGGTCAAGTTATTTCATTGCTCTCCTCCATCTGATCATTTGACAAAAAAGATACGTCAGAAAGTGATGCAAGTCTGCGATATTTGTGCTATGAAAGCTACCCATATGATTTCCTTGCCTTTTAAAATCCTATTTATATGTCTACATAAAAACATATTCAGAAACATCCTCAGTTCGTTCTCTCATAGCAGTGTTGACACAAGAGTCTTAAGCCTGCAGATGAGCCCTAGAGAAATGAAACTTAGATAATGTGTCTTCAGGAAGTAGGTGTTGTTGACAAGGTCGCCTCCTTCCAGTCCATCAGGTGTCGATACGGACCCTCGAGCGAGATAAAACCAGAGAGTCGCCATAAAACGGGAGAGACAATGATGTTGTAATAGGTGCTTAAAGCTGATAAGATTCCCACAAGCCAGTCAAACAAGCCCTCGCTGCTGTTCCTCACGAACAGACGCTTAATGTAACATGATAATCCTTTCTACAAAGGATGCTATTATAGCTTTAGTATTTTTCCAATATGGATATAAGTGATGAGGCATTTTTTGAAATGTTGCAGGAGACAAATTTTACAGGAAACAAAAGTTGCTGCTGTCACAATATTTCTGTTGCTGATAATTTGACACAAAATATAATGAAAATGTTGAAGGGTTTTAAATATATGTTACATTTTATGGCAGGTTTACTGTTGGCATAAACATGTAATTACTGTGTACCTTGTAAGTTAGACTCAAGGGATGTTATGCATCATAATTATTCTTTACAAATTAAACACAGTTATTAAGATTTGTATGGTATGTAAAAATAAGTAACAAGTGGACATCATTACAGTGGAGTTATTACTATTATCACATTTATTTTCTCACAGTGTACATATTTTTTTCCAGTGAAAGTCTTAAAATATGTTTCACTCTGTCAAACTGAATCTTTGAATGCTTTCTCTAGTGTCGTGTGTATTTTAAGGCATCCAAATTATGAACTTGCACAACATTTAGTCAATAAATGGATCAAAAACAGTATCCAGCCTCCGCACTTATTTTGAGTTTATTTAAAAAAAAAATAAAAAAATAAAAAATCAGACAAATGTTATCTTATACTTTGTACATAAATGAGGGTTGTCTGAAAAGATATCAGATATCAGATAACTCATAGATTTTATTGATTGTTTGATTTTGGTATGTTTTACATATCCCAAAGCACATTTCACCTTGTGCTTTTGGTCTGGTTAGCACGTTTTGTTTCTTTCTTTTAGAATTTTGCTTTTATTTTTGGTTAGAAACAGATCAATAAGCTAAACTAATGTTCGATTTAAAAACACACAGTGGCAAATCGCTAGACAAAACCAAGATTTGTACTGATAAATGAGGTCAGCGTCAGTGAAAAGTAGAACAAAAATAAAAGCTGCTTCTTTAAAACACATTCAGGTTTGACCTCAGGTTTATAAATACATCCTGACCTCAGCTACTTTTGAATCAACTAAATGACTTCTCGTCATGCTTAAATTAATTTTTAAAGCCTGAATAAATAGTTACGAGACTCATTGCCATATTATTCCTTTATGGGAAAAAGTCCTGGACTGTAGATGAAGTCTGGTGATCTACAGCAAATCTATTTGAGAAAAATAAACTGTTTCCAGGTGAGAGATGATATAGATACTCTGTGTCTAAACATATGTTGTTATAAGCTGTTAAAATTCCCCATTTGTGGCAGATTTCTGACTTTTGACCTTTGGTGGCACAGGAATGAGGAAGGAAGGATTTTTTCCTTCATGACACTTTTTAAAGCACTGCCCTATTAAATTATCAGGCTATTAATATGACCTCTAAAGAGAAGCTAACAGGTTGATTTATTCTGGCGGACACAGCTGCTGCTTTTCACAGTCTAAATACCCTATAAACATCACACATTATAAAGCTGTGATCCCGCTTCTTATTTTTAGCTGCAAATGTTACATTTTTAACTTCTTTATGCTGCCACAAGACGGACACACAAGAAGAGCAAGACATTCAGCCAGTTTACAGATGCACGCTGGCTGCTATTTGCAGGAAAAATGCAGACCTGTAGCAGGAGCCAACACAATTACTGTCTGGCTGTGTGTGTGTATGGTGTGTGTACCATCAGGGCCGTAGCATGGGGTGATGAGGACTCTCCTCGGCTGACCTCGGTGCAGATGACTAGGGATGGCCACAGCATCACCTCAGCAGTAAGTCTAAAAAGATCCAACTGGATCCAGTGGATTTTGATTATTTCACACACACATTTATTGATTCACATGACTAATTATTGCTAACTTATCAGTTAGATTTGCTTTACATATTTTCAGGTTAAGAACAAAACTTAGCTGTATTTTATCGGCTCACGATTAGATTGGGATTGTAAAGTGAAAGAATAATGAGATAGGTTTTATTTAACTATTTTTTTACGGATTAAAATCTGAAAAGTGTGTCACAGATATGCATTCAGCTTCCTCGAGCCAATACTTTCACAAAGCACATGCAGTAACAGCAGCAGGTTTTTTTTTAGTGGATGCCTCCATATGCGTCAAACATCCATAGAATAAGATTTGGTTCCATTCTTCTTGTGCGTGAACATCGGTTTTTCAAGTCTTGCCACAGATTCTCTAATTAGATTTCAGTCTAGATTGCCTGGGAAATTCAATCACATGAAAATACTTAGCACTAATCCATCCTTGTGGATCACATTTATTGGAACTATTGGAATGCTTGTTGTTAATACTTTTTACTCGCTCCTTTTACCAAAATCCACGTCGTACAATCCAATTCTGTCATTGTAGAGAAATTTTTTTTTGTTACAAATCATGCTGATGCTTCATCCTGATGCGTCTGCATTTTAAAATGTTTTATTTTGTCACTTCTTATTCCTCTCGCAGTTTTTTGGACGACGTGATAAATAATGGACAGCAGGAGCAGCAAGGATTCCTGAGCTCTTGGGAGACCATTTTTCTCACCATCTTCCTTTCCGTCATCATTATTTTGACTGTGTTTGGCAACCTGTTGGTTATGGTTGCTCTCTGCAAGGACAGGCACCTGAGGTGAGGTTGTTTTGGGTTGTTGTTTGGTTCCTGAAGTGGAAGAAGCGTTGAAGTTCTCAAGTAAATAAGTAAAGTCAGCCTGCAGCTGGTAGGATGCGAACAGCAGTTAGACACCTTCATATCTGTTTTTAATTAGATACAAAAATTTGTTTGGAAAATGTCTGGAATTTAAGAGAAAAGTACCTGGTAAAGAAAAGTATTTGTACTTGAATTATTTATTCTCTGTCCCAATGTCTAAGACTTGTGTCTATCCATTCTCAAATCGATCCGACGATTTGAGATCCAAACTTCACACACTTTGGAAAGTGTGACGTTTTGGCCTGCTGTACCTTCCTCAGGAAGAGCGCTGAGGAACCCTGGCAAAGAACTAGAACTGATATTTATTCTTCATGTTCCTGAGTAGGCTTTCCTGTTTTGTTGTTTCCTCTTAGGCGAAAAAAGACCAGCTTCTTCATCGTCTCTCTGGCGTTCGCTGACCTGCTGGTTGCGCTGTTTGTGATGCCCCTTGCTGCCATCGAGCTAACCACCGGCCAGTGGCACTTTGGAGAAATTTTCTGCCTGGTGCGAACCTCTCTGGATGTTTTATTGACCACAGCATCCATCCTTCACCTCTGCTGCATTGCACTGGACAGGTCTGTGTCTGCGACAAGGACACAACACAGGAGAATTGAAACACATGTTTTCTTCTAAAACTCCAACATGCTGGATGGTTTTTGAGGGGAGGAATCATTAATGGCACTGTTGATGCCATTAATTTTGTGTACGCTTGTTTTTTTTTTGCCAACCAAGTACTTTTGTCATTTGCAATGTTTCTCTTTAGCACAAAGAAAATGAAATATTCATTATTCTAACTATTCTAATTTCTTTCATTCGTTTCTCTTTCAAAGGAAGGTACAGCAGGCCCAGATATTCTGTGTAGAGCGGTGTCTCTTTCTTTGAACACATCATTGATGGAGCTATTGCCACCATTTGCTTTTTGAACAATTCATGTTTTTCTTTCCTAGAATGTCCTCCAAGCTCCCTGTCTTTCTTTACCAGGTAGTGCTATTAGTAGAGCTCATGGTGCCATTAATTCTGTGTATTCTTTCTCATAGAAAGTACTCCTTCCCATGTGCTGACAGAGCTGATGCTATTAACTTTGTTTTCTCTTCCTGTTTTTTGTTATAGAAAGGATGCCTGGCCCTGTAGCCTTTTGCTAGCTGCCTCTTTTATCTGGTCAGAGCTATTAATGGTGTATACATGGCCATGAACTATGTGTACTGATTTTTATTTTCTTTCCCATAAAAAGTACACGTGTTTATGTTTAGCTGTGTTTCTTGTTTTTTTTTTTTACACTGGCTCTGGTTCTGCTGGTGGTTTCTTCCTGTTACAAGCAGGTAATTCCTTTCCATTCGGTTCCTCGGGATGAAGAACTGGTGAAAAGTCAAAGAAACGTCTTAATCTACTCACTTTGGCTTACTCAGATATGCTTTTACTAACTGACAGTGAATTATGAAGCAAATTTGACTTAATTGTATTACTCAATGCGACTACATGTAAGTTGTTCCAAATCTGTATAATTGGATTTTATTTGAATGAATTGAACTGATTTTAAATCAATTCTCTCGAAAGGACGAGTATGAATGCATCATACAGAATAACGTCCCGTAGCTCAGTTTGTCACCATGGAAACAACTGATCCACAGCTTTGGGACTCTAAACTTTAGCTCCAGTTTTACAACTTAAAAAAATGTAGTTGTCTGCCTCCACCCCATTTTGCTAGTTAGCACCACATTTTGAAAACCAATGTTCATATTATTAAATGAGTTCTATGTGTAAATTGCATTCAATGTTGATCAATGCCTGTTTAACACAGTGTAAAATGTGCAAATCTGTGTTTGTTTTTCTAGATACTACGCCATCTGCTGCCAGCCGCTGGTCTACAGATCTAAGATGACCCCAGTCCGAGTGGCACTTATGCTCATCGGTTGCTGGGTCATCCCCACATTTATCTCCTTCCTACCCATCATGCAAAAGTGGAACACTATTGGGATAGAGAACATTGTGAGTTCCCAGTAGCTAAGATCGGAAATGTTGAAAAGGTGTTGAAAATAGTGATTATCTTGCCTTTGCTGTTAAGATTGGCGACAACAATAATTTCTGTGCTTTGGCATGTCACAGATTGCCAAAGGCAGACGCATGAGCCAGATCATTGGCTCATATTCAGTTTTTCTTTGACTTGTTGTCTTTACTTCCTTCTGCGATGAGACAGGAATGCTGTAGTCAAAAAATTAAAGCCACATGTGTGAATACAAATGCACCCTGTGATTTTCAGATTATTAAAAAAATATATATCTCTGTGTCATATTTCTTCTTTGTTATTATCCACTACATTTGGAATATCTTGGAAAATTCCAGACAACTAAACTGAGGCTTGTCAAAATGCCAAAAAATGACAGAGTTGTGAATAATTTGCCTAGAAACCATGGATTATATTAAATTGTTTTTACATATTGAGGATCTGCTCCACCTGTGCATTTTTTATTTATCCCTTGTTGTTTCTTAGCAGTTTCAGGGCAACTTGCCAGACAGACTAAACCTTTTTTAGTTGAAAAGGATATTACTAAGTACTTTTTTATTATGGCTTTTAACATAACTGTTTCTTCAGGCTGTTTGGAATAAATGATGGAAACTGTCAGCGTGGGTCTCTCCAGAGTTCCTGTGTTTATTCTTAGCTAAACTAATCCTCTCCATATAGAATATATCACGATTATTTCTTTGTCTCCTGTCAGATTGAAGAGAAACAATCCCTTTCGGGAGGCTCCAACACAAGTTGTGTGTTTCTGGTCAACCAGCCATACGCCTTGATCTGCTCTGCCGTTGCCTTCTACATACCCCTGGCCCTCATGGTTTTGGCCTATCACCGCATCTATGTCACCGCCATGGTCCACGTCAGGCAGATAGAGACTCTGCAACGTGCCGGCTCCGTCCCGATTACATGTTCGGACCACGTCTTAACCATACGGTCTTCCACCTCCTCGGGTCCGCTGAATCACTACGGCCTGAGGACAGCGACTGTGTCCTTGTCCTCAGAACAGGCTCAAGGAAGACACAGACGCATGCGCATTGAGACGAGGGCAGCAAAGACACTGGCGATCATAATGGGCTGCTTCTCCCTGTGCTGGGCGCCATTTTTCATCACGAACGTGGTGGACCCCTTCATTAATTACTCTGTACCCTGGCAGGTGTGGACAGCCTGGCTGTGGCTGGGATACATTAACTCAGGACTGAACCCCTTCCTGTACGCCTACCTGAACCAGGCTTTTCGAAGGGCGTTCCTGGCGATTCTCTGCTGCGGAGACGAACGTTACACTCAGCAGGGGATCTGCTCCAATGGGCTCAGCAGGGCCTCCGTCCCGTCGGTCAATGGGACCTCCATGGCTCTGAGGTAAAACACAGGAAAAAAAACAACACCACCACCACATTTAAAGATTCTGGGTTCCAGCTGTACTCAGAGTTGGAAAAGTCCTACTTCCCAGTCAGAAAATTATATTGCGTAGCCTTCCAAAGTTGAATTTGCGTTTCATTATGGTCGCATCTCACATGAACAGCAGTAAGACGTAGTGGAAACGTGTGCATTTTACAAGACACGCATATAAAAGTGAATCTAAAATCAATGTTGCCTGCAGCCCCTGAAACTCTAAACTGAACAAATTGAAAGTTGTGTTTGCTTACTGAAGCAAAGCTTAAAATTATGTTTGTAAGAGTCATTGCGAACAATGTTTGTAGGTGTCACCGTGTTGAATTTCCGACTTCTTGACTAAAACAGTTACCTTGGATCCGGCAGTGAATCCAGTTCCAAGTTCCCAATTCCCAGATAACTGGAACGCAGCATGAGGCTGCATTTCTGAAATATAATTGCACATCAAGTTTATTGTCAGAGCAGTAATTATGTGTGTGAGAGGAAAGGTGTAAATGGGCTTGTTAGAGTGAGCATCTGCATGTGGGTGTCTGTCTCCTACAGGCCTGTGGCAAAGAGAAAATAATTTCTTCCTTCAATCAGAAACAAATCTAAACATCACGTTCATCAAGGCAACACAAGTATATTATTGTAAAGTAAATAGTACCTAAAACTATTCACCCCAATCATGATCAATGAAATTTGGCTTTTTCAATAATAAAATTTTAAGCTAAAACTGAGTTCTACAAAATAATAAATGAAAGTCAAATAGATATTTACCCCCTTCCAGTTTGTATTTAGTAGACCCACTTTTAGCTGCAGTGACATCACAGAGTCTTTGTGGACAGGCCTTAATCAGGCTTGAACATCTGGATGCTGTAATTTTACTCCATTTCTCCTCACAAAGCCATTCACAATCTTATGTTTCGTAGGAATTGGCTGTGAGCAGCACTTTTTAAGTCCTCCAACAAATTGTATTGGACTGACGTCTGGGTTTTGACTGGTGTCCACCAAACACAGTATCTGGTCTGATGGCCAAAAAGCTCAATTTTGGTCTCATCAGACTAAAGAACTTTCTTCTTCTTGACCATGGAGTCTGCATGTCTTTTGCAGACTCTATGCAAGTCTGCAAAAGACAGACTTGCATAGTCTGTCTTTTGCAGACATTTATGTGCGCGTCATAAATGTATATTAGCAATTAGCAATCATTTAAGACATATCGACTGCAGTCAGGTGATCTGTATTCCATTCATTGTTGGACTACAAGCACAAAGGGCTGGACTTGTATAGAATTAGGTGAGTCACCTAGGGGATGAATATTTATGTAATCACCAATTATACATTAGATATTTTTGCCATTTTTTTGTTGCAGAAGCTGGTTTTAAATTTGATGTATACAGTAGCTGTAATTGCAACATTAGGTGTTTCTGCATAGGGGTGGGCTGAACACAGATGGACGCAAAGCTTTTCTGTTTGATATGTGGAAATGATTTTTAAAACCACGTGCACAGTTCCTTTTCTAAATTATGCATAATTTATTTTTGGTCTGTCACGTTAAAATTAAGTCAATCTACTTTGGTGTTTCTGGTTACGTGGTGACAAAATAGGATAGAGGTCAAGTAATTTTATCTCGAGTGCATCATGACAAATGGAATCACTGTGCGCGTCATAAATGTTTATTAGCAAATACCTTTATGAATCACACCTCCTGTATAGCTGATTTTCCACAGCAGGATCTGTGATAATGCTGGTGATTTAGCTGAAGGCTGAGTTTAGCTTTTCTGCTTCTTCGAGTCGGGTGGATGATGAAGGAGTCGGCCTTTATGTGTCTGCACTGTCTAACATTTTTACAAGTGCTTCACGCTCAGAGAGAAACAAAGGCGAGCGCATGATCACTTATAGTCACACACTGATGACAGATTCACTGAACACGTGTGCAGGGTACAGAAATGTGTGCTACACTAATATCCAATTCAGTCTATTTATATTATTTGAAAACAATAAAAGCTTGACCAGAGTACTGCATAAGTAAAAAATAAAAAAGTAAATTATATATATATATATATATATATATATATATATATATATATATATATATATATATATATATATATATATATAATAAAACAGACATATAAACAATGTTGGACAATGTTGGACAACACAAAAACTCATACAGAAGAACAAACAGCTCACTTTGGGATCCTGTGGACTTCATAAAGTTGTGTAAAAGTACAGGCTGTTTACCAAACTAGCTCTGGCTATAAATGTTAGTGTTTACTCTTATTTTTACGTTGCTTATCTTTTCACTGGAATGTAGACTTGACAGTAATCAGCATAACAATGGAAATTAATTCAAAATTTCCTCAAAAATAAATCCCAAAAGAAAAGGAGAAGTCCTAGTACAGACACCTGAGGCTTCCCACAGCCAAAAGAGCATCTTGAAGTATCATTCTGACACTTTACATTTTTAGTTTAGTAATTATTAAACCTATTTATGTAATTCCCTCTCATATTTTTCCTTCAGCTGTCATTGTGAGTGTATATATACACAGCGGCAGAGCCGATATCTCTGCTCTAGTCTTAGAACTTTTACCTGAAATACCTATTTTGTGTGGGCTTATGCTTCTCCACCGTCTCTGTACACATTTCCTTGGGCTCTTCATCTGTGTGTAGAAAACAGTAAAGACAACCAGCCTTATCTCCAGCCTGATGTCGTCTCTTAAAATCCGTCCGTGATGGAAAACGAACTCAATCAGATTACTGCCGACATGACACTGGAAAGTCAAATTACAGGAATACTGTCGTGTTTTATCAGGGAGCTTTAGGCCTTTAAGGCAGGCTTGGAGTGCTGAGGGTCTGTTGAGTCAGCTTGGTGTTTTTCCATCTATTTCTTGTCACTGCAAAGGAACAGAAGTGTTTTCATTACCTTTTTGCCTGTAGGCAGATTTTAAAAGTTGATAGGCTTGTGCTAATGTCATTAGAATACACAAATAGTTAAGTTTACTTGTCCTGATGATAGTATTTCTTTGTTTGTGGTTCGCACAGAGTGAGACATTTGGTTGTGTACTCTGAAATGCTGACATACAGTGTGTATTGTAAAAAGTATTCATACCTCTTGAATCTTTCTGCATTTTGCTACGTACAACCCCAAACTTTATTGTTTTGGGGGATTTTATGTGATGGACCATTACATTAAAATACAAAAAATGATCCACAGTTTTCACATATTGTGTTGAACCTGAATCTTGTATCCAGGTTCAATACTTTGTAGAAACATGTCCCTGAAACTGCAGCTGCTAGTTTAAGGATGAGTTTCTATCCGTTTTGATCATTTCCAGACAGAAATTTGCCAAGTAGCTCAAACTAAGTCAGACTGAATGGAGAGCATCTCCGAGCAACATTTTCAAGCTTTGCCCCAAACAGTTAATTAGATTTTAGAGTGGAATTTGACTCGGCCAGTCTAACACATAGTCATATGTTAGAATGACCCAGAATCACAACTTTGATCCAAATCCCTCCATTGTGTGTGGTAAGTGTCCTGCTGGAATGTGAAGTTCTGCCACACTTGTGTTTTTGAGCCTTCTAGCCCGTTTTCTTCCTGGTCCGGCCCGAATTTAGCTCCCATCCATCTTCTCCGTCTCTATTAAAGAAGAGCTTTCCCACAGCATGAGGCTGCCACCACCACGTCTCTGGGGATTGTCTGTTTTAGAGACTTTGATTTTGAGGTCAGCTCTACGAAGGACAGTTTTTTTTTTTAATTCAGAGAATAAAGTTGTAATACTACAAGAATACAGTTGTAGTAAAACAAGAATAGTTGTAGGTCAAGGAAGTCGAAATCATGGGAGAAGAAGGCGTTAATGTTACCAGAATAAAGTTGTAGTACTAGGAGAAAAATAGTCATTTTATGAGAATGCCAACATGGAAATAAAAGAAATAAACAGAAATGTTGAGCATCTTGTCAAATTATATTCACCAAATATGAAACTTTTGAAGGCAAATAGTTGCACTAGATTTATTAGAGGTATTGGGCTGCAGAGGCCCAATACCTGCAGAGGCCCAATAGTCTGTAGACTATTGGGCCTCTGCAGGTAAGGTAGTTTGACTTGTTGGCATTGCTAATGAACTTGATACAATGCTTGAACGCAAAAGACTGGACAAAAAGGGGGAGGTAGAGCGGAAAAGATAAACAGAAAAGGAAAAGAGGGAGCAGTGAGGACACGAGAGAAGGCAGAGAGCTGGAAGAAATGACTAAGAGAGGAAGATGAGGATGGAACAGAGAGAGAGAAAGACCAGGAACATGGAAATATGGAAGGAAACGTCAGACAAAGAAAGGGAGACAGATGATCACACTGCAGGCTCTTATGACGTGTTTTTATACACTGTCCTCATAAATTCCAGCACGTGTGTGTGTGCACACTTGTTAGCCCTGTGATGGACTGGCGACCTGTCCAGGATGCATCCGAACTCTGCTGCTGATGTAATCTATTTTCCTACCTCCCGACAGAAAAATGAGACTTTCAAACTCCTTGGCACAAAAAAGGCTTGGCACAACTTTTTGCGTGTGCATATACAGCATGTAGTTTTCAGTTTCTGTTAATTTAACGTATACATTGGCTGTCAGAGCTCGAGGGCAGGCTGAAACATCCAGAGAGGAAGAATGTGCTATGCTCTGATAAAACCAAACTGGAACCTTTCAGAAGTTATGGTTAAACATGAATACCACGCTTGCAGTGAAATAGAGCAGTTTCTGTCACCAGTCAGAGCTGACATTTTCAATTCATCGGTCAACATTACAGTGAGCCCAAGCTTACATCCAAATCATCAACTGCAGCAACTTACCAGAGCCCAGAACCGCATCTTACAGAAAATGTATTAAGAGTTTGATCTCTCAATCAAACACATTTGGAAACCTTTCGTCAGGGAGTCTGGGCAAATATTGCTAAGTCAGCATGTCAGTCAAACAAAGACAGCTAAAATTATGCTTTCAACAAACCATTAGTTTAAGGGTGTGCACACTTATGCAACAAGGTTCAAGGTTTAAAAAACATCTCCCCAAGGATCGGTCTTTTATCTACACTCTACACTGCACATTTCTGATTAAAGAGTATAAAAGTCTGTGCTTAATTCATTGGGGTCCCATAATTTTACATCAGACATTTGAGCAGCTCTGAGGACACTTTTGAGTTGGGGGTTAAGGTAGAATTATTGAAAGGTTAATTTTGAGTATTAAATATCAAAGGCGGCCTGCAGTTTTTCTCTGTTTCTGTAACAAGTAATTCTATCAATTTTGGGGGAATTTCATAATCTGCTTTGTGTTTCAGTTTTGCAGTTCCCCTCTTAGTTTAATGACATACGAGGTTATCCTCGATTTCTCTCAAATGGCTTCTGTACACTCACCCTTCACGTCTTTATCTCCGTCAGAGAAGCTAAATTTAGCACTTTGAATGTATGCCAACATCATAAATTAAAACATTGTGAAAAGAAAGCATGCTTTACATTAACCTACATAATCGTAACCCTTACCAGTTTTGCAATTTGTTTGCCTGAGAAAGTGTGTAATTCTTGTGGTTTGGACATTGGAGAAAGAGAAACAGACATGATAATTTGTCTCTCCGAGTGTCAGATGAGCGAGAAAAATACCAAGCGTCAAATCAAGACTGTCAAATTGTTCCAGTAACAGGATCTTTGTGATTCTCTGCAAGTTCCCCTTCAGCTCTGACTCAAATAACTGTTATCTAAAAATTTAAAAAAAAAAGTATTACTAACTTTTCTATAGTTTTTGAACAGAAGGTACCAGAGTACAGAAGCCATGTAACTTGGAAACTAAATTCTTAAACTCTCTTTGTAGGAATTCTTCTCTTTCCAAAAATGTTATGTTTCATAATTCTTAAGAGCAGGAGAAGCTGAGCTTCATGCTGCAAAGAAATTGAAGAGCTGTTCAGGAATGGGCAAAATCTAAACTCAGGAAACCAGACGGAATCATTCTTTAATGGATAGCCCTCAAAAGGATAAGTGTGGATATTTATTTGAACATTTACTGTTCAATTGTAAAATAAATAAAAAGCATGCAGAATTTATTTCATTGGTTGTATTTATGTAATTTCAGACCTGTTGAGACATGGATCAACATGTCTGAAAATCTCTTTGCACTTATCTCCCCCCTGTTTCCAGGGAAAAGAGAATTTAAACAAAAAGGGATAAGAACATTTTGTGCTGAATGTGAATATGGCTCAGATTGAGAGAGAAGTCTCACTTGAAAATTTGGAGTATGAAGTGCAAACACTAACGAGGGGTTAAGGTAAATGTATTGAACTGTCACAGTATAGACATTTGTGTGTAAAGTAGAAAGTTATACATACCACTGTCACTTAAAAGAAGGCATGCACTGATCAATGTGTTTCATTATGTGTGATAGCAGAAAATGTACTGATTAAGCTAGAATATAAAGAGCACTCCACACCAAACTACTGCAGTAACAGCTAGTAATAAAACAGATGTCTGCTTAATTTTAATTTGCAGAGTTCAGGTTGCTATGATACTTGATCTGTAACAGCAGTGGGAATCAGTTGGCTGCTTTCTGGCTTTTTGGCTTAAATCAATTGTAGTGACAGGGCTGGTACTACATCCTTAATCGAGCAGAACATTTTCAATAAAAGCACCAGTAGACGCTTAAGTTCTTATAAAGTGCCATCTAGAGTTCAAATAGTATTACGCAAATGAGAACCAATAGCAGTATTGATGTAAGCCGGTCATCATTACTGCACACAATCTATAGAGCATACAAGTTCCCTAACCTCTCAGGACTTTCTGTAAACATTTTCATAGATTTCTTATTAATAATCCCAAAACTGCGCTGGAAATTAAAGTGTCCTGTAATATCAGACTATTGATTCTTACTGGACACTGCACATTTGGTAACTTCAAATAGACTAGATTCCATTTTTTATGATGAATCAATGCAAACAGGAAACACTAAAGATCTTCCACTTTTTTCATTCCTCCCAGTTTGTTGAACTCCAAACAATCACAACTGTATTTCAGTGGTGCACACAGGGGTCACTAGTGAATCTTTAACCATTCAGCCTATTTTAGCTTCAGGTGAAGTACATACTTTACATTTCTCAGTCTGCACAAAAAAGTCTGTAACTGTGGGCATCTGAAGCTGACGAGTGAAGGGCTCAGTTTAAATCTGACAAAAATACAGGCACTGAGCCTGTGCACTCGGTGCAGCCGCAGTTTATTTTCAGTTTAAATTTCAGACATTCTTAAGATTTATTTAGTTTATTTCATGTTTTGTCTCTCTGATCATGTTTTTTTTTTTTTTTATTTAAACCTTCAGCAGGAGAAACTTTCCCCTCGGAAGCAGATAAAATGCAGAGCAGTTCAGTTCAGTTCTGTTGAATGCAGGCGAAATGTTTTTGAGGAAATTGATCATTGTGCTCCCAGTTCAGTAAAGTCTACCTGCATGCCAAAGCAAATATGAGTTTAATTTTGGGGCATTGTGCTGGCAGCACTCCGAGTGAGTTATTGTAGCACTCCAGCCACCACAGCTCTCAAGTATACCACATGCTGCCACAGCTCTAGCTTCTGATAAATGAACGGCTTTAGCCACGTTGCTGGTACAGAAAACAGTGCACTCCAAAATATACCATGCCATGCATAACGCAGGGTTTCATTGGTGGTTCTTGCATGAACAGTGCTTAAGGGACCCCGTCCTACTGTTGCCCCTCAACCAATTAAAATGCAAGAATGTATCTGAGATTGTGGTGGCCCAAACTCAAGTTCAACCTGGAAGAAAGCATATGTTACCTAGTCTCCTGATCATCCTCGATCTGACCCCACATTTATGTCAGATCTTCATCTCATTCATAAAATCCATTGAAAACTTGTTTAGGGTACAACTAACTGGCAAGTTATATTTTATTATCTGATGTTAATGCACCACCGGGGGCAACTAACCACAGCAAAAAAAAAATCTATAGACATTATTAAAAAAAGTAGGGCTAAAAATGTACTCCTCTTGGTGAAGATGCGTACACGCCTCCAAATTGTGTCCAGCTACGCTGTGATGTTTGTTTGGCAATCTGAATTAAGCTGTGTGCGTTTTCAGGCAGTAGTTCAAATGCAAAGTCTACCTATCAGATTCTACTGAGGCCCATAAAAATCAGCTGTAGGTTTCTAGGAGTCTATAGTTTCACACGTTTAAAAATCCTGTGTCGTTCTTGCTTTAACACATGCTCACAGAGCAGCTCGTATTGTCTGAAAAATATGTAGCTTATTTCAGATAATTGTGTAGATACTCAGAGACCTTTCAGATGTCAGGATAATCACCACACCACATTCCAACATAAATCTACACATGAAAACAAATTGATATTTAAGAAGCAGAATTATGGCCAGCGGTGTTCTGGTCTAACAAAACCAGATGAAGTTTGGATCCACACAAATAGGACCCAGACATCTTATCTTGAAAAAAAAAATCTTCCAATGGGTGAACGACGGACACCTTTGAGCTGGCAGACCGGCTCGATCCAGCCTTGATTTTGCTTTTCTGCACGTTTTTCTGAGACTGGTATAAGGTGCAGACAGCTTCTAATAAGTTTCAGCTTTTTCCAAGAGATGGTATCAGGACAGGCCGGTTTTTCACACATTGGTTAGAAAGCCTGATTGGTGCATAGGCATGTAGCTTATTAATATTTAGCACTGGTTTAGCTTTTTAATCTGCAACATCAAGCTTAAACTTACAAAACTCCAAAGCACTTTTCTAAATGATTACCTGTCACCTGTTTTAATGATGTAAGCAACACTTGCAGGGATAAATGATAGCTGTCCAATGACTGAGATCAAAGTACTACAACAGAGCCTGAGTGCTTTTTCCAGTAATGTGCAGTGAGTGTGAAGTTAAACTAGGTAAAATTTAAGCCCAAATGTGAAGAAAATTGAGAATGATTGAACAAATGCAAATAAGATCAACCATCGGTTCAATGCCCTTATGTAGAATCTTTTGTACATCGAAATGCCACAAAAAAAAAATCTCTAAAGGATTTTGCTTGTTATCGAGTTGTCCATCTATAAGCAGGAAGTGAGTTGGTAGTGGAATGGGAGAGGATCAAGAAGAAAATCCTGGCAGATAAAATCGTTTTTTGGCCTTATCTGAGCACACCAGGCCTGTTTGGAGAAAGGAGCGGCTTTTCTTTTGATCTCTGACAGGAGACACAGCCGAGAACAGGGATATGGACAAAAGTAACTTTAAACTGTAGAAAATTTAAACTTTTTTTTTTTTTTTTAATGATCCACATTTCCATACATTAATTTTTAGAATGACAAAAACAGGTATGAGGGAATGGAAAACAAACAAATGTCAAAGCATTTTTTTAATGATGATGGTGTGCAATGATTGTAGGCTTTTTAGATTATATTGATTTACTAGCAAGTTTAGCTGAATTCTTTTAAAGTAATTTGAAGCAAACAATAATAAAGCTGTTATTGACGCTGGAAAGACGCTTGTGATCTGTCCAGAGACTTTTCTGCCCCAGAAACCCAGAAACCAGTGCGGACTGATAAATTATTCTGTTTATAGTTTTGTTGGTCATTGTTGAAGTTTCCTTTCCATGAAGAATTTGAGCTACAACCTTTTCCAGACTTGCTTTTCCTTTTGAGAGCAGTCCCAGTTAGGCCAGTGTTGCATGTGCAAAAAGCATTTTTGATTTGTTTAGCTGCAAAAAATTGTGCCAGTGTGTGTTGTGACACATAAATAATTCTATGCAAGTGGTCTTTTTTAGATTCTTCTGCAGTCTATCTATAATAATGCGCTTATTAAAAATATTAAAGAGAATCAAAAGTATATGTGGATATGTTTTCCTCTTATTCCCAAGTTAATGGGCAAGTTAACTTCCACAGCATATTTTGATGACTTACCCTTAACTTTTATAACCCAGCTGTGTTCAGATTTGTTTTTTGTGATGTTTATAGAGAAACTTTGAAATCGTTCACACCTAACGGCAGCATTAACTGCCCACAGTGGCGAGCAATAACTTTTTATAGCTACACACGTGATGCCAACTGACTTCCTGAAAATTTTACATTTAAACGTGCATCACGTATTGCAGCTGAGGGAAATGCAACTAAAATCTAGTATGAGAGACTTCTGTCTGAATTTATGAACTGAGAGATGATTGCATTTCTATGCATAATATAAATTATGTTAAGGCAGACTTGTGTGCTCTTTTATTTAAAGGAGCAGTATGAAGGATTTCGTGACATCTAGTGGTGAAGTTTTAAACTACTAATCTACTCTATCATGCTCCTCCGTTTTATTTTGGCATGCGTAATAAATATGACATTTATACAAGTGTTGTTGCAAGATGATTGGACCGCAGCTTATTGACCTTCTTACCCTCTCTTCTTAAAAGTACTTTGGATTATTTGGTACAATACAAGATATAAAGCAATAACCCTAAAAAAAAAAATAAAAAAATCACTGACACATAAACCTTGCATACAAGAACCCGACTTCAGCAAAAAACAAACAGAAATCTCAGTCAATGAAATTCATAAACTGCACTGAACCCTGTTATTTGAAATGCACTTATGATTATGTTCACTGTTTAGAGTTAGCAACAATGTTTAAAAAGAAACTTTAAAGCATGGTTCCTAAGAATAATATTTTGTGACCTGCTTTTTTTGCTATCATTTTAGTTGAACAGTAAACAGGACTACAACCGACTTTTACTCAAAATCAGTCTTGGGTGCACCCTTACGATGTTAGTATCTACTTGGGATACTTCATTATCCAAGCCTTCTTGAAGGAAGAGTGGTTATTTTCTGTTCTTGTTGCCAAGACTAGAGAGAAAAAAACATCCTGATGATAACAGGTTGTTATCTCAGTAGCCATCTTCCAATCTCTGTTTTTCTGTGTGGTAGAGGCAAGTTTAGGGGGGGAAAAAAGTTACAAAACATTTTGTTATATTACTGTCATGTCAGTATGTAAAAATATTAGCGTTGTGCTTTTACACAAGCTAGTTTAGTGAAAAAGGTATTTCCCAAACATAAGTGATATATGTTTTGCATGCAACTGCAAAGACTGTTAAAAAGGCCACCTACTCATCATGCTTAGGCCTGCTTTTATTCTGCTAAACTGCTTCTCTGTTCTTGTGGGAAAACACAACTTGTCTCCTTTTATTTCCCCATCAACCCACCGCCACGTCTATCCCGTCTCATTGCCTCAGCATTAAAAGATGATGAGACACAATTTGATTATTTAATGTTCCCAAACCATAGTGGGACAAAATTAAAGGAACACAAAGCTCCCCTCTTATCTCGTCTTGATCTCCTTCAAAGGTCACATAACAGATCAGTTGATGTTTTGTTCACAAACGACAGAAATGTTGATGTTTTCAGTGTAAAGACATGAACAATTATTTCATTTGAAGTATCTGGATTCCCAACAACTTTTGGCTTTTACTGCAAAGAAAAATGTTGTTTTTTTTTTGTTTGTTTTGTTTTAAACCAACAGATTGCACAAATATTACAATTTATAATGCCTTAAACTCAGTAGGATGAAAGAATTCTCCGCATTTGCAATTTTAGGCTGTCTAAAAGGGCTCAAAGAGGACGTTTTCTACATTACTATTAGAATTTTAAGAGCCCTTTTCTTCCCATGAGACAAATTAATGAAATACCACAAGGGCAAAGATTCTCCCGTTTCTCACTGCCAGTAAAAGAGCGTAGAAAGCAGCCTCAGCTGTTCTGCATAAATCTGAATTTGTACAGCAAGTGACAGCTGGCACGTCACAAACAACATAAAGTGATTTAAAATTACAAAAACGTGCTGCGAGACAAGTCACCACCATGTTAAGTGAACTCCCAGGATATAGTCAGCCATGCTTTTTTTCATAAACTGATGCTGACACATTTGATTCGGAAAATTCCTGTCCCCTGTTCATTTTTTTAAAAGTACAAATGTTCTCTTTTGATGTGGATGACAGATACTTTTGGGCCACAAATAAAACTCACAGAACTGACTTTATACTGCCTTCAACTGTCCCATATTTTAACCCATGTCTCAGTAGGACTTGCATCTTATAGCGATAGGACAATCATTATTAAATGCAATTTCTGCTGAGATTCGATTTTATTTTTTTAGGAAAAGAAAAAAAAAGTGTCATGTTTAATCTGATTTAATGTCAGGTAGTGAGAAAAAGTAGATTATCTTTAGTAAATGTCCGTTTGAAATTATATACAAGTACTTTGAAAATGTCAATGCTTGACCTTTTAGATTAGCTTGTTGACCCATATTAGCATCCGGCTCAAAAAGAGTTTCGTCTGAATCATTTTGTTTTTATATTTCTGATGCAGACATTCAAACAAAGCTTTTAAAATAAACATCATGATTGTTGTGTTGTGACTGTGAAATGCAAGTCTGTCTTTTAATTTTTTTAATGAATGATTATATGTTTGGACATTTTGAATACACAGGCAACTGCAACTCTTATTTACGTTCCTTTCTCTTCAAGAATGTGGTAAAAAAAAATAAAAAAATTAAGAAACTACATTTTGTCTTGGTTGTGTGAAGCAACCAAAGTCTGCTTTTGTTTTACTGATTGGACACTTGTGACATCGTCTCCCTGCAAGAGTGCTGACTCGGCAAAAGAGAGACAGAAACCAAGAAGGAGAATCCCAATTGAACCTAAACAAAACATGACCAACTTGACAGATTTGGGTCACGATAAACGTTTTGTTTGCATCATCTTCTTTGCTACTTTTGTTTGTGAGAAATGTTTTGTCTGTTTTCTCCAAGTGGAACCTTGACATGAGTCCATTTTGGTCATTACGTTTCAATAACTTCATTTGTTTCTTTTATCCTTAAAGCCACATCAAGACATTTCTGTGCACCAGCTCAACTATTATAACGTCATTGAGTTATTTTCTACATTAATAACCGCATCAATGATGCACATATTTTAGAGTGCGACTCAAACACACCGTCTACCTGTTTACCTTTGGTCTATTTGTTTTGGCATTAGGTTTACTTTTGTGGACTGTCTCTTTTAAACAACCTAGTTAATAAATAACTTATGTAGCTTCCTTTCTGAGAAAGCAGGGCATGTGTGGTTTATATGTTAGTTTTCAGATCCTAACAGATTTTTCACATTTTATCGTCAAGACCCTTCTTAAAATATATCTAGTTTTCTATTTTTACTCTATTAAAAATAAAAGACTGAATCATAGCCTTAAAAGTATCCAGGAGGTCAAACATAAAGTGGGCTTCTGACTAATGGGCACGATGTTTTGGCGCTACAACTAGGATCAAATGTAATTCCAAGAAAGTGTTCATGTAACCGTTTGAAAAAAATATTAATGTTAGTTTTTTTTTAACTAACAGATGGCTGGATGATCGTGTTCTTTGCATCTCTTGTGGAGGGTAGCAGATTTGAGCTCTGTTTTCAGTTTGCTGATCTGGAGTATAAAGATGTGGAAATGTCCCTACTGTACGACGCTATTTCTATTTTAAAGACGGCAAAAATAATGTCTAGAGAAGAGAAATGGTTGTTAGTTTCTTTCTGGGAAGAAAAAAAATAAAGGTACATTTTAAACTTTCTCAAGTTAGTTAATAAAGTTAGAAAAATTATTCGCAACTAGGAAATTTTAAAGGAATTTTTCAGTTTTCCCGGGAGTAGTCCAAAATGTGAACTTAAACTCAGTGCAATCTACAGAAAAATTAGAAAAAATCCAGGAGTTTCCTCTCAGACCCAACATGCCTCAGGCTGACCAGTGAAATACTACATTTCCATGACTGGACCATTAGAGAAGGGATGGAGAAGAATGTATCAGTTGGAAGGAGTGTCAGGAGAAAGCCTCTTCTCTCTAAGACAAACATGGGTTCATGACTCCGGAGTGTCATGTTGCATCCGATTTAATCACAAGACCTCTGGAAGAATGTCCTTTAACAACAAGTGAGACCATATTGGAGATGTTTAACCAATTATAGGGAGCCATGTTTGGAGAAAACCAAAGAGTTTTGGGGTCAAGTGTGAGGCCATCTCTGTTGAAGCTTCATCCAAACTGAATCATTCAACCAATAACAGCAATGCTGTGGAAATGAGTGTGTCAAAATTTACCCACAATAGCTGAGAATAATAAAGGCATGCAGAAAATGGAAAACTCAAGATAAATCTGCTAAAGGTGGTTCTGCTAAATGTGTCAGTAATTCCCAGCGAGTTTGATTCGACTTCCCATGACTTCTCCCCATTACTGTTCCCAGTTCCATTCCTACCAAGATCTCTACGACAGTAGTTTATAGAAATCAAAATTTCCAGAACTCTACAATAACTGGAAGGGTTTTCTTGAAAGGTGTTTATAACTTAAAGCCTACTTTCTTGCATTAAGACTTGGTTAATGTGGACTAACAAAGTTTTTTGTCTCTTTCAGACTGTCCTTCCTGCCAAACAGAAGCTACAGCGATAATGGCCAGACAATCCTTGCCAACGAACAAGAGTCTCAGGACTCTCTTGGGACCCTATGAGGATAACTTTATGGGAACAGAACTGTGAACTGCTCATCAGATTTGGGGGACATTTAACTCCAATGTCTTGGCGTCTGTGATCTTAAACAGTGTACTTTAATGCTAGCTGACTTTCCATAGAGATGCAGTTCACTCATGATCCTTGGCTGTTTCATAATAGCTCAGTGAAGATGAACTCTGCTTACAGAATGTGACATACAAAGACAACTGCTGCTACTCTAAAAAATCTGTTTAATAAAACAAAAAAGTATGATATAAGTGCATTTTTGAGGCACGCATAAAGCATATTAAGGTTGAAATGGAGATCAGATGTTACGCTTTCCTTTTATATTTTGAAATGTACAAACTCAATGTGATTTTTGAGCACTAGATGGCAGTAAAGCAACCATTGATCTCCTTCTTCCTAAATGGGAAGGCAGAATATGATATTTCAATTAATAATTGACAGTGAAAAACTGATGAATGAATGTATCTTAGCAATAACAAGGGTTTACCTCCGCTAGGTTTTTGATGTCTGGTTGAACTCCGACTGTCTCCCTCCCACAAAACATCTCCCAAATTATGAATTTTAAGGTGCATAAAAAGCAATCCATTGATTCATGCCAGTTTTTTCTTTATTCTTCAACTCTCATCTCACTTTTTCCATTGGACTCCATCTACAAGGCAGGAAAAGCCTTAGCTCCTACAATCACAAACCAAACGCTGCTGCAAGACACAACTTTAACTGAAACTATGTGGCGTAGTCAAATGATACCAAGATTGACATTTATTTTCTCCTAGCAAACACTCCAGGTGAGTCTCCATGAAAAAGGAGTAACATGTGGGGATGCTACCTGTTAGGTGTCGTAGAGGTTCTGCTTCTCTTCCAAAGGCGATATGTTAAGAGTACATAGTGTCTGGAAATTTTCAAATCCTCGGAGGTTCTAAATAAAAATCCAGTGACTTCTGCCAGAAAACTGAAAATGGATTGCTATTAGGTCTTTCAGCAGGATGATTGTGGTCAAATCAAGACAAATGACTCACCACACTCGGTAGCAACGTTTTTCCACGGTCATGTCAGTCTTCAGAAAGGAAGAACTGAAGAGAATGGAGATTGCAAAGAGGAACTGTCAAAACTTTTCTCAAAAATTGATTTTAATTCAAAATGAAGAGAGCAGCAGTGATAAAATATTTTTTAACTGATTTCCCGATTGGAAATAACCCAGAGCCTTCTTGCAATCATACATCAGAAGAAGGAATGCATTACCCTTCTAAAAACATTTCACTCCTGCACACTTTGATGTGTCTTATCTCAATACTAAGGCTTTGTCTCACAGTCCCACAGAGCTAGTGCTTTATTTTGGTTTTTACTCTAAGGTGGTGCTAATAAGAGAAAGATATTTTTAACCATACAAAACACAAAGCCAATAGTTTGTCCTTTTAAGGACCGAAGGAAGCCAGTAGTGTTGCTATTTTGGTGAGAACCACGACCTAGCTGCCTTTTCTTTCAACAAATCGGTCCACTGAGAGGGGAAAAATGTCTCTTATTTAATTCAACACATTAAGAGGTCAGGCGGCTGAACTACAGCTTTAAAACAAGAGTTGTCTTATTTTGTTTGAGAAATATGCATGTGAGCAGTGGCTGCCATGTGAAACAGAATGTTTCCCAAATCAATCAAAATTTTTAGCCATTTATTTGCTCTTCTGTTCAAAAAAAAAAGAAGAAAACTGATCTTTAAAAGTAGTTAAAACAACTGACTACAGTGTCATGTTTGCCATTGAGGAGTCAGGGGGGATAGAAAACTTACAAAACATGGGGGAGTCACAGGAGCCAGGGAAAGATCAACCATAGAAACCAGTAGAGAAGAGCATTACATGAGAAACTGGGGAATGTGATTACTGGCGTGAAAGTAGGTGAGCTTAATTAGCAGAATGAATGTCAGCTGTGACATCCTGACACTGCGTTTCCATTAAAAATTTGCTCTGCACTTTGTTGATATTCTGCTAAATATCGAAAAACACAATTTAGAAACTTAATTAAAATCCCACGTTAATAAGTTTGTTAATACAATTAGTCATTAAAAAACTTGCCATCACCTTCCTTCAACTTCCTGTTATCGTTTCCGCCTGTATCCGGTTGTTGATCACGTGACTCGTGTGGTTCAAAAGAACAACAGTTTTCAGATTCTGATACACCTTTTATCGTGAGTTTTTTTCTAATTTGGCGTATTTTCATTAAGCTAATTTATTTTCGTAATTCCAATTTGTGCAATTATATTCAAGCTTAGCCACGTTTTTGGACGGTGGCCTGGGAGAAGGCCAGAGTGGCTGGAGAGAATACACACAGTTCCTGAAAAACTTTCAAAAATAAAACAAGAACTAAGATTTATAACCATAACTAAACACTGTGACTCACAACAGAAAATAAATACACGTACAGCACAAAAACGTGCTCACGGAAATATGATAAACAGTGACAGTTCAGACGGAAAGGAGACATTCAGGATGAGTTGTTGAAATTATTTCTCAAGCTTGAACTAACAGCATCCTGAGTGCTGTTCATCTTAAGTCAATTTTTTTTCTTTCTTTTTTTTAACTGTCATTAAAAATGTTTGTTTATGGAAATTGTAGAGAGCACAGGCTGGGGAATAAAAGAAAAAACACGTTTAAGTCTAGCCACTAGGTGTAGCTGCAGCACCGGAAACTGGGATGGTCCTGTGTTGATAAAAGTCTGTACATGAGAACTTATGTCTGCTTATTAACAACAAAAATCTACAATAATAAAAACAGCAAAAACATAGTCAATGACATCACCTGATTTCCATTGTTATTATATGAGGAACAAACTTCAATATCGACCAAATACTTACTCTTGCAAATTAAAATGCAAACAGACGGACCTTTTGAAAGTAAAAAAAGGTTTTCAGTATGTATACCTCAATCAGAAGAGGTTAAATATGATTGACAAAGTAGTAAATGTTATTGTTGTTTCTGGAATTACCAAGTGAGAATCTGTGAAAACATTTACCCTTATTAAAATCATTAATGTTTTTCTTTTTTGCCCCTGTTCCATCTTAGATCAGGGTTTTTACTGGGTTTGTGGTTTTCAAACTTTTACAGCAGAAAAGCTGAGATCATATGAACTTTTTCAAACTGAACCAAAGGCAACAAAGGTAATAAGCAATTATTTAAACAATCTGTGTGTAGTACACAATAATTCAGTACATGTGTGGCAATTTTTATGAGAATGATTTACAGTGACCTAAATTGGTATAGATGGCGAAGACAAGGATAAAAAAGTAAAATGGCTTTTACCAGCCGACAAAATCAGAGTTTAAGTTCAGCATTGTAATGATTCATTTATCAAACGTATAAATAATTAAGCCAAACTAGATATTTTGCACTAGATTGTGTTCAAAATTAGATGCAATATGTGTAACAAAATGATGTGCTAAATAATGCTGATAAGTTCCTTAAACCCAGGAATCCAGTTAAAGGAATAGGAAACCTCCCTGTAAAAAAAAAATCTGAGAGCAAGTTTTTAAGCTTGTGGTTTTGTCAGCACATTAGGATATGCATGCAACTTTTGAACTAAATCTCAGTTACTACGTGTACCATCAAGAGAAATGTTTTTTTGTAATGGATAACGTCTTTCTTGATCCCCACAGTGCCTCCGAACTCTGCACACTATGTCAGAGAAGACTCGTCTGGAGCACTTGTACTTCTGAAGCATACAACTGTACTCTGTATATTACACTAAAGTGATATTAGTGAATTATAAACAGCCGATAAGCCTTTAATAAGTGCTTATTGGCTTGTATAAGTTTTTTAACCTACTTCCTGTTGTTAGTCAGGCGTGTCTGGCAGG